>NC_047094.1:111320433-111622356 GCF_902459505.1 Geotrypetes seraphini
AGGAAGAGGGAGGTACCGTGAGGAAAGGAAGACCCTGTTTTTCTGCAAGTCTGCTAAGTGTGCTGAACATTTTTGCGGTTTTGACATTTGAATGATGTATTTTGGTGAAATTTGGGCTGTATAGTTCTATAAATTGTTTCCCTGTATGTAATTGCTTTGGACGTCTGACTCTGCTTTGCTCGATTTCAGGATTTCAGGGAAGCTAATTTTGGATTAGGAACAATGCACTGCTTGCAAAACCTTTCCTTGATAGATGCTGAAAATGCATTGCTTTACCTGTGTATCTGGTTTAGGGTTTTAAAATATTCTACATAGCTTTGTTAAAAACATTCTATATGGCTTTGCTAATATGTTTAATCTTAAACTTGGTAGTAATATAGAGTTTTACATATGGTTTTAACTTCTGAAATTTTAAATTCAATATTATTTTAGTTTCCCACGTACACACCTTTATAGGACCCCCAGGGTATGTATTCCTTTTCCTTTTTTGTCCTTTACAGTTCCCTTTGTGTCTTTCTAGTTTAAACATAAGTATTCACTGATCATTTGTTGAGCATGGTCTTCGCAAGTTCACCATTTTTATAATGCAATTAAGTTTTTCACTCCACTCTGCATTTTGCATAGATCCAAATATTTTCTGTTTTCACATTTTTATGACATTTATCACCTTTTTCACCAACTCATTTTTATTAGTGCCATTTACATCACTGTGTCCTTTTATCACACATCTTTCATACTCTTTGCATGCCAGATATCATTTACAGTTTCACATTTTATCACCACTACTATTCATAACTTACATGCATTCTTAATGTACCCCTCATTATTTATAGGACCCCTGAAGAAGACTTTTTGTCAAAACACGGACCGTGTTGGGTCCTGTATCCCTAGCGGACTAGGTCCTTTAAGGCTCTTATGTGGATGATTTACTTTTATGTGGATGGAATTATTTTATGTGGATGATTTTAGTGTACCTTTGGAACTTTGATTTTTTCAAATAAAGTCCATTTAGGAACATTGTCACTCCACAGAGTTTTTTTGGTTTTACCTGTGTTAGAACCCATGTTCCAGACCGGTAGCTAGTTTTCACCTTTCAGGGACTGCCTTTAAGTTGCGAAGCTATGTTGGGTGCACAGATGTACCAGGCTGGCTGGAGCGGGACCTCTGTTGTTTTCAGCCTCAAATTGGGCTTCTTTGTCCTGCGGGGCTCCACAGGGATCTGCCTTGTCAGCGGTCCTGTTCAACATTTACTTGCTTCTGCTCTGTAAGGTTTTGCGTTCACTGGGAGTTAAGTATTATCTGTACGCTGACGACATGCAATTTCCTATCCCTATTGAAAAATCTCAAGGTGAAGCCTTATCATACCTGAATGAATGTTTTGGTGTTATTCAGGGTTGGATGTTTCAAAATCAATTAAAATTGAACGTTGCTAAGACCGAAGTATTACATATTTGTCGCGGTAAGAACTTGGCATCGTGTCCATCGGATATCTCTCTGGCAGGTGAAGTTGTTCCAGTGTGAAAGCAGTGTAGGTATCTTGGAGTTGTGTTCGATTCCTGTCTTTCAAAGCCCAAATTAAGGCAGCAATATCTTGCCTTTTTTTTCAAGTTCCATCTGTTGCGGAGGCTACGTGATTATCTTTCAAATGATAATTTTCGAACTGTTATCACATTGATTATGTCTTTATTGGACTACTGTAATTCTATCTATTTATGTCTGCCTGAATATGTCTTGCGCGCTCTGCAGTTGGTTCAAAATGCTGCCGCACACCTTATCGTTCATGCTTTGAAATTTGACCATATCTCTCTGATATTTCGGGAGCTTCATTTGCTTACCTGTGGGTTTGCGGGTTGATTTCAAGGTTCTTTGCTTGATGTTTAAGTTACTTCAGTACAATTGCCCGTCCCGTGTTCGCTCTCTTTTGCAGTGGTATTATCCCTCACGTGAGCAGTTTGAAACTAGAAATTCTGTCGTTAGCTGCCGTGAGGCTTACTGGGAATCGCAAATCTATGTTCTCTGTGCAGGGCTCGGCATTCTGGAATGCGTTACCGTTGACATACCGCCAATCAAATATCCTTTTGCAGTTCAGAAAGGGGGTGAAAACTGTGTTTGAGCGCTTTTTAGGTGCCAGCAATGTGACAGTATGAGTTTGAGCAGGGTTTTTGTTTTAGTTGTTTTTTTTTTTTTTTGCTGTTGTAGCCTGTTTTGTATCTGTTTATTTTGTATTTGTTTTTAATTTTTATCATAATTATGTATGTGATCTTGTTTCCCGCTTAGATTGTGGATAGGCAGGTTATTAATAATTTAAAATAAATAAAAATAAAATTTTGTTGGGTGTGAATTGCGCAGGAAGACTGTTTCCAGATCCCTGGACCATTATATGCTGCCTACCAATGGTGATATCAGCCGGAAGACTTCAGAATCTCTTTCTTTGCATTACCATTAATCTCCAAACAGCCGCATGAAGGCTGATAGAACTTGTTCTCAGCGCAGCATTCGTCATACCCAAGTTTAATGTTCAGATAACTGCTGATGTGTAGCTGAGGACTTGCACACTTGTTCCGTTGAATGGGTTCACTCATTGTGACATTGCATCTTACTGTTTTGTTTTGGTTGTTGTGAATGGTCAAAGAGTTTTATTTCTCAAGTTCCCTTCAGTCTTTTGGATTTAAAAAAAAAAAATTTTGGAGATCAATTTTTAAAACCAGATTCTTGGAGGCTTTATAAGGACAAATTATATTTGTGTAAGGGATATCAGGTTAAAATTGATTAAAATAAAGTGAGGAAATGGGAGACTTTGTTCACCAGGCGCTACAAAGCCAAGCAGAAACCGATAATGTGGAAGAAATGTGGTCGACTTTGAAAGCCACCATACAAGAAGCAACAAACCGCTATGTTAAATCAGTAAGTAAACGGCGAAGGAACAATAAGCCACAGTGGTTCTCTGCGGAGATTTCGGACCTCATCAAGGAGAAGAAAAAAGCATTCATCTCTTACAAACAATCTAGGGAAGTCTATCTGGCCAAGTCAAAAGCCGTCAAAACAGCAGTTAAGGAGGCCAAATTCCGCATGGAGGAGTCTCTAGCGAAGAACATCCAGAAAGGAGATAAATCTTTCTTCAGGTATATCAGTGACAGAAATAAGAACTCAGGCGGGATAGTACGTCTTAGGAAAACAGACGGAGACCATGTAGAAGCGGACTCGGAAAAAGCCCAACTGTTAAATGAATACTTCTGCTCAGTCTTCACCCGCGAGGCGCCAGGACTCGGCCCTCAGTTACAGACAAGGGTTGACGCAGATGACCCGTTTAGTAATTTCGAGTTTACACCCAGCGGTGTCTACTGCGAGCTGTCAAAGCTTAAGGTTAACAAGGCAATGGGGCCTGACAACCTACACCCCAGGGTGCTGAGGGAGTTGTGTGATGTCTTAGCGGAACCGCTATCCGCGCTCTTCAATCTCTCCCTTAGTACAGGTAACGTCCCGTTGGACTGGAAGACGGCTAACGTCATTCCACTCCACAAGAAAGGCTCCAAGATGGAGACAGCAAACTACAGACCGGTGAGTCTCACATCAATAGTGTGCAAACTAATGGTCACTCTACTCAAACGCCAATTGGATACGATCCTGAACGAGGAGAATCTACGGGATCCCCATCAACATGGATTTACTAAGGGGAGATCCTGCCAATCCAACCTGATCAGCTTCTTTGACTGGATGACGAGGAAGCTGGATGTTGGAGAGTCCCTGGACATCGTATACCTGGACTTCAGTAAAACATTCGATAGCGTACCACACCGCAGGTTGCTGAGCAAGATGAGTTCTATAGGATTGGGTGACACATTAACGAAATGGGTTGGGAACTGGCTTGGAGGTAGGCTTCAGAGGGTAGTGGTGAATGGCACCCCCTCCGAAATGACGGAGGTAATCAGTGGAGTGCCGCAGGGCTCGGTCCTGGGCCCGATCCTATTCAACATCTTTATAAGAGAAGGGCTGCGAGGTAAAATAACATTATTCGCTGATAACGCCAAACTAAGCAATGTAGTGGGCAAAAGCACAACAGACATAAATTCAATGTCCGACAACATGATGCACGACCTACTCCTACTGGAGCTCTGGTCTAGGTCCTGGCAACTCAGCTTCAATGCCAAAAAATGCAAAGTCATGCACCTGGGCATCCATGCAAGACTTACACCCTTAATGGCGAGATCCTAACAAGAACTGAAGCAGAACGAGACTTAGGGGTGATCGTCAGTGAGAACATGAAGACTGCCAATCAAGTGGAGCAAGCTTCATCCAAGGCAAGGCAAATCATAGGTTGCATACACAGGAGTTTCGTCAGCAGTAAGCCTGAAGTCATTATGCCATTGTATAGATCCATGGTGAGGCCCCACCTGGAATACTGTGTGCATTTCTGGAGGCCGCATTACCGTAAGGATGTGCTGAGACTGGAGTCGGTCCAGAGAATGGCCACCCGGATGGTCTCGGGACTCAAGGATCTTCCGTACGAGGAATGGCTGGATAAGTTTCAGCTGTACTCACTCGAGGAACGCAGAGAGAGGGGTGACATGATCGAGACATTCAAGTATCTCACGGGCCGCATCGAGGTGGAAGAAGATATCTTCTTTTTCAAGGGTCCCGCGGCAACAAGGGGGCATCCGTGGAAAATCAGGGGCGGGAAACTGCACGGGGACACCAGGAAATTATTTTTCACTGAAAGGGTGGTTGATCGCTGGAATAGTCTTCCACTTCAGGTTATTGAGGCCAGCAGCGTGCCTGATTTTAAGGCCAAATGGGATAGACACGTGAGATCTATTCACAGAGAAAGGTAGGGGAGGGTCATTGGGGTGGGCAGACTAGATGGGCCGTGGCCCTTATCTGCCGTCTATTTCTATGTTTCTATGTTTCTATGAAGGGCCAGGGGAGGTCTTCAGGGGGGGGCAGGGTCTTACTTTTCTGTATGGTGACAGTATTAGCAGCTATAGAGATTAATGTATATATCTCAGCCACAAGAATAGCAAGTGCATGGACATGTTATATGTTTAAGCTTAGAGGTCAACCTAATGAATATAGATTAATTGTGTCTGAATTCAAAAATGAGTGGGACAGGCATGTGGGATCTCTTAGGGAGAGAAGGAGATAATGGTTACTGCAGATGGGCAGACTAGATGGGCCATTTGGTCTTTATCTACCATCATGTTTCTATTACCATAAAGTTCTATGATGCCACAATTCAGGTGTAAAGAGCCTTAGCCAATAGGGAGAGGAGGAGATAGTGGATGCTGAAGATGGGCAGACTGGATGGTCCATTTGGCCTTTTATCTGCCATCGTGTTTCTGCAAGAGGCCACTGAAAAGTTCTCAGCTCAACCTAGAAGAGAATGATGTGGAGCCATGCAACCTACAAGTTAGTCCACACTTTTCATGATGTGATAGCGATAATATGA
Source organism: Geotrypetes seraphini (assembly GCF_902459505.1). Lineage (NCBI taxonomy): Eukaryota > Metazoa > Chordata > Amphibia > Gymnophiona > Dermophiidae > Geotrypetes > Geotrypetes seraphini. Next base: position 111,325,877 of record NC_047094.1, read on the forward strand.
TGAATGGTGCTGCATCAGGATGTGTTCCCGTTCCAATAAGACTGAACTGGAACAGTGTTCGTAGAGAGACAAGGGCAAGAATTCCAGGTCTCGTGTGGTGGTTTTTATTTTTGTCTTCTGATCTCCTGAAGAAGTCTAGGTGAAATGGGTCCTGTCGGGATCAGAATATTAAAGATTAAGCTAAGTTCCTGATCTTTCTTTACTTTTTGCTTTGACTATGAATGATACTTTTATTAATAACTTATACAACTGGGGGGGAGGGATCTAACACCGATGATTAATGAGACAACTCATTCAATTGATCAGCGTATGCTGTTTTGAAAAATGTTGAATGGAGTCGGAGGTCTTCCTCCAGAGGTTTGCTTGACAGTCAGCTCACATTATACAGACACATGTTAATGAGGCATTTTAGAGAATTATTTTGAAGATATTTTGAATAATTATTGTCTGTGTGCTCTACTTTTTGGGCGTTTATCTTTTGAGGACAGTCGTGGAGTTTGTCATTTTTTTTTTTTTTTTTTTGTTTCTGGGCGAAGCTTTAACCACTGCGCCACACTCTCCCCTTGAATTTCCAAGAGTATCGCTGGTGACAGTCAAAATCTGCTGACTGAATATTTAATTTCTTCATAATAATCAATAGAAAAGGGTAATACTTAATGGAATAGACTGAGTTGAAGGAGGGAGGAAAATACAGTAAAGTTAATCACAATATGGGGTGAAAATAAAGAGAAAGCAGAATATAGCCTTGGCTTCATTACACGTACCCTGTTTCTCAAAAAATAAGCCCTAGCATGATTTTTAAAGATGCTCCTAATATAAGCCCTACCCCCAAAATAAGCCCTAGTTAAGTTCAACCCCCGAAGCCTCCCCCCCCATGTCCCCGACACTCCCCGACTCCATACCTGACACTAGTGCTTTCTGATTCACCCAAAAAATCAGACTCACCAATTCAGCGATCCCCATCCTGGTGAGACCTGTCATACCTCCGCTCTGAGTCCTCCCAAAACAGCTGTCATCGCTGCTGTTTTTGGAGACCTTGGGAGCGGAGGTATGTCAGTCTCGCAGTGGGGAGGGTCAGTGGGGGTTCTGCTGCACAAGAGGATGGGAGGGATAGAAAGATGCTGCACAAGGGGACGGGTAACAGGGGAGGAAAGATGCTGTGTACATGGAAAAAAATAAGACATCCCCTTAAAAATAAATCCTAATGAATTTTTTGGACCTCAAATTAATATAAGACATGGTCTTGTTTTGGGGGAAACATGGTACACACTGCATGTATACAAACTAAATGCAATCAACCCAAGTGGTCAAGATATCCTATACTCGTATATAAAGTAATTACCACTTCATATGAGGAATATACTATATATATAACATAGTGCTATTCAGAAACATGGCCTCAGATTCGGAGCCTACGCGTAGTCCTATCATGGACTGTGCGGTCAGCGCATTGTTACAGCTCCATACTCCAGTCATAGGCCACACATCTCGGATTAAATTTTTTTAAAAATTTTTTTATAAGTGAAGCTTAAATATTGTACCAAAAGTCCAAACTATTCTTAAGTGCACTTTAAATATAGTGATAAAAATCCAATCTTGCAAAGTTTAGAGTATTAACTTGAAACATATACAAAGTGTACTACTCGCTTAATAGGCAACTGAGTTACTTATCTCAAGCAGTTTTCATTGTAGCTTGAGCATCCTGCCATGTAGCCAGGGCTGGCGTTAGGAGTGGGCAAACAGGGCAATTACCCTGGGCTCCCATATTACTGCCTGAAATTAAAAGAGGGGCAACTTGAAAGCAAGTTTTTGGGGCCCCATCGTGCCTAGCACTGGCCTTGCATGTAGCATGGTGCAAAAGAGATGAGTTGTAGCCCTTTCAGGACCAAGGGACATATTTGTCCCCTAACTTTAAAATCCTATAAATTTTGATTGGGATAGTCTACAGTTCTAAATTTGATATGTACGGATTCCATATGATACTGCCTTTATGTAAACAAACTGGTTCCGACATTCATTCATTAGCGTCGTTGCCTGATTGACGAGAAGATTCACTTGCCACACTGTCCATAAGCCAGAAGTTTGATTTTTTTTTTTTTTAAATAATGATATTTCACAAAAAAAAATCAATTTTTTGGCATCTGCAAGCCCTTTTTACCATAAAAATGTCATCAAAACCACAAAAATTGGCCTACGATCCTTATGGTCCTGAAAGGGTTAAGAGCCATTTTAGATATCTGACACAAAGGGTCTAAATGCAGAGAGAAATACCATCTGATCCTTGCTCTCTTTTCTTGCAGAAAGACAGGTTCTACGTTTACGAGGAATACTGCAGCAATCACGAGAAAGCACTCAGGCTCTTAATGGAGCTGAATAAGATCCCACAAGTTAGAGCGTTTCTCCTGGTGCGTATTGAGCCTCATCTATTTGTTTTTTAGGTACTGCAAATGGTGGTGTTTCCCTGCTTGGTGCTGATTTCCTGGGCTATGGAAGCTTTATTGAGATAGTACTGCTCTTTCTCAGATTTGGCACAGGTTCTAAGATGTGTTTTCAGTGCTGGCACTCAGGCATTATAGTGCCATAGATGGACCTTTAGCTTTCTGCTCCTCCCCCCACCGAAGCCTATTGAAGTTTTGGTACCTTTCCCACTTCAGTTAATAAATAACAGCTATGTAGAGAATGACACGGTGACAAATGTGTCCCCCCATCCCCGCAGGAGCTCAATTTCCCCGTCCCATCCCCGCGAGTTTTGTCGCTGTTGCTGTCCCTGCCCCTACCCCATTCCTGTAAGCTCTGTCTTAACCACACAAGCCTCGAACAGTTATGATTTTCAAGTGTTTGAGGCTTGTGCAGATGAGGACGGAGCTTAAGTATTGGTGGAATGAGGCATTATGACATCACAGTCTGAGCTCTAGAATGTTGCTACTTATGATTTTAAAGTGCAGATGAGGACGGAGTTTAGGCATTGGTGGAATGAGGCATTATGACATCACAGTCTGAGCTCTAGAATGTTGCTACTTATGATTTTAAAGTGCAGATGAGGACGGAGTTTAGGCATTGGTGGAATGAGGCATTATGACATCACAGTCTGAGCTCTAGAATGTTGCTGATTTTAAAGTGTTTGAGGCTTGTGCAGACGAGGACAGAGCTTGCAGGAATGGGGCAAGGACAGGAAAAGAACTCGACGGGACAGGAAAATGAGTTTTCCGGGGGATGGGGAAACATTTGTCCCTCATGTCATTCTCTACAGCTATGATCCGCCCAGCATTACCTGTCCCAAAAATAACCATGTAAATGCCCTGAATTAGACTTCTTTTAAATATAAAACTTTGGGCCTCATAGTCAAAGGATTTTTGCCAAGGGTGGGCAACATTTATAGAAAGAGGGCCGCATGAATGTCAGTACTATCCCTAGAGGGCCGCAACATTATGCTGTTAAATAGACTAGCTGAAATAGGAATTTCAGGAATGGCATTCCAGTGGTTCCAAGACTTCCTGATGAAAAGACGCTACAGACGGAGTCTTCTCTGACTACTGGTCTCCACCGTGTGGAGTACCACAAGGATCTCCCATCTCACCACTGATTGGATAAGGCCCGACTTCGTGCAGGAAGAGGCAGTCGGAGCGAACCGCGAGTGATTTCCTGCACTCGCGGTGCTCCGGCTGCTCTCCTGCTGCCCTCTCCCGCTGCCCTCTTCAGGCTCCCCCATGAAAAACCGTATTCGCGGTTTTTCGAGATTCGCGGGGGTTTCTGCAACGGAACCCCCGTGAATCTCGGGGGAGCACTGTATTATGGTTTGTGCGACATACACCTCTTATCTACCATTACTCTGACAACTGGAACCAGCTTCGACACTGAGAAAACCTCCAAAGTACTGGGAGTCATTTTAGATAGCTCATTGACCCCCCTCCCCCACCCCATTTTACAAAACCACGATAGCAGTTTTTAGTGCAAACCAGCGTGCTGAATGCTCTGCGCTGCTCCTGACGCTCATAGGAACTTAATGACATGTCCAGGGAAATCCGGACGTTTGGTAACCCTTAATAGAACTGCCAGGAAACGGTTAAAAAAATATACTTATAACAGCACTGAAATTCTAATAAGACAGATATAATACAATGTTGGCATAATACTTATGAATCACCTAATAACATTCAAATAAGATATGACACTAATGCTCTTCTACAATACAGCTTATCCTATAACTGATATATAATTCTTTATAGCTCGTGACCCACTTAGAACTCTAATTAATAAAGATTTGGCAGGATATAAGATTGCATTTAACCTAACATATTGTCAGGACTGGAAATTTAATTTAATTCTTATATACCACTAATAACCGTGAGGTTTCTAAGCGGTTTACAAAAATGATGCATTAAAGATACAATAAATAAAAACTAAATAAATAAGATAGGTACTTGGAAATTCCCTAACTGTCCCAAAGGCTCACAATCTAACTAAAGTACCTGAAGAAACAGTATGAAAAATAAAAATAAAAAGACAGAGGTAGAGATAGAGATAGAAATGAAATATTCCAACAAGTAATGAATAAATAATTTAAAAATAGAATTAAAATAATAATTAAAGTGAACAAAATAGAGATAAAAATAAGCATAGAGAGAAACAGAAACACATTCCAAAAAAGCATCAAGATCTTTGACTTGTAATTATTATGATCATTTAACACCAGATCTTAAATGCCTTTCCGGAATACATCATATCCCTATCCCTCTCCATACCCACCTCCATCTCCATCCCAATTCACTTCAACCACCATTCCCATTCTATTCTTTAACTGCCATCAACCCCAGTTCTGATGGCTATCATCTGGGTCCCGAGTTTCCTCCAAGAACAGGCTACATCTCATGCAAGGTAATCTCCACCGCTGCCGCACATGATGCGAGATCCTCAGAGGAAATGCACCGAGCTCTATAGACTTTCTGTGATAAATAAGTAAAAATTGAACTAAAATGATGAAAAAAAACCCCAAACTGCTAAAGAAACTGTTCTGAAAATATTTGTAAAATGCAGTATTTAAAATCACCAAAACTCATGTATACTTCTCATGGTCTCAGGAGCCACATAAAATTCCAATGGCAGGCCATATTTAGCCCACAGACCACAGGTTACCCACCCCTGATTTTGCTCTTAACTTTGAGAATTAGGCTCATAAATTGGCCTATTTGAGAATTTATTAGGCTGAATGCATACATTTTTACACAAAGGGGTTGATATTGAAAAAGGTTTAAGTAGGCAGGAGAGGCTGTGAATGCTACATTACACAGTTTAAAAAAAAAAATATATATATATTTATTGGATTTTTCAAACTTGATTACCAAGCATTACTTGTACAGAAAACAATATTAGACATATACACATTCCATCATAATAAACAATATCACGAAAAAATAGATTTGGCTAATTATGCTAAAGTCCTCAATTCAATAAGAATTAAGGCTGGTTAAAGCGTTGAGTAAAGGTTCCATCTAAACAGGGCTCAGATTTTTTCCTTTTCCAAGCGGGACAATGACAAAAAGGTTGTCAGCTGGCTTGGTTCAAAAAAGACATATTTAACAGCACGATATGCAACAATATATTTGCAAGGGTGCCAAAAGTGGCACCCAAAGATGCAACCCAAGGTTTCATTAACAGAAAGTCACGGCGACGCTTCTGCGTCTCTCGTGTCAAATCAGGAAAGATTTGCACGTTAAGACCTATAAATTCTTTTTGTCTGTTTTAACAACCATATTTTATCAATTGAAAGAGCTACTGATATAATGTCACTGCTGCCTCTTTATCAGATATTTCCAACATTTCAGATACATTTAAGGGTTCTTGGTCTGAGGTTTTTAGAGCTTGATTTTTTTTTTTTCAGGAAGAAAATGGAGGCAACATTTCCTTTGAAATTCCCAGTATTTCTAGTAAATATCTTTTGAGCATTTCCCTAGGTATTACAGATGTAAGCCTAGGGAAATTAATCCATCTTAAATTATTATAACATGCGTTGTTTTCAAGCATTTCAACTTTCCTTCTAAGATTGACATTGTCCTTCATCAAGTTCTCATCCAGTTGTTTAAAAGTTGTTATTTCCTGGTCGCGATTCTGAAGCAAAACATTAGAGGCAGTCACTTCAACTTTTATATCTTTTTTAACTCTTCAGAATGTTCCAATAGTTTCTTTTCAATTTGCTGAAGATTGGGACTTATGGCCTTCACCAAACCAGCCATAAGATCCCATAGAGACTCCAGGGTTACCACTGCTGGTTTTTCAAGTGATATTAAAGATGTAGTAATAGGAATATTTTGCGTTACACGGTTGAGCATAATAACTTCCTGTCTTTGCTGCAGAGCTGCATGCTGCTGGGAGGCAGAAAGACCACTGATATCCCATTGGAGGGTTACTTGTTGACGCCCATCCAGAGAATCTGCAAATATCCGCTTCTCCTCAAGGTACTTTTACAAATAATTTCTCTTTGTGGCTTGATTTTGTGGTAGGTCAGCTTCCAGATAACTAAGGAGCCCTTTTACTAAGGTGAACTCAGTGACGTAGCAAAGGGGGGGGGGGAGCGGGGTACTGTCCACCCTGGGCGCCGTCTCGGTGAAGGCACCGGCACCTGTCCTCATCTCCACCCACTGCTCCTTCCTGACCCCTCTTCCTGCTGCCTACATGCGCCCTTTCCCTTACGCCTCTTTAATTTATCTGGCGCAAGCAGCTTTGCAAACTTGCCGCACGTGTCGGTTCTCTCTGATGTCGCTTCTGGGTCCCTCGCCTAGGAAGTGACGCGAGAGGGAGAGCCGACATGATGTGGGCAGCAAATTCGTGAGAGATGCAGGGGAAGGGAGCGTGCGGCGGCGGAGGGGGGGGGTCGGGAAGGAGCGGGGGTGGAGAAAAGGGCAGGGGAGGGGTGCTACCGCCTCGGGCGCCTCTCGCCCTTGCTGCGCCACTGGGTGGACTAGAATCTGGGCTGGGCATGTCTTACCGCAGGACTTTCCTGCACGCTAATCCAGATTCATTGGGGTGCGTTTTAGGCCATTTTGTAATCTTTATTTTCGGTTGTGTGCTGATGTTGACATCAGCGTTCATTAACTGTAAAAAAAAATATATTTTACTTGATTACCATGTATTTTACTTTTGAGTATTATTTTCCTGCTTTTCTTCAACTTTCTGTACAAGTGGATACTTGATTTATAACATGTAAAAATTTGATAAATAAATAAAAATAAATAAATAAATAAATAAATAATTAACCTAGGAGCGCTTGGGGCCGGATTCTATAAAACGCGCATAAAATATAGGCGCCTAGCAGGTGTCAGTCGCAAGTTAGGCACGCTTCATAGAATCGGTCTTAGTATTATTCTATAAACTGCCTCTGGAGATAGGCGTGCTTTATAGGATAACGCATAGCACCTGTCCACGTGACTAACATTTAGGTGCAGCCATATAAACCAATGAAAACCAGGCCTAAATGCATGCACCTAAGTGTACTTAACTTGTACCCACGGCGTGCCCATGTTCCTCCCTTGGCCAGGCTCCCTTACGAGCACTAGAATTTTTGTGCACCACTTTATAGAATACGCATTTATACCAGCCTCTAAACTAGTATAGACGGTCGTGTCTAAAGTTAGGCACCACTAGGAAGGAGTGGACTAGTGGTTAGAGCTACAGCCTCAGCACCCTGAGGTGGTGGGTTCAAATCCTGCACTGCTCCTTGTGATTCTGGGCAAGTCACTTAATCCTCCACTGCTCCACGTACATTAGATAGATTGTGAGCCCACCGGGACAGATAGTAATCAGGTACTCATAAGTATTTTCCCTATTTAATGTATCGTAAACTGAACATAGGAATTGCCATCTCTGGATCAGACCTTAGGTCCATCAAGTCCGGAGATCCGCACAAGCGGAGGCCCAGCATAATTTTGGTTCCCATATCACTGTATGTTTCTCAAGGGAGATGTGCATCTAGTTTACCCTTAAACCCTAGAACAGTGGATTTCTCAATTACTTCCTCTGGGAGAGCATTCCAGGTGTCCACCACTCGCTGCATGAAGCAGAACTTCCTGATATTCGTCCTGGACCTTGTCCGTGTCACATTGGACATTATAAATAACTGTTTTTCCTGCTCTATTTTGTCAATTCCTTTCAGTATTTTGAAAGTCTCGATCAGATCCCCTCGCAGTCTCCTCTTCCCAAGGGAGAACAACCCCATTCTCTTAAGTCGTTCCTTGTAATCCAGGTTCTTCATACCTTTCACTAGCTTCGTTGCTCGTCTCTGTACCCTCTCCAGCAGTTTTATATCCTTCTTTAGGTATGGAGACCAATGCTGGACGCAGTATTCCAAGTGTGGTCTGACCATGACTCAGTAGAGTGGCATTATAACTTTCTCTGATCTACTCGTGATTCCCTTCTTTATCATGCCCAGCATTCTATTTGCTTTCTTCGCCGCCGCTGCGCATTGCACCGACTGTTTCAGGGTCCTATCTATCAGTACGCACAGGTCCTTTTCCTGTTCGGTCTTTCCCAGAGTTGCACCTGACATACTGTACTTGTGTTCCTTATTCTTTCTGCCTAAATGCATCGCTTTGCATTTTTCCACATTAAACTTCATCTGCCATTTCTCTGCCCATTTCTCCAGTCGACTCAGGTCGCTCTGGAGTTCCTCGCTGTCCTTCAGCGATTTGATTGCCCGGCATAGCTTTGTGTCGTCTGCAAACTTGATGATCTCGCTGGATGTTCTTCTAGGTCATTGATGAAAATTTTAAATAAGATGGGCCTAAGTACCGAGCCCTGGGGTACACCACTAGTCACTTTCTCCCAGTCTGAGAACTTCCCATTTATGCCCACTCTCTGCTTTCTGTTCTCCAGCCATTTGCCTATCCATCTTAGTATATCTCCCTCTATTCCATGGCCTTGTAGTTTCCTGAGAAGTCTTAAATGTGGAACCATGTCGAACGCTTTCTGGAAGGCCAAGTATATAATATCCACCAGTTCTCCACCATCAATATGTTTGTTCACTCTCTCAAAAAATTGAAGTAGATTCGTCAAACATGATTTCCCTTTTCTGAATCCATGTTGGCTGGCTCTCATTAGGTCGTGCGTGTCTTAGTGCCGGACTATGCTATCTTTGATCAGCGCCTCAACCATCTTTCCGGGGACAGACGTGAGACTTACAGGTCTGTAGTTGCCTGGCACTCCTCTCGATCCTTTTTTAAATATCGGCGTGACGTTCGCGATCTTCCAGTCATCCAGTATCTGTCCTGTTCTAAATGACAGGTTGGCAAGTTTTTGCAGTAGTTCTCCGATTTCAACTTTCAGTTCTTTTAACTCTCGGGTGAATTCCGTCCGGTCCAGGAGATTTATCACTTTTAAGATTGTCAATCTGGTGGTAAAACTGCTTTGGGTGAATCTCTTCATGAAAAGGCAGTTAATAAATCCTGATAAATAAATAAAAAAATGATAGAATTCACATTTAGGGGTCCTTTTATTAAGGTGTGCTAAATCAGTTAGCACGCCTTAATAAAAGGAGCCCTTAGTGGGCATCACCCTGGCATTTAAGTTTCGGAGATCTATAGAGAATTATTCCTTGGACGTGTACTTCTCTTTTCGATAAGAGGTGTGATTAGTTCTGATATTTGCTGTCTTCCCACCTCTTTAGCCCTTAATTGGATGTGATATTGACCATCCCATAATGAATTCTGTGAGGAACTCTTTGGCATGCTACTGTGTTAGACCATGTGAACTGGATCCCTCTGTTGGCAGGAGGCAGGGATGCTGCTCGATATGTTTATTCAGCTGATGGATTTGCCCTGGGAACAGCTTAAGTATACAGAAAGTACTGAAGTTCCCGATCCAGCAAATAAACCACAGGAAATGGGGGTTTAACAATGTGATTTGGTTTGCATTCTGGATCAAGAAATTCCCAGTGTGGATGGTTCCTGCTTTTGTGCATTGCTAGGGCTTCTTGAGGGGATTTTTAGCCGAGTTCACAGGGCGGTTTCAAAGCACCGCATGATGTGAATTGAGAACTGAAAAAATGGTTGTAAGCGATTGCCTCTTCTGGAGAGATATTCTGCAATTCTCAAAATTGTTTTCTCCTGCTTTACCACCCAGGCGTGCAAGATTCCTGAAAGCTGCAGTGCCAAGAACCAAATCCCTTTCTTTTCACATTCACACTGACGTTCATTTCTAAGCCGAAACCTTGTTCTGTGGTAATAAACTCCTCTCCATTTCCATTCTCACATCTGCCCATGTGTTTCTGTACTGCATCTCAGCCTGAAGTGCCCCTTTTAAAAATAACAGCATTAGGAAACCTTTAGTCTTTTTTCATAAGGAAATTAATATTGTATAGCAGATTGGAGTTTTACAGCCAGCAAGAGACAAAATGGAATTATCTGCCTTTGCAGGATTCTAGCAGCAGGTTAATGGAGGTACCCCAGAGGGCATGGAGTGCTTTAGAGGAAGGATAAGATATTGCATAGTATTTCTACAGAGAAATGATTTCTGTAGGCTGGAAAAGAGAGCTGGTAATTCCTGCCACTTCTTGGAATGAAGATGTACATACTAGCCTATTTTATAAATAAATCAGTTTTGTTTGGGGAGAGGGGCAGTAATTGAATTCAAATTAAGGCAGAAAGATTGTGCATGAAGGGAGGAGTCGGTGTTTTCTTGAAAACCATTCTATGCAGTATAAAGAATCTATTTGTTATATCACACAGTAACGTACAGTCAATTTAATATCCAATTTGCAAGTTCTTCCGGAATTAATCCAGGTACCTCTCCTCCCTTGTAACAAAAAAAAAAAACCCAACCCCCCCCCCCCCAAAACTGTTGTAACTTCACTGGAAGTATCCAGTTAGCTCTTTTGTAATCCGCCTTGAACTGCAAGGTATAGGCGGAATAGAAGTCCCTAATGTAATGTAATGTCAGCAAAATTGGTGTAGCTAGTTTGAAAGACAAACATTTCCCCTTTTTTGACTGTAGCATTGCAGATTGATCTGGAATGGATTTTCTTCGTTTTTTATTGGGGGGGGGAGTTAATGAGAGATCTGCCAGCCAACTTGATATTCTCACTTGATTCTTTTCTGGGACAAAGCAGACATTCCATATGCTTGTTGTTTTTAAAACAAAATAGATTTATTGCATTTTTAAAGTTAACAATAGAAACACATAAACTTATTTACAAGCATTATATGTTATAGAGATAGTTCCTTAAATATGTGGTCAAGCTGCAACCTATACAAAAAGGCAAAAAACTGAAAAGCGGTTACAGAAATTATCAAAGGGTGCCCAAGTTTTACGAAAGTGTATTATTTTACAAGATGTTAAAGCGATAATACTTTCATATTTTTCGTATAGAGCACACACAACTCTGCCACACACCAAGGGCTCCTTTTACGAAGGCGCGTTAGCGGTTTAACGCACGTAATAGCCGCTACCGCCTCCTCTTGAGCAGGCGGTAGTTTTTCGACTAGCGCGGGGGTTAGCGCGTGATTAAATGTCGCACCCGCTAAAGCCGCTAACGCAGCTTCGTAAAAGGAGCCCTAAAATTAAGTTTAGTATTTTTCTTCCAGTTACAGACTAAGATGAGTGGCAGTAGCAAGGAGAATGTTAAAAAGTTTCTTTTGATTATTAGGAATGATAATATGCTTGTTTTAACATCATGGTTATGGTTTACAGCTGTGATTGGCTTTTGAAAGGATGTCCAACTCAGAATATGAATATCCATCAATTTTAGAACGCCTTGCCTTGTCCTTACAGGAAGGCTCAGTGTCTTTCATCCAAACAGGATCTAGTTGACTTTAAGGAGAAGTCTACAAATGTGGATACAACCGCTTCTAACGCAAACTTCATTTAGGATTCAATCAGCCTCTTGGCTTCCAAAATGGAGAAGGCAGTGGGACAGACAGTGTTGCTGTTAATATAGTCTTGCAAATTAGACTACTCAAGCATGATCTGCCAAGGCTTCCAGTCTCAAGGAGAGTCAGGGCAGAAATTAGGCAGGGACCCCCCCCCCCCCCCAAGCCCACCTGCAGGCTATACCTGCTTCAGCTTGAGGCAGGCTTGGAGACCCCCTGTAACATGAGCAGTGCTAGCTCTGAGAAAAGTCAATGCCCGCACAGGAATTGGAACCCCAAAATCCAGCCAACAGCAGTGAATGAGTTGCAACCAAAACACATGTTAAGGAATGTCAAGAGGATACTTTTTGTAACTTGTGGGACCTTTTGCATAAGAAAGTGGTCTTGCGTTTTTGGTTGGTGGAAGTCATCCATCTCAAAGCCAACTCATGAAGGTTCATAAAGTGTTTGTGACCCATTTTGCGTCTGCTGTTTTGAATCTTGTAGATTGCATTTCTTCTCTCTCTTCCTGTCTCAGCTGCACATTACTTCCTGCCATCGCGCTCGCCTTTGCTGTGGGCACAGCATCCTTTTCGGTGCATGCCATCACATTAAGTATGTGCTCTAAACACATTCATTTTATTTAAGACCAGAAAACTTTGGTCAAGCACTTTTTTTTTTGCTTGCGCTTAAATGGATTTGTTTCAACCCACCAGCCTGTATTGATATTGACCAATGAATTTATCGCAGCAAACAGCTGCCATTAAATTTTCGTAAAGTTTTGCACTTTGAATCTTTTTTTGTATAACACTTTATGTTTCTAGTTTCCAATTCAAACATGAGAATAGTAAAACAGTTCTTGTGGTTAGCTCAGTAATGATATTAATACCCCTCCACTGGATGTGTCTACATATCTTTAGATAAGGCTAGAATTATTCTTTGCCAGGTGATGAGCTTGCTCATGATTAGAATATCTTGGGAGGGTGAACAATCTGTGTTCCAAGGCACGAATCAAGCAAACAAACAGTGTTAACTTTTATGCTTGACCTCATTGTTCATGCCTCAAAATTCGACCGTATCACACCATTAATTTGAGATCTCCGTTGGCTGCCAGTGGGTCTGCGGGTCGAGTTTAAAGTTTTTTGCTTGATGTTCAAGGTGCTTCAGCTCAACTGCCCAACAAGTGTCCGTTCTCTCTTTCAGTGGCATTGTCCGTCACGCGAGTTACGGTCTTCCAACGGCATTTCTTTAGAAGTTCCGTCATTATCAGTGGTGAGACTTGTGGGGGGCCTTGTAACACGACTCCTTTCAGATCCTGTCAATCATAAGCCCTAATTCTGGCTACTGGTTGTGACACCCTTTACCTTGTCCCACTGCTTCCACAGGGTCTCTGACCCCAGTTAATCTGGGATTCAAATGATCTGAAGGATACAAAAACGAGCATAGAAGACCCGGACGTTTTAAAAAAATTTCAGCTTTACTTTAGTTGTCAAGACGCCGTACGAGCTCTATTATATACTTTGGCCATTTGTTGAGTGGATTATTTTGGGGACTCTTGATGCAGGCTTTGTAGCCAAAATATGGTTCGTGTTGGGTCCGGTTTCATGTTCCACTGTACAAGGTTGGCATTAAAGTATATATTTTTCAGCTTGAAGGTCTGGTCTCTGTTCTTTTTTATAGCCTTCTTGACTTAGTGAAGAGCTTGTTGCGTCTTCTTTGTATTTTTATTTTTTTGTGAATATTCAAATGACCTGAGCCAGGAATTGAACCCAGATCCCTTTGCATACACAACACTGCCACTGAGCTGAATGCCCTCTTCTGAAATAAAAGGAGAATTTGGAAAGATCTAAAATAGACTTTAATCGGACAGTGCTGCTGGACATGCCCGGCTACCACCAGACAGGTGGATTACATGGACAGACATCTCTTCTGGCCATTTCAATTGTTTTGAATTTCAGGCCCTAGGTTTTTATTTCCGTGTTGCAATTTTTGGGATGACTTCGTTGTAGGCCATTTGTCTCTCTGTATTTTTTGATAGGGCCATCTCGATCTAGCAGCTCCCATTATTCAGAGAAATGGCCTTTGCATGTCTGGGCCTTAGAGCTTTTCTGCTTAAATGAAACATCAAAAGTATTCTTGCATCAGCCCTTCAGTTAGGAGCATCTATGCTAATCTTTTTCCAGCTGAGCTTTTGCTGGTGCTTTGCTCAGCTGTTTTCATCTGGCTAAATGGAATCGTCTGTACTGGACCTGTGCCTTTTGAGGTCACATTTTCTGACAAAGCAAGTCATGTGTTGGCACATTTCACTCAGCGACGATGTTGCATGAGTTTTCTTAAGAGAATTAGGGACATTTTCCTTTTGAAAATTGCGTTAGGAAACATCCATGTACAAAGCTTCACCTGCATTTTATGCAGGTACGTTTTCTGCCGAAAACTGAGCGCACATGCTTTTGCAAATCCAGAAGGCTGCATTTAAATGCAGCATCTATTCTGTACCACTTGGCTCCCGAAGATTCCTTCTTGATACATGCCTACTGCACATGGATTATGCCTTAGGCAGTTTGGAAGCCCCCCTTTTCTGTGCATAAAACCCTGTTATATTCATAAAAATGGCTTTAAAATTGACTTCTTAGGAGTATTTTTCTAAGCAATTTTGAGTATGCATTTTAGACACATTTTAGGTGTATAGGAAAACATAGCACATCCATTTAAAGTGATTTATGCATAGATATTCTTCTGTGTGCCGTACTACCACATGGTTTAACCAATTTCATTGTTAATAATTTCTCCTTGTTGTATTCTTTTGTACAACGCCTAGAACCGAAAGGCATATGTGCGGTATATAAATAAAGAATTACCGTATTTTTCATACCAAAACATGCACTTTTTCTACCCCCTAAAAGGGGGTGGAAAAGGGGATGCATCTTATGGATTGAATATACCTTGGGCCCCCCTCCCCTGGTACCTTTTTTAAGTGGCGGTGGTCCAGCGCGGTCTCCTGCTAGACAGCTGCCTCTTTGCAGAGCGATGCACAACGCAGGAGCGCGACCTTTGCACTTCCTGCCTGGTCTTGTGCCGCTCTGTGATTGGCTGCAATCAGTAACTGACTGTAGTCAATCACAGAGCGGTGCAGGACCAGGTAGGAAGCGCAAAGGTCGCACTCCTGTGTTGTGCATTGCTCTGCAGAGAAAGGCAGCCGTCCAGCAGGAGACCGTGCAGGACCACCGCTACTTAAAAAAGGTACCAGGGGGCCTTTGGCTTTGGTGGCTTCTTCAGGCTGTTTCGGGCTTTGGGCTTCCCAGCACCAGACCACCAGACACACCTTTGTGTAGTAGAGGAAAAACCAAGAAGAAAAAAATTCTGAACCAAATTTTTTTTTCGGGGGTTTTCCTCCTCTACAGGTGGGTGCGTCTTATGGTCCGAAAAATACAGTATGTTATGCTATATTCCCATTAATGGAGGATAGGTGGAGCATAGACAGAAACAGCATTTTTACACTATCTGCTTTATTGTGTATAGGTCCCCCAAAGCTGGGTGTACAAGTCTGGACGTGGATCCCAACTCTACGTCTAAACTAATTAGCTAATCAATTATGGGTGTTAATTAGTAGTTATGCATAGATCTACCTTGCACCCTATGCTATAACATGCGCATCTAATGTTCATAGTGTGCAACTCCAAAGGGGGCGTGGCAATGGGAGGGGCATGGGTGGGTCAGGGGCATTCCCAGAATCTAGGTGTGATGTTATAGAATTCTGTCATTTGCATGCCTAACTGCCATTGGTTGGGCTCCAGCATTTACACCAGTTTTTGGCAGGTATAAATGCTGGCACCCAAAGTTACGTGTAAAATGCCTCCTAAACTAGTATTCTATAAAGAGTACTCTGCACAGAATACTAGCCAGTGGCATAGGGAGGGGGGGAACGGTCTGTCCCGGGCACCATCATGGTGGGCGCACCGGTACCCCTCTTCCTTTCTGCCCTCCTGCCTCTTCCCACTCCTCCCCCCACTGCACGAGCGCCCCCTTCCCTTCCCCCTCTAGTTGCTCACCGCCGCAAGCAACAATGTCATCGTGCTCCTCGCGACTGCGTCGGCTCCTGCTGACATCACTTCCGGGTGCCGCACATAGGAAATGACGTCAGAGGGAGAGCCGACGCAGTCGGGAGGAACACGTTGAAGTTGGGGCGCCCTTCCTCCTCTCCACCCCCCCCCCGCCATGCACCTCCCCTTCCTTTCCCCCGTATCTCTAGTTGCTTACCGCCACGAGCAACAATGTCAACGTACTCCTCGTGACTGCTTTGGCTCCTGCTGACGTCACTTCCGGGTGCCGCACATAGGAAATGACATCAGAGGGAGAGCCGACGCAGTTGGGAGGAACACGTTGAAGTTGGGGTGCCCTTCCTCCTCTCCGCCCCCCCCCCCCGCCGTGCGCCTCCCCTTCCCTTCCCCCATATCTCTAGTTGTTCACCGCCGCGAGCAACAACGCCATGTTTGGGGTCATGACTAGCATAGGCCTTTGAAGAGATTATTGGCCCACAGGCTTAATAATGATGATAGAAAGATTGGTAGAAGAATGTAATCCTAGCTGAAGCGCAACATCCCGACCATTCCTAAACATTCGCACTTTCATGATGTTTGTTGGGTTTTGGTGTCTATGTTTGCATTTCAGGTTTCTTGTGGTGGTGGAAATAGTTGGAGCGATCCAAATTCCACGTTTCTTTCTTGAATTTTAGGAACTAGCAAAGAGGACGCCCGGTAAGCATGCGGATTACCAGCCTGTCCAAAGTGCCCTGCAAGCCATGAAGACGGTGTGCACCAACATCAACGAGACCAAGAGGCAGATGGAGAAGCTGGAAGCCCTGGAGCAACTGCAGTCCCATATTGAAGGATGGGAGGTGGGTTCACAACCTCGCCTTTATCCTACCCAGTGGTGTAGTAAGGATGAGAGGCGTCCGGGGCGATGGTGCTCTTCCCCCGCCACAGCCACCCGCTCCCCCTTCCCGTTCCCCGCACCTTTCTGATGCCTCCAGCGTGAGCGGCGTGCCTGTGTTGTCGGCCCACCCTTTGACGTCGCTTCCTTGGCACGGGTCACAGACGTGACGTCAGAGAGAGCGCCGATGTTGTTGTGGGCAGCAACCTTGCGCCGGGGAAGTGAAAAATGGTACAGGGGAAGGCAAAGGGCGCGTGGGTGTGGCAAGGAGAGGAGTGGAGGAGTGACAGAGAGGAGGAGGGGGTGCCGCTCCTGGGGTGGACTGCCCTACCGTCCACCCCTTACCATGCCACTGAAGAGATTGTAGATGTAGAGCTTAATAATTGGGATGGATGGGCCAAATGGTCTTTTTCTGTCTTCATTTTTTGTGATTGAGTTTCAGCATACCTTACTCCCCCGAAATTCATGGGGTTCTGTTCCAGGAGCCCCTACGAATTTCAAAAAACCGCGAATGTGGTTTTTCACCTGTCAAAAGGCAGGGGAGGCAGGAGAGGGCAGCTGGATCACCGGCGGGTGAGGAAAACCACTCGCAAAACTGCTCCGACCGCCTCTTCCTGTAGTAAAGTCGGGCTACACCAATCAGGAACTGCTTTGACACACAGCTCCTGATTGGTGTAGCCCAATGGTTTCAAACTCAAACCCTTTGCAGGGCCACATTTTGGATTTGTAGGTACTTGGAGGGCCTCAGAAAAAAAATAGTTAATGTCTTATTAAAGAAATGACAATTTTGCATGAGGTAAAACTCTTTATTTTATTTAATTCAATTTTTATCCCATCCTCCCAGTAGCTCAGAATGGGTTACAAGGTTTATAGTTTATAAATCTTTTGGCTAAGTCCTAATAATAATATTGTAATTTATAGCTAGAGACATAGGATCAAGAAACTTTTTTATTTTGCTTTTATGATTATGATAAACATTCTGAGGGCCTCAAAATAGTACCTGGCGGGCTGCATGTGGCCCCCGGGCCGCGAGTTTGAGACCACTGGTGTAGCCCGACTTTTCTACAGGAAGAGGCGGTTGGATCAGACCGCGAATGAATGAGTCCGCGAACCGCGAATTCGCGGAGGAACACACTATATGTGCCTACTGAGTGACGCGTGAAACAAAGTATTTGTTGGGTCTTATCTTGGTACTACACCTGAAAGTTTTCTGCTGCCATTGCAAAGCTCAGAGGCCATTTATAACTGCACGTATAAGAGCGCTTGAGTCAGCGACATATTAATGACCATGGAATCTTGATTTTAATGGGTGAACAACACCCAGAACTGACCATTAAATCGATCATTTATTGCACAGCTAGTAAGTCAGGAAGGAGACCATGAACCCATCTATTACGACCTCTGTACCTTACCTCGACTTCCTGCTACGCCAGATGAAGGAAGATAGCACGGGAGATCAATTTCTCCATGCGCTCAAGTCAAATCAGATAAATCTACAAACTCTGCTCCTTGGTTAATCGGATAAAGGGTAATTCAATGAGTGGGCGCTCACAAAAATTGCAGACTAGTAGCACAGAATCCAAAAAGGCGTGGGATGAACACAGAGGGGGTCTCTAATTAGAAAAATGAATGGTCTAAAAACAAAACTTAAATGGTTGCATCTGTGTTTGAAGTGTCAAGTGGTGCTTAGATAGCGACTCTGGCTGTAAAGAACTAAGACCGTTGCCGAGCAGACTTCTACGGTCTGTGCCTCATATATGGCAGCTTGGTTTAGGATTGGCTTGGCCCTGACGGAAACTCCAGTAATTTGGGACATGACTTTTGCAGTCTGTCTTCCGCAATGACAAGATATTGTGGGCAGGCTTTAGGGTTACCAGACATCTGGATTTCGCCGGATATTTCCTCCTTTCGAGCACATGTCCGGGGGTCCGGACGGCTTTTCAAAACCCGGCACTTTGTCCGGGCTTTGAAAAGCTTTCCTTTGTGTAGGAGGGCATGCGCGGATACAACATCGTATCCATGCATACACGGATGTCCTGCCTGACGAGAGAAGGCAGTGGGGGCGTGGCTGGGGCAGGATTGGAGGTGGTGTTTGATGTGGGCTTGGGGACATGATAGGGCGGAACCGGGGCTGGGTGGGACTGGGCGGGCCTAGGGGTGGGTCTAGGGCAGGGATCTCAAAGTCCCTCCTCGAGGGCCGCAATCCAGTCGGGTTTTCAGGATTTCCCCAATGAATATGCATTGAAAGCAGTGCATTCACATAGATCTCATGCATATTCATTGGGGAAATCCTGAAAACCCAACTGGATTGTGGCCCTCGAGGAGGGACTTTGAGACCCCTGCGATAAACTCTCAGGTTAAAGGAGCTAGGTCAGGGGTGGGCAACTCCGGTCCTCGAGGCCTGGAATCCAATCGGATTTTCAGGATTTCCCCAATGAATATTCATATCTATTAGCATCCAATGAAAGCAGTGCATGCACATAGATCTCGTGCATATTCATTGGGGAAATCCTGAGAACCCGACTGGATTGCGGCCCTCAAGGAGGGAATTTGAGACCCCTGGTCTAGGGGGTCCAGATTTTCCAGACGGAAAATCTGCTAATCCTAGACAGCCTGGAGTGGGCTTTTGTCAACTCCAGCAGTGGGGATGTGAAGTTACATTACATTACATTACATTAGGGATTTCTATTCCGCCATTACCTTGCGGTTCAAGGCGGATTACAAAAGGTTAATTTAAAAAAGACAGAGTTACATTGATTTGCTAGAGAGGTAAGTTGTAGATCTTAGGAGCATTTAGAGGTCGTGTTGTTATTGCTGTTTCAGGAATTTCTTGAAAAGTGTGGTTTTTATTTCTTTTCTGAACGTCCTATAGTCTGGGGTGGTCATCAGAAGGTTGGAGATCTGGTTGTCCAGTCTTGCGGCTTGGGTGGCCAGGAGGCCGTCGTGTAGTTTTGTTCTTTTTACTTCTTTGATTGGGGGGGGTATGAATGGGGAGTGCGTTTTTCTGTGTCTGGTACTGGGTGCTTGAATGAGGCGATTGTTCAGGTATGATGGGCTGTCTCCGTGTAGGGTTTTAAATAATATGCAGTAGAATTTGAATTGGATTCTTTCTTGGATTGGGAGCCAGTGTGAGTTGACGAAGGCTTCAGTGATGTGGTCATGTTTTTTCAATGAGTAGATGAGTCTCAAAGCTGTATTTTGGATTGTTTGGAGTTGTCTTATCGTGGTTGCAGGACATGGAAGGAAGAGTATGTTACAGTAGTCCAATATACCTAGTATTAGGGATTGTACTATAAGTTGGAATTGTGTTCTTTCAAAGAATTTTCGGACTTGTCTCAGGTTTCTCATGATTGCGAATGATTTTTGAATTGTTTTATTTATTTGCGGTTGCATTGTGCAGCATCTGTCTATGGTCATGCCTAGTAGTTTTATGGTGGTTTGGATGGGGTATTTGGTTGTGTTTATGTCTAGGCTGGTTGTGGTTTGGATCTTGTCAGTTTCTAGGAGGATGAATTTGGTTTTGTCTTGGTTGAGTTTTAGTTTGTGATTTTCCATCCAGGTTGTGACTGCTTCAAGTGTTTGGTGAAGTTTGTCTGTCATGGTAGGTTTAGAATGATCGTATGGGACGAGGATGGTGATGTCATCCGCATAACTATAGGAGGTTATGCCTAGATTATCCAGATGCGTTCCTAGAGAAGCAGTGTAGAGATTGAAGAGGGTAGGGGATAGTGGAGATCCTTGTGGTACGCCGCAGGGGTTTGACCAGGATTCTGACTTTTCTTTGTTTGATTTTACACTGTAGGTTCTGAGTTTTAGGAATCCTTCAAACCAGGAGTATACTTTGTCTGAGATGCCTATTGCATCTAGGATCTGTAGGAGGATGTTGTGGTCTACTAGGTCGAATGCCGCCGATAGGTCCAGTTGAATGAGTAGCATTTTTTTCCCTGTACTAAGTTGTTGTCTGACGGTATCCATAAGGGAGCCTAGTAGTGTCTCTGTGCTGAAGTTTGTTCTGAAGCCTGATTGCATGGGGTGGAGTAGGTTATGGTCCTCTATGTAATTGGTGAGGAGTTTGGCTACTAGGCCTTCTATAATTTTGACATATAGCGGAATTGAGGCTATAGGTCTAAAGTTAGATGGGAGGTTTTGTGGTGCTTTTGGGTCTTTTTGGATTGGGGTGATGACAATTTCGCTGAGGTCAGCAGGGAATGTGCCTTCTGTGAGCGTGATTTGGATCCATTGTAGAGTTATGGTGCGGAATTTGATGCCAGAAGGACTTCTGTGGTCTCATATATGGCAACACAGATCAAGATGCAGTGGTCGGGTTACCAGATTTTCATAGCGAAAATCCAGACCCATGGCCCCGCCCCCCCAGGCCTTCCCATTCTGCCCGAGCCCCGCCCATCCTGCCCGAGCCCCGCCCCCTCAACCTGTTTGCTCGTCGGGATGGCATCTGCGCATGCGCTGGTGTGACGCGATGACATCACGACCAAGAGCCGGGCTTTGAAAAGCCGCTGACCCCCTTGGATATGTCCTCGAAAAGGAGGACATGTCTGGGAAAATCTGAACATCTGGTAACCCTATGAAGTGGTGTAGTAAGGAGGGGCAGGGGGGCGGAGTGCCCCAGGCGCCTTCTTCACCGGGGGACTCTAGCGACGGCGCCCCGCCTCCTCTCTGTCCCCCTCCGCGCATACCTCTTTAAATGTTCGCCTGCACGAGCAGCATCTTCCACTTGCTGTTCACACCACCCTGACTCCCTTCTGACGTCACTTCCTGGTTGCAGGACCAGGACGTGATGTCAGAAGGGAGCTGAGGCCAGCATGAGCAGCAGGTGGAAGATACTGCTCGGGCCAGCAAACATTTCAAGAGGTGTGAGGGCACTCAAGTGATGGGAAAGAGTTGAGGGGGGTGCATGGCACAGCAATGCCAGGCACCACCGCCTCGGGCGCTAACCTCCCTCACTACGCCACTGCCAGGACGGGCTGGAATTAGCTTTGACAGCAACTTCGGCAGCGGGGCAATGATGTAGCCAATGCTGGATGGATGTCTATGGTCTGGGTCTCGTATGTGGCGAGACAGATCAGGATGGGTGGAATGAGGCATTATGACATCACAATCTGAGCTCTAGAATGTTGCTACTCATGATTTTCAAGTGTTTGAGGCTTGTGCAGATGAGGGCAGAGCTTGCAGGAATGGGGCAGGGACAGGGATAATGACTTTCCATGGGGGTGAGGAAAAATTTGGCCCCCATGTCATTTTCTATTTTAAACCACATTCATATCATCTGAGTACAGGTCTTGCACATCTCATGGGGAGGGGAAGGCACCTTATAGTGGACCTTAGCAAGTAAAATGTAATATACTGGATTGTTGGTTCAACATTTCCTTGATGGATTTCAAAGAAGCGTGGGATGAACACAGAGGATCTGGAATCAGAAAATAATATTAAATATTAAACTAAGGCCAGTACTGGGCAGACTTGCACGGTCTGTGTCTGTCTGTATATGGCCGTTTGGGAGAGGATGGGCTGAGGAGGGCTTCAATGGCTGGGAGGGTGTAGATGGGCTGGAGTCGGTTTTGACAGAGATTTCGGCAGTTGGAACCCAAGCACAGAACTGGGTAGAGCTTTGGATTCTTGCCCAGAAATAGCTAAGAAGAAAAAATTTAAAAAATGTAAATTGAATCAACTTGGGCATTCGGGTCTTTATCTGCCGTCATCTACTATGTTACTGTGTTACTATGATAATGAATGCGAGTGTTGGGCAGACTGGCTGGACCAAACAGGTCTTTTATCTGCCGTCATTTACTATGTTACCGTGTTGTGTGTGTAAGTGTACACTTGCTTGTAAAATGCTAGCATGGCTTTTGCGCGCTGTCCTGTAAATGATGTGTAAGTGGCACAGAAATGCAAGAAGGTATGTGCTTGGGACATTGGCACAATTTGGCATATTTCGTAAAGCACAGAATCCTATAAACTAGGGGGTCCTCAAATCGTGTCCTTGAGGTCCACATCCCAGTCTGGTTCACTGCTTCCATTGAATGCAAATAGATCTCATGCATATTCATTACTGGGTTTTGTTTTGTTTTTTCCTTTGAACAGGATTTACTATTTCTTGAATTGTTCGGTGTCCCGTGGAAGAGAGTTCCATATCACTTGGTGGTCTTAGCATACCAATTTCTTTTTGCATTTCTACCCTCATTCTGATGCTGCTGTAGCAGAAAGGCACGCCTGTTATCCAAGCTGTGAGCTTGCATACTTTACCCTGAGGGGATTTTCAGACTGTTGTGCAACCATCCTTTGAAATTCACTTCCCACTGCACTGGGATTTCCTAGTTTACCTCTGATTAAGCCCCAGAATGCATTGCCACCAGGTTTGGCCTGGCTTCAGATGCCCGAGTTCGAGTTGTGCCTTGCCCTAGTGGCACAAATGGTCGAGGTGAACCACCCCGCTGAGACTATCACGCATTGTTTCTCATAAATATGTATTACAGACATCCTGAAACCCCAATCAACTCGCCTACATTGTATGGCTTTTCCCTCTGAGACTGAAAGATTGTTTGTACTGAGTATGCACGTATGCTTGTTAACCGCCCTGAATCACGGGTAGTGTGGATTATAAATATTTAATAAAATGATAAAATAGTTCTCCCTTTCTTTCCTGTAGTACAGGCACTGAAATATTGCGTATTCGAACGTTTTCACATTGCGTTGGTGGATAATCTTTGACGCTCATAACAGTATTCCAGTTAAGTGCCTGCTGACGGATAGACAGATATAGTATAGCGGCAACCGAGAGCTATTTCAGTTAAGGATTTTCACAGCATACCATGCAATAAAAATAATTGGCAAGGCTTCATAATATGCTTTCTACTCAAAAGCCATTGAGCATACGAGGGGGTTGACGGGACTTTTCAAATTCCACCCCTGTACTCTCGGATTTTAGTCTTGCCCTGGGTCTTACTGTAGCAGACGGCATTTTTTTGCAGAGACTGATGGAGTGGGGTTGAATGCGCGTGACATACATTAAACACAGTAGAACATTCCCAGCTGACACTTCCAAGCCAGATGACATCGTTTCCAGAGGTCATGTAAACTTCCTCATCTTGCCACTGTTTAATATATTCCATACATTCCATATACTCCACCTACCCCCCCACCAAGCTTACTCACACTGAAACCTTATTCATTTTTTCCTTTTAATGTTCATGGCTTTGGGCTGAAGATATAACATTACGTATTCAACCCTCAAGCGAGCAAAGTTTAAATATCTCCGTGGCGTTAATGTATAGGAGATGAGTCTTTTTCAAATGATGGAAAACTCCAGAAGGAGAGGGCATAGGATGAAGTTAAGAGGTGATAGGTTCAGGAGTAATCTAAGGAAATACCTTCTATACTCAAATATAAGTCGAACCAAGTATAAGATAAGGTATCCCTTTTCCACCCCCAAATAGAGGAAATTGCAATAATCCAATTTAGATAAAATTAGGCCTTGCACGGCTGTTCGGAAATGATAAGGTGTTAATAATGGTTTGTTCCAGGCATACGGTGCAGCAAAGTAGGAGGGACGGAGTCTGGAGCTGGCTGTAGAGGAGTAAGGTACAAATAAGAGAGACTTATCCAATGAGTGGAATGCTCGGTGGAGTATGGAGGGGGGGGGTGGAAAAGATGATAGAGGAGAGATACTGAGGAGCTGCAAAGTGAATACACTTGTAGGTCAGTAAGAAGAGTTTGAACTGTTTGCGAAAATGGATGGGGAGCCAATGAAGTGACTTGAGGAGAGGGGTAACGTGGGCATAGCAACATTGATGGAATATGCGGTGTGCAGCAGAGTTCTGAGATTGAAGGGGAGAGAGATGGCGTATGATCTCAGTCTGTCAGATTTACTGTTAACGCTTGTGGTAGTATTTGCATTGTGCCAAAGAGAGCTCCTCTCTGGAGTTCATAAGATGCAACAGGTATAAATGAGCACCCCTTCCCCGCCATACACGTGCCTTCACTTCCCCCACACCTCTAGCTTTTCGCCTTTATGAGCAGCAGCTCCAACTTGCTGCCCGCATCGGCCTCGGCTCTCCCTCTGCAACCAGGAAGTGACATCATAGGGAGAGCCGAGGCGGGCAGCAGGTTGAAGATGCTGCTTGTGCTGGGGAAGTTAGAGGTAGGGGGAAGGGAAGTGGCACATGTGTGTGACGTGGGGGGAGGTGGAGAAGAGGGGGGCACCGCCGCCCCAGGTGGCTCCCCCCCCTTGCTGCACCACTGATGCCTTCATAACGTGGTCTCATTCTGTGCACGGTGAAGAAACGGATGGATTTTAATAGCTTGAGGTAATAACATTTTTTCTTTAAACAAATTACATCAAAGATGCTCTATCTTTGGTTCAGGGTTCCAACTTGACAGACATATGCACACAGCTGTTACTCCAGGGCACCTTGCTAAAGATCTCAGCTGGCAACATTCAGGAAAGAACATTCTTTCTCTTCGACAATCTTCTGGTCTACTGCAAGCGGAAGTCCAGGTGAGACCTGACTGCTCTTTGCTTTCTCATTGCGTGTTGTCTTTCTTCCTCTCCTGAATAGCCCTTAGCGAGGATGTGCGTGTCTGCCTCAGAACCACCGGCAGGAAGTGTCTGCTAGCCCTGAAACTATTCATTAGCTAAAGCGGCTGCGCTAGGAGGAAGTGCTTAGATAAATTCAGTGGACAGTTAGAACAAACACGATCCCCATCTTGGTTATCTGTTACCCAGTCGGGTCTTTTTCTGTTTGTGGTATATTTCGATTTTTAGGAGAGATGACAGCTTAAAGATGTTCCTGTAAAGGAGTCCTGCTTTTCTTTCTGACTCTAAACAGTGGTCTGAAATGGTCTTGTTCTTTTCAGGACACTGTGCCACATCTGTTAGTTAACTGAGCTAAGCTGCCTGCTTTTAATCACTTTTTTTTATTTTTTTTTTAAACCACTTTGCACTTGGTAGTACTTTCTCATTGTATCCTTTTTTAATAATAATAACAATCAACTTATATACCACAGGACCGTGAAGTTCTATGCGGTTTACAAAATTTAGGGTGTACAGTTAGGTTGAAAATTAATTACCCAAATATTTAGGAAACAAGTATGTCTTTAGATGCTTCCTAAATTCCAAATAGGAATTGGAGGACATGATCGAATGTTCCAAATCCTTGCCCCTTAAAGCCGCCTGATACGACAAAAGATGTTGGTGATTTTTTTTTTTTTTTAAGTTTACAACCTTTCACAGGCGGAAAGATGAAACGAAAATGCCAACTTCTCCTGTGCCCAATCCCTCCTGCTGGAGCCCCCTCAAGACACCGACAACCCGACCCCTATTGAGTTGACTGGTTAGAGGGATGCTTACTTTCTCCCTCCGGCCGGCAGATCTTCCTCCTGGTGAGCCTTCCCCTTCCTGGTGCATCATGGGATGCACTGGGGAGGGGCCTAAGGCCCTGATTGGCCCAGGTGCTTAAGGCTATTATTGCTGCACCCAGCACTAAAAACCGTACTATGGTTTTGTAAAAAGGGGGGGGGGGATAGTGAAAAGACATACTTTGTATACACTCATAAATCCAGTATCTATTATCTGATTTCTCTTTCTCATTTGTGGTAGTTTATAACATATTAATGACATTTAACTTGATAGTTTCAGATTTAATAGTAAATCAATGTTTTAAATATTTTGCTGTAAAATGAACACTTTGATTAATACATAGAAATAATTTAAGAAGTCAAACAACATATATTAACGGGGAGGTGCCTGCTTGTCTGTTTTTGTTTTAGGGTTGCTGGGAAAAAGTCGACCAAACGTACCAAGTCAATAAACGGCTCCTTGTTTATCTTCCGGGGTAGAATCAACACAGAAGTCATGGAGGTGGAGAATGTAGAGGATGGAACAGGTGGGAATGGTTCCATAACGGAAACCGCATGGGACATTGACATGCCGACAATCCTGCGCAGGGCTTAAGCGCGCCGGCTAAAAACTATTCCTGTGACCGCTGTGAGTGAGGGTCGGTGTTTGTGCTCATGTTGGGGGGGGTGTATGGAAGAGGGAAAAACCCCCTCCCCCATTGCATTGTAAGCTGTCGTTTTCCTTCGGTTTTCAGGTAAATGGCAGTTTTCAGTGTAGTGGGGGGCTCCCCCCTCTTGAGTGCTAACAGTAACAGTTTTTGGGCGGCGCGCAGAAGTCCTGCATGGTATTGTCTGCGTGCGATTGTTGGCGTGGCAATGTCCCACGCAGTTTTGACGCGTCACCAGTGGGGACACAGTGCTGTGACAAAATGAATGTTAGAAATACATTTTTGTTCCATGATATTTGTGACTTTTGACTCTCTTTATTATAGGAGGAATCTGGTAAGGGAATTCCACTGGTATTGTGCAAAGAAACATGAGCCCCATTTAAAAATGTTAGCTTTGCCATACTGAGACAGACCGACAGTCCTTCAAACCCAGTAGCTAATCCAAGTCACAAGTATCTGGCAAGATCACAAAAGAATAGAACATATTTTATACCTCTTATGCTAGAAATAAGCAGTGGAGTTTCCTAAGTCCGTCTATATATCATTTATTTATTGAGATTTATTAACTGCCTTTCTGAAGAGATTCTCTTTAAGGTAGGGGTACTAGATTTTCCTGAAGGAAAATCCAAACCCATGGCCACGCCCCCAGGCCGGCCCCATTCCACCTGTGTCAGGCCTCATTCCGTCCCCAGCCCTGCCCCCAGACGGCCTCTGTGCATGCGCGTACGTGATGCAGCCATTGCTGTGACAGTCCTTCAGCTATGAACCATAGACAGGGCCGGATTTTCCTATAGGCTTACTAGGCTTCAGCCTAGGGCCTCAAGATCAAGAGGGGCCTACATTCAAATTGTTAGCAAAATTAAAATTACACTATTCTAAAAATAGTGAACACTAAAACACTGAACCGAAAATAAGGAGAAATTCTACGCTTCGGGATCGGAACCGGCTCCGGCCGCAACAGGGCGCCGACTCGGCTTCTCCCTTTCTTTTTCTCGCCCTGGGAGGAGGATCGGGGAGGGAAAGACGTCAGTCCGGAAACAGCTGGGCAAAGCCCAGCCCCACGGGGAGAGAGGCAAAACGTGGATCCATCAGGACAGGGCGGCCCAGACTGGCATCTGGGGGTGGGGTGGGATGGGGGGTTTCAGTGGAAGGGGGATGGGAGGCAGGCAGGCTGGCATCGGAGGGGATGGGGGGGGTTAATGGAAGGCAGGCAGGCAGGATGGCATGGGGGGTGTTCAATGGAAGGGGGATGGGAGGCAGGCGGGCATCGGAGGGGGGGTGAGGTGAGGAAGGACGCACTGGATATAGGAAGGGGCAATGTTGTGTGTTATGTTTGATTAGTTATTGTTACAAGTACTATATATGGTGCTGAGAATAAATGTCCAAATAAGTGTTCTCGACTTTTTTTTATTTATTATCCGTGTCACATTTTTTATAAAAGTTAGTACCAATAACAACATATTTCATTTAACACATTGATATATATCACAGTAATGATGTATTTTATTATCTCTCATGTAATTTACAAACTTAAGAATATATTTAACACTTAATGTAATTTTGAAAATGAATAAAGAATTTAAAAAAAAAAAAAAAAAAATGGGAGATGAAAGGGCCTCATAAGTGAAATAGCCTAGGGCCTCTTTTCATCTAAATCCGGCCCTGACCATAGATCATAGTTTCCTCTTTAACCCGCTCTCTTCTCCTTATGGTTGACTGTTAGCCTGGGATTCCATTGCCCCCCAGCTCTCTCCCTCCCTTCTGAATGCTGTTTTAGCAGCAATTTCAACCCCAGTCAACCAAGGAGAAGACGCTAGACTTAAAGTTCAGATCGTGGTTGCCTGCCTCGTTTTGCCTCTAGCACCGTTACTTGACAGTTGACTTCCCTCCTCGATTATCTGTTACTCAATAAGAAACCAGACTTCAATATCCATGAACACAGAGAAAGAATCGAAAGCCAGATCTTGCCTGATGATGTCATTAGTAACAAATGTCTAGAAAGAAAAACATGCATGACCATCAAAGTAAAATTCAAACCTGATGGAGTCTTCCTGCAAGCACGCTTGTTAAATCAAACCAGGGTTCTGAGCAGCATTGCAAGTATACGGCATGAATTACCGTATTTTCACGCATATAACGCGCGCGTTATACGCGTTTTTACCTACCGCGCATACCCCTCGCGCGTTATATGCGTGAGCGCGGTATACCAAAGTTTTAAAACATAGTTCCCACCCCGCCCGACGCCCGATTCACCCCCCCAGCAGGACCGCTCGCACCCCCACCCCGAACGACCGCTCGCACGCGCTCCCATCCGCACCCGCATCCACGATCGGAGCAAGAGGGAGCCCAAGCCCTCTTGCCCGGCCGACTCCCCGACGTCCGATACATCCCCCCCCCCCGGCAGGACCACTCGCACCCCCACCCCGAACGACCGCTCGCACGCGCTCCCACCCACACCCGCATCCACGATCGGAGCAAGAGGGAGCCCAAGCCCTCTTGCCCGGCCGACTCCCCGACGTCCGATACATCCCCCCCCCCCCCGGCAGGACCACTCGCACCCCCACCCCGAACGACCGCCGACTTCCCGACAATATCGGGCCAGAAGGGAGCCCAAACCCTCCTGGCCACGGCGACCCCCTAACCCCACACCGCACTACATCACGGGCAGGAGGGATCCCAGGCCCTCCTGCCCTCGACGCAAACCCCCCCCCCCCCCAAGAACCTCCGACCGCCTCCCCGCCGACCCGCGATCCCCCTGGCGACCCCCACGACCCCCCCACCCCCCTTCCCCGTACCTTTGGTAGTTGGGCCAGAAGGGAGCCCAAACCCTCCTGGCCACGGCGACCCCCCCAACCCCACCCCGCACTACATTACGGGCAGGAGGGATCCCAGGCCCTCCTGCCCTCGACGCAAACCCCCCTCCCCCCCAAGACCCTCCGACCGCCCCCCAGCCGACCCGCGATCCCCCTGGCGACCCCCACGACTCCCCTACCCCCCTTCCCCGTACTTTTAGTAGTTGGCCGGACAGACGGGAGCCAAACCCGCCTGTCCGGCAGGCAGCCAACGAAGGAATGAGGCCGGATTGGCCCATCCATCCTAAAGCTCCGCCTACTGGTGGGGCCTAAGGCGCGTGGGCCAATCAGAATAGGCCCTGGAGCCTTAGGTCCCACCTGGGGGCGCGGCCTGAGGCACATGGGCCCAACCCGACCATGTGCCTCAGGCCGCGCCCCCAGGTGGGACCTAAGGCTCCAGGGCCTATTCTGATTGGCCCACGCGCCTTAGGCCCCACCAGTAGGCGGAGCTTTAGGATGGATGGGCCAATCCGGCCTCATTCCTTCGTTGGCTGCCTGCCGGACAGGCGGGTTTGGCTCCCGTCTGTCCGGCCAACTACTAAAGGTACGGGGAAGGGGGGTGGGGGGGTCGTGGGGGTCGCCAGGGGGATCGCGGGTCGGCTGGGGGGCGGTCGGAGGTTCTTGGGGGGGAGGGGGGTTTGCGTCGAGGGCAGGAGGGCCTGGGATCCCTCCTGCCCGTAATGTAGTGCGGGGTGGGGTTAGGGGGTCGCCGTGGCCAGGAGGGTTTGGGCTCCCTTCTGGCCCAACTACCAAAGGTACGGGGAAGGGGGGTGGGGGGGGTCGTGGGGGTCGCCAGGGGGATCGCGGGTCGGCTGGGAGGCGGTCGGAGGTTCTTGGGGGGGAGGGGGGTTTGCGTCGAGGGCAGGAGGGCCTGGGATCCCTCCTGCCCGTAATGTAGTGCGGTGTGGGGTTAGGGGGTCGCCGTGGCCAGGAGGGTTTGGGCTCCCTTCTGGCCCGATATTGTCGGGAAGTCGGCGGTGTTGTCGGGAAGTCGGGAAGTCGGCGGTGTAAGGGGGGTGGGGGGGTCGTGGGGGTCGCCAGGGGGATCGCGGGTCGGCTGGGGGGCGGTCGGAGGTTCTTGGGAGGGAGGGGGGTTTGCGTCGAGGGCAGGAGGGCCTGGGATCCCTCCTGCCCGTAATGTAGTGCGGGGTGGGGTTAGGGGGTCGCCGTGGCCAGGAGGATTTGGGCTCCCTCCTGGCCCGATATTGTTGGGGAGTCGGCGGTCCTTCGGGGGGGGGGGAGGGATGTATCGGATGTCGGGGGGGGGGGCATCAGGCTTTCAGGATGGGGACAGACCTTCAAGGGGGGACAGTGCACGGAAGTCAGGGGGGGTGAACGGAGAGTCGGGACAGCGCACGGAAAGTCAGGGCGGGCGAAAGGAGCGTCGGGCAGCATGCGCGGTATACCCGTGAGCGCGGTATATCAAAGTTTTTGTGCAAATCATCGTGATTTCTGCGCGCTATATTCGTGTGCGCGTTTTATACGGGTGCGTGTTATTTGCGTGAAAATACGGTATATCATTTGTATGAGAAGAGAGTGTGTTTGTACTTTGAAACGATGACTTACAAGTGGACTTTTTTGTTTATTTCACAGCAAGTAGTACTGGTTGGTCCTGGAGGACCCCCCTTGCCAGTCAGGTTTTTAGGATATTTGCGAAGAATATGCATGAAAGAGATTAGCATATAACAGAGGCAGTGTATGCAAATCAATCTCATGCATATTCATTGTGGATATCCTGAAAGTCTGATTGGTAAGGGGGCACTCCAGACTAACTTGGGAAATACTGCTTTAGAATCGTTTGATATTAAAGACACTTTTGCAGTAAGTGATAGCACCTGTTCTTAAAAGTCAGTCTGTCTGTTTGTCAGTCCCTCTGCATACATATGTTTAGAAGGAGAAGGAGTGAACTATGGGTAGTTGGGATCCCGGGCCCTGCCCCTGGAACTACGGAGGTTGTAGGCGGCACTTGCTGCAGACAAGTTATAAGAGGTTAGATGGGGTGGAAGTAGAAGAAAGTGAGGAAATGGAGAGTGGAAAGTTGATGACAGGAAGAAAGCGGAAAGGGAGGGGGAGGAGAAGGAAAGAGATGGCAGGAAGAAAGCAGAAAGGAGGGGGAGGAGAAGGAAGAGAACATGAAGTGCCACACATCCTTCATACCCACATTTCTCTAAGTCCATCGTAATAATGGCTTATGGACTTTTGTTTTTAAACCCTGCTAAGCTAACTGCTTTCACTACATTCTCCAGCAGCGAATTACAGAGTTTAATAACATACAAATACAAGAGTGAAGAAATGTTTTCTCTGATTTGTTTTAAATCTACTAACTTAGTAGATTCATTGCACGCCCCCTAGTTCTAGTATTTCTGGAAAGAGTAAACAAGTGATTGATAAAAGAACCCTGGAATGTATACCCTGTCCCTCTTATCTGCTCTTTACTTGAAACCCCTCCCCCCATTCAGTATGAATGTGGTTTGTGTTTTGCAGCTGATTACCACAGCAATGGCTACACAGTGACAAATGGCTGGAAGATCCACAACACTGCCAAAAACAAATGGTTTGTCTGCATGGCGAAGACTGCAGAAGACAAGCAGAAATGGTTGGATGCTGTCCTGAGGGAAAGAGAGCAGAGAGAGAGTAAGTTGCTGTTAAGGACCCTGTAAGTTCCTTTTAATGTGCTTATGTAGCTTCTCGCAGTAAATCTGACAGCCGTAATGATGGAAGATTCTGACAGTCATGAAATGAAAGAAATGGATGACTCCGCATTAAAAGCTGGTAATGGAATGACAGACATCACACACAGTATAATAACCTCAGATTGCTGTAATACAATTACATGCCTTTCTTATTTATTTATCCACTCAGTAAGAAGCTTTCTCCTAATCTTTTGGATTTCCAGCCAGATTAAAACCAGGCCTTGCCATACAGTCAGACTTCATTCACCACTCCCTCGGCCTCCCCACCTTAAAGCCAGCGCTTCTTTCCGTTTTTAGCTACCACAGTGACCGTGTGTGGCAGAGGCACATGGAAGAGCCCCGAGTCTGGCCAGTAGGGGGCACCTTCTGAGCAATGGCTGCCACTTGCTACCTGTAAAGGCTGGGAATGCTGCCTCTACATCTGCCTCCCATTCCAGCCAACCCAGAAGATGGGTTTGAAAAATATAAGATAACTTCAATCAGTGCCATGGAAAGAAAAAAATCAGCTGAAGCATATTTAGGATATGAATATTGCGACACTATTTGTGGTACTCACCATTCCTCATCCAGGTTATGGACAAAATGACACACGTTACTAAGAAGTTCTTTTTCTTGCAGAAGTCATATATATTTAGCACTGGTTTTCCTTTGAAGAATTTCAGTCCAGTAAGTCCAGACGCCCCTCCCCTACCCCTTCCCACCCCCTCCACCACTTCTTCCATTCCCCCCCCCCCCACCGTACCTCTTTAACTTCCCCGGCACAAGCAGCATCACAAGCTTGCTGCCTACGTCGGGGATACGGAAGTGACATGAGAGAGCCATTCTGCTCACGCCAACAAAAAGCTAGAGCTATAGTGTGGGGGGAGGAGCATTGGGGGAGGAGAGGAGGATGGGTTCCGGCGCCCATACCAAGATAGCACCTGGTACGGACCCCCCTCCCCCCCGTTCCCCCTCCTTACTACGCCACTGTCCATAAATGAGATTGATAAGAGCAAGTTTTAATGAGGAAGGTTCCCACCAAAGCAGGTAACAAATGGGCCAGTATCGAGCCATTGGTGGTCAGCCGCGGCATTGAATATCGGCAGCTGCCAGAGCGTATTTATCTCTTTGGATTTATTTAGCGCCATTTTGAAGGAATTCACCCAAGGCGGAGTACAGCCAAGGATAAGTCAGACATAGGCAACAGACAATTACAGCAGTAAAAATATTCCGCTAACAATACAAGATATGGCAGAGTATGCTACATTAAAATGGCAACATAAGGCGGGATAAAAAATTTTAATAGACGGCAAAGATGGAGCATACAGTTAGATAAGATAGAGCGTGGACGTTGGAATGGGGGTGGCCACAGAGGTCGGGGCCTCCCAGCTGCTGCAATTTTAAATCTTCGGGCAGCCGCCGCGCAGCGGGCCTGCTCCCAGAACCCTTCATTCTTCAGCGTCCCGCCTATGCGGGAACAGGAAGCTGCTGCAGAGTGAAGACTTCCGGGGCAGTTGATGCTACGCGTCGGCCGCCCGAAGATTTAAAATTACAGCAACCGGGGAAGGTAGGTGGGGGAGAGTAGGGAGCTGGTGAGAGAGGTCGTGTTGCAGGATTCTGCTGAGGCTACGGTGGAGCTTTTGGGTCCCCTCCCAAAACAAAAAAGCATTCCGCTGCCTATGAGATAACGGGAGTTAGAAAATAAAGGGCTTTTGTAGGTCCTGACTGATATTTAGCCGAGGTCCGCTGAAGGGCCCTGGCAAAACATAGGCCGGGACTCGTATAACATTTTATACCGGCCCCCTCAGTGATCTGAGAACTTCTTCCTTCCCTCTCTGTATCCCTCCAGCATCTTAAATCTTCTCCTCCTCTCCATTCCCATCTCAGTCTTCCCTCCTCCTTAGGACATGTTCAGGGGTCCAGTCGGCTTTTCGAAACCCGGCACTTGGTCCGGGTTATGTAAAGCTTCCCAACATAATCCCGTGAGGAAGGGGCATCCGCGCATGTGCGCATGCACGGATGCAATGCGGTGATGTCATGTGCACGGAAGCGTGCCCATGATGTCATTGCGTCGTGTCCACGCGTGCACGGATGCCATCTGGGAGCGGGGCTGGGGGTGGAACAGGGCAGGACAGAGGGGGACCTGGGCAGTCCTGGGGTCATGGCCATGGGTCTGGATTTTCCACCCCCCCCCATCTCCCTCTGTTCTTGCTTGCTCATTTGTGATGTCTCCTTTTCAGTGTCAGGTCAAAAGTGCGCCGCGACAAAGGTGCGCCCAGACAATTGAGCGCAGCGTGGAGGCGCGCGCCGCTCTAAATTACTGTTTTTAGGGCTCCGACGGGGGGGCGTGGGGGGGAACCCCCCACTTTACTTAATAGACATCGCGCCGCGTTGTGGGGGGTGTGGGGGGTTGTAACCCCCCACATTTTACTGAAAACTTAACTTTTTCCCTGTTTTTAGGGAAAAAGTTCAGTTTACAGTAAAATGTGGAGGGTTACATCCCCCCCCAAACCCCCCATAACGCCGGCGCGATGTCTATTAAGTAAACTGGTGGGGTTCCCCAACAAAACCCCCCGTCGGAGCCCCTAAAAACTGTAATTTTGTGCGGCGCGCGCCTCCGCGCTGCGCTCAATTATTGGCGCACGCTTTTGTCTTTCGCGCCGTTGTCTATGAACCTCCTTTTCTCTTTCCCCCATTCTTGATCTTATCTTTTTCTCTTTGCCCCTGATCTTTCCTCTTGCTCCTTTATCCCGCCCTGAGGCTTGAGTCAGTCCAGCGAATGGCCACCCGGATGGTCTCGGGACTCAAGGATCTCCCGTACGAGAAACGGCTGGATAAATTACGGCTATACTCACTCGAGGAACGCAGAGAGAGGGGAGACATGATCGAGACGTTCAAATACCTCACAGGCCGTATCGAGGTAGAAGAAGATATCTTCTTTTTCAAAGGTCCGATGGCGACAAGAGGACATCCATGGAAAATCAGGGGCGGGAAATTGCACGGCGACACCAGGAAATACTTTTTCACCGAAAGAGTGGTTGATCGCTGGAATAGACTTCCACTTCAGGTGATCGAAGCAAGCAGCGTGCCTGATTTTAAGAAGAAATGGGATCGTCACGTGGGATCTCTGCACAGAGTTAAATAGGGGAGGGTCATTAGGGTGGGCAGACTAGATGGGCTGCGGCCCTTATCTGCCGTCTTTTTCTATGTTTCTATGTTTCCCTCCACGCTCCCCATTTCCAATCCTCCCTCTTCCTCCTCCTCTTTCAGTCCTTGAGATCTCTCCTCCCCCGCATCAGTCTGAAAACTTGCACTCATAAAATAAAAAGTATTGAGACGCAAAGTGAGGTTATTTTGCATAATAAAAGGAAATAGCTTTCCAAAAGTTCATATGCAAAACATTTTCAAACTTATGCAAATATGTCACCCTAATTGATGCGGAATTTGCTCCATTTTCGGGAACAATCTACTTCTGAGCTGCCGTAGAAAAATGATAACTTTTGTTTGTTTCGATGTGTTGAAATTTTTTTTGTTGGGGGGGAGGGGTAGGATAATAATAATGGACCATGTTCAGCTGCTGGCATTGAGTGGACTCCAAGGGAATATTCAGTGCCATTTACCCAGATAGCGCCACTGAATACCCCCCTCCCTCACCAACTGTTAAAGCTAAAACTGGCTATTGTGTCCAAGAGTGGAGTTGGGGTAGAGTCAGCACCAGGGCAGGATTAATTCGTTGAGGGCCCCTAGGCACACAAGTGCACTGGGCCCCCTGCCCCACCCCACCCCACCATGCGCCCTGGCGGAAACAGGAAGCTGCGTCCGAGGGAAGCTTTGGGCAAGCAGCACCACTTGCACAATTACAGTTCCTGTTGCCTTTCTTACCCACGTTGCTTGCTTGTCTTACTTTCTGTCGATGTGGGGGGGGCCCGCTTTGCCGATCGGGGGGGGGGCCCACGTTGCCGATCGATGCTGGAGGGGCCCATCGCTGTTTGGAAAAAACAATGTTGATGCCCTCGGCACGTGCCTACTTGGCTTATTGGTTAATCCTGCCCTAGTCAGCACTTAACCTGATAAGTGCCAGTATTTAGCCTTTAACTGGTCAAGTTAACCAAGCAAACAGGATTCATAAAGGACGTTTTTATCTTCGGCTAGTTTAAGTTAACGGTTGAAAATTGGTGCTTATCCAACTAGGGAAAGGGGTTGGGACTTGTAGACCACACTCAAAGTGGTTTACATACAGGTACTTCAAGCATTTTCCCTATCCGTCCCGATGGGCTCACAATCTTATCTAATGTACTGAAGCAGTGGAGGATTAAACACAGGGAGCAGCACGGGTTTGAACCCACAACCTCATGGTACTGAGGCTGTAACTCTAACCACTGCACCACACCGGCTATCTGCACCTACTTGGGTATTTAGTGCTGGTACCTGGGCATGGCTTGGCATTTATTATCTGGGCATAATTTTCGTGGCGGTGGTCAGTATTAGAAAAAAAAAAAAAATCATTGACTGCTGCTGGCTGAATATTACTGCCGTCGTTTCTGTAACGAGCAGGCTTCCCCACTGTTCCATATGTAGGAAAGTGCACATGTGACCCGCTGTATTGAGCCACCACGTAGAGTAATTCAGAGTCCATAAAAGGAACAAAACCCCCCTCCATAATCTAACACAGTGGCTTTCTGCCGGTGCCATAACATAACTGAGACAAATTATACATTCTAAAAATAAGACGTAGACGGAGTGAATGTGAATTACAAGACTTTTGAAATGCCTTTGTGTAGCTATGGTGACATTCTAACCACTTGACTATTCTAACTTTAGTTCCAGCCGCCCTAACCTCATAATGAAATTACAGTCTTGCGATTCAGGGTTGCTCCTCTGTCTTCCTGTGTGTGCACTGGGTTATTAAGAACAGCTTCAGTGTCTGCATGAGTTTTTTTTTGGGGGGGTAACATCATCCTTGCTGTGTCTATTAAGCTATCCAATTCTTTTGTGCTGCCTCTACTGTATATGTGTTTCAGACAGTATGCAATGGTATTAGGGCCCCCTTTGCAAACCTCCAGGCTTGCTCCCCAACTCACCCAACCGCCCCCCGAAACTATTGAGGGTATTTTCTGCCCAGCATTCCTTTCTTTGATAGCTCTAGATCTGGCAAGCATCCCCGATGCTTTCTACCATCACCCTTTGTCCAACATCCTCTACTGGTGCCAGGGAAGGCATTGGGCAGGAGAGGAGCATGGAGGGAGGGGTGCCCTTAGGAAGACCGTGCCCAGGGCAGACTGCCCTCCCCACTCCTCCTTACTACGTTACTGCCTAACCATGCCCACCTTTTGGGTAGGCGCCTTAGTCTAGTAGGCGCCTAGGTAATGAACCAGGACAATAGCCCCCTTCGCAATATCATTCCCAAAACTGAATTTGTAAACTGTTAACCCCCAATCACAAACTATGAATACCCCATTCAATTTATGGAATTTTTCTAATTCTTTGTAAGCCGCATGGCACTTCAAGGCCCTGCAGCATACGAAACTGTTGTTATTATCATTAATGTTCCCATTATCAGATGTACACTGCTATACTCTGTAATTCGCTGTCTGTACAGTTTCTCTTTATTGTAAACCGCCTAGAAGTCGCAAGATTGTTGGCGGTATATAAGAATAAAGTTATTATTATTATTATTATTATACCTCAGGGTGTCAAAGTCCCTCCTCGAGGGCTGGAATCCAATCAGGATTTCAGGATTTCCCCCAATGAGTATACATTGAAAGCAGTGCATGCCAATAGATCTCATGCATATTCATTGGGGAAATCCTGAAAACCCGACTGGATTGCGGCCTTCGAGGAGGGACTTAGAGCAGGGGCGTCAATCTTTTCCTCCTCTTCATTGCGCCCGATTCTTCCCTTTATCTCTTGCTCATCCTACTGTCTGTTCTGTCTTTGAGATTTATTAATACGAGGCAATCTACTATTTTCGCTGTCACCGCCCCCCCCCCCCCCAATCTGGAATTCCTTGCCAGCGGCTTTGAGGGAAGGAAAATCTTTAAACAGATTTAAGGGTAAAAACTGAAAGATTTTTTTATTTAAAGATGCGTTTGAACCTTAAAATTCTGCAAGCAACAAGCCAACTTTAAAGCAAGAGGCCAATTTTAACGCCGTTTTAGGCATCCTAACTGACTTTGTCCCTTCCTAATTCCTCTTCCTATTAATTATTTCTATAGCGCTACCAGACGCATGCAGCGCTGCACAGAGTCACCAAGAGTAAGAAAACAGTCCCTACTCTAAAGAGCTTACAATCTAAACAGGCAAACAGGATGAGGGCAGAGGAGTAGGGTTAAGAATTGAAAGCTACATCAAAAAGATGGATTTTCAGTCTGCTTTTAAACCTTACATGTGTTCTACCCTATAACTACTGGAGTTCTTTCCCCTTGTTAGCACGAGTTTGACAATTGTCATCATGTTATGTTTCTCATTGTATGAATATAAGAATAGCCTTAGTGGGTCAGACCAATGGTCCATCAAGCCCAGTAGCCTGTTCTCACGGTGGCGAATACCCAAAGAGTAGCAACATTCCATGCTACTGATCCAGGGCAAGCAGTGGCTTCCCCCATGTCTTTCTCAATAACAGACTATGGACTTTTCCTCCGGGAACTTGTCCAAACCTTTCTTAAAACCAGCTATGCTCTCTGCTCTTACCACATCCTCTGGCAATGCATTCCAGAGCTTAACTATTCTTTGAGTGAAAAAAATTTCCTCCTATTGGTTTTAAAAGTATTTCCCTGTAACTTCGAGTGTCCTCTAGTCTTTGTAACTTTTGACGGAGTGAAAAATCGATCCACTTGTATCCGTTCTACTCCACTCAGGATTTTGTAGACTTCAATCATATCTCCCCTCAGCTGTCTCTTTTAAGAATTGTACACCGCTTAGAAAGTTTGATAAGCGGTCAAATCAAATTTTAAATAAACTTGAAACTTAAACTTCCCCTTCACTCCTTTTCAGCATCGCCCAGTCTCTTTGTCTTCTCATCGCAGTATCCAGCATCCTCCACCCCATCCGCCATCCTCACAGAACATTCTGTTTTTATCGCTCACAAACTGCACAGCACCATCCCCCCATCTCTTTCCACCAGAAACTCACTTAGCATTGATTTCCCTCGTTCTATCCCCTCCTCA
This sequence comes from Geotrypetes seraphini, assembly GCF_902459505.1. Classification (NCBI taxonomy): domain Eukaryota; kingdom Metazoa; phylum Chordata; class Amphibia; order Gymnophiona; family Dermophiidae; genus Geotrypetes; species Geotrypetes seraphini. Next base: position 111,365,349 of record NC_047094.1, read on the forward strand.
TCGTGGCAGCTCTAAACCTCCTGTTTTCAGCCACTGACAGGATGGGCTCCATCAGTGGCGTTTTCAGTCATTGCTGATGAGACTCCACCGGCGATGCACTGCCAGAATTTTACTCTGGCACATCTTTGTTTAAAGTTGTAATTGCTACCCTTTTTAGGCTTCCCCCTATATTCTTCTGTGAAGTGCAAAACGTTATTTTATTTCTGTTCTGAGATGAGGTCCTTTATGTTTGGTTTCTATCCTCCTGAGTCTACCTTCTTATAGTTTCATATTATGTTCCCTTTTTCAATAGCTTTCTTTACTATGGAAAGGTTTTCTTCCTGTCTAAATTAGATTGTAAGCTCTTCTTGAGCAGGGACTATCTATTGTATGTTAAAATGTACAGCACTGCGTACACCTTTCAGCGCTATAGAAATAATACCTTTGCGATGCATAGGTTTATACCACCCCGCCAGCAGATGGAGACAAAGAACTACAACTATTTTAGTGAGATCAGTACATCTGCTGATGTAACTTATACTGGTTGCACTGGAACTAGCATGCTGTTCTCTCTTCTACCTGATACTTTACCTCCATCTGATAAATCCTAAAAGTTTGCATCTGTTTTACACCAGAAGATACATAGTTTACATGCATATCGTTGAAAGGGCTCAACTAGCCACAAGCTCTGGTGTGAACAGATGGCGGGAGAGGTACAAGAGTTGATCTGTAAAAGTTTACCCTTGGGTTTTTGAGCTGGAACATCTTTCTGCACTTCTGTTTGGAACACATGAGTCGTTCCAGAATACATCTGCATTTTGTTTTCACAGTGAAAGCATTTTTTCCAAGCAAAAGGTTCACAGTAGTGGTTTTCTAGCATAGCTATACACAGAAGACATTGAGGGGGAAATATGAGAGAGGTGGTCATGAGGCGGATTTTTTTTCCATCAAAGCTTGAATGGTCCTCTGTGACCTTGGAGCTGAAGCTCTTTGTCAGCTGCTCCTACACTCGTAGCATAGAGGGGCTGAGGAGACATAGAAGGCACATGTTTTTGATAAGTTTCCGCTTCCTTTTTGTCTCCTTTATCTTTCTGCCATTCTCTTCTTCCCCTGGTTGTACTTCCTTGCATATTCCAGCCTCATATGCATTGAGTGTGACCTGAGCTATATGCATTGAGTGTGACCTGAGCTGTGTGAGATCCCTCTTTTTATTTTTATTTTTTATTTGTAGATTTTAGTTTTAATTACTTGCCATTTACAAATACAAGCTGAAGACAAATTTTCAATTACAGTAACTACACATGCAGAATTGCGTCTAAAGTTGTACCTGAGGCAATGTAAGGTGAAGTGAATTCTCCAAGGTCACCAAGAATGTCCGTGAAAGAAGCAGGATTTGAATCTTGACTTCCCTGGCTCTCAGTCTGCCACTCAGTGGCGTAGCAAGGGTGAGAGGTGCCCCTCCCTCTCGTTCTTCTGTGCCCCCTTACCTGCTCCTTCCTCGCCTCCTCCTGCTGCACGTGCCCTTCCATTCCCCCAAACCTCGTTAACATTCGCGGCATGGGTAGCAACCCCAACCTGCTGCTCGGCGCTTCCTCTAACATCACTTCCTAGGTGCAGGTCCAGGAAGTGATGTCAGAGCAGATGCTTGCGCATTGGGTGGCATTGCTCATTTTGCAAACGTTAACGAGGTACAGGGGAAGGGCGTGCACGCGGTAGTGGAGGGGTGGGTGGGCGGGGAAGGAGTAGGGTGGTGGAGAGCAGGATGGGTGCTGGCATCCCCACGAAAAAAGCACCTGGGGTGGACCTCCCCCCCTTCTAGGCCACTGCTGCTACTGCTAGTCTAACCACTAGAGAGGCAGTTTTATGTGCATTTCTCCATTTAGGAAAATTCAAAAGATCAGTGGAGAAACTGGAGTATAAATACCCTACCAAACATCAACTAACCTCCAATATTATATACCGAGTTTATCGCCTTTAACTTCTTGTCAACTATAAAGCATTTCTAAAAGAAGGAAAAAAGGCCTCAGGAGCCACCGAGAGCAGATGCTACGTCGTAGCTACGAAGGGAAGAGCTGTCCAACTTTACTGGCTCCCCACTACAATACTCTTATCACAGGCCATAAAAAAATCCCCTTATATACACGCATGTTAGAAACGCAGATTTTAAACGTCTCTACTACAAGCAGGTAGGTAGATCAGCAGGTGAGCAGATAAAGTAAAGAAATAAATGCTTATCTCAACGGGTCCTGCCAAAAATATGTCTTCACTCGCTGTCCCTGCCGTTGCAGTGCTTTCCGTGAATCCAAATGTTGCTGCAGCCGGCGGTGGCACATCGTTTCACGATCAAATCGCTGCTTCAGGGCTCTGAGAAACGTTAACCCTGCATGAATTCTTATGTAGTGTTAAAACGTTTTTCAGAGCCCTGAAGCAGCGATTTGATCGTGAAACGATGGCCAGTGAAGTTGGACAGCTCTTCCCTTCATAGCTATGGCGTAGCATCTGTTCTTGGTGGCTCCTGAGGCCTTTTCCCTCCTTTTAGAAACGCTTTGTAATTGACAAGAAGTTAAAGGCGATAAACTCGGTATGTAATACTGGAGGTTTCTCTATTTAAGCACATGTTGAGGGACCTAAAATGTAGCAGTTTCTGGGTACCTGGACTAAAACGGTTAGGGCTCTTCAGCTTGGAAAAGAGACAGCTGAGGGAAGATATGATTGAAGTCTACAAAATCCTGAGTGGAGTAGAAACAGGTACAAGTGGATCGATTTTTCACTCCGTCAAGAATTACAAAGACTAGGGGACACCCGATGAAGTTATAGGGAAATACTTTTAAAACCAATTAGAGGAAATTTTTTTTTCACTCGGAGAATAGTTAAGCTCTGGAACATGTTGCCAGAGGATGTGGTAAGAGCGGATAGTGTAGCTGGTTTTAAGAAAGGTTTGTACAAGTTCCTGGAGGAAAAGTCCATAGCCTGTTATTGAGAAAGACAGGGGGAAGCCACTGCTTGCCCTGGATCAGTAGCATGGAATGTTGCTACACCTTGGGTTTTGGCCAGGTACTAGTGACCTGGATTGGCCACCGGGCTACTGGGCTTAATGGACCATTGGTCTGACCCAGTAAGGCTATTATGTTCTTATGTAATACTTAGCATAACTAGCATTGGGGTGCTGACAGTTACATACTTAACTAGAAGCTCTGCCTATATCTCACTCATGCCCACCCCCCTTGCAATGGTGCTCCATAGCACTTTCATGTGCCCTTATAAAGTAATGCGTAGGGCACTTATGCAAATTGCCATTTTCTCTGTTTTTATACACTCAAAGGCTTTCAATGCAGATGGGGGTGCCTGCTCCATTTGGACTGCCTTCTTGTCTCCTTGGGTTGTCTCAGAGTACATTTCACAAAAAAGGCCCTTCAAATGTCTCGGATATCTCTCAGTCCCCCCTACTTGATCACTCTTTTCTCTGCCACCTCCTCTCCTAGGATCTAGTTCAGCAGTTCTCAAACCCGTCCAGCCAGTCGTGTTTCAGAATATCCCTAAAGGATGTGCATGAGCCAGATTTGCATATAATGGAAATGACGTAAGGGGGAGAGTGTGGCACAGTGGTTAAAGCTACAACCTCAGCACCCTGAGGTTGGGGGTTTAAACCCCCGCTGCTCCTTGTGACCCTGGGCAAGTCCCCTAATACCCCCATTGCCCCAGGTAGATTAGATAGATTGTGAGCCTGCCGGGACACACAGGGAAAATGCTTGAGCACCTGAATAAATTCATGTAAACAGTTCTGAGCTCCTCTGGTACTTCAAGTATTTTCTCTATCTGTCCTGGTGGGCTCACAATCTATCTAATGTACCTGGGGCAGCAGAGGATTAAGTGACTTGCCCAGGGTCACAAGGAGTAGCGTGGGGTATGGAACCCAGAACATCAGGGTGCTGAGGCTGTAGCTCTAACCACTGTGCCATACTCTCCTCCAATAAAATATCAGAAGTGAGACAAATATAGAACAATGAAGCCATTGTGACATCACGAGGTTGGCTTCTATTGGTGGTTTAGCACGATAGTGAGTTGCTTTACATGCATTTACATGTTTTGCATATCACTACTACGTAACCTTTGGTGATCTAAATATCACCACAATAAAGCAAGACAAACTATATTGGAGTCCTTTAAGTCGTGACTTAAGGCCCTTATGCAGCTTGATAACTCCCCCCCACCTCAGTCTAACACTCTCTTGTTTTGTAGCATGGCTTCTGATTGTTTAAAAGTCGGAAAACTGAAACACTACCCCATATCCAATCAATATTCCTCTACCGCATCTAGCTGTGTAGAAAATTTCAAGAAGAGTTTCAACTGTGTGCAGAGTAGCAGTGAATGATATATCTTTCTCGGCCAAATGGGTGTTTGCATGATAACTGTGAAGATAAAATAAGCATTTATCTTAACAAAAAGTCACTTTATCAGTGAATTATGGGATGGAGTTAAAGCATGTAGGAGTTATATTTCAAACCACAGAGACTTACCAGACTCCATAAAAAGAATATTAATCGGTACTGGATCTGAGCTTGAATTTACTCTTTTGGGATCTTGCCAGGTACTTGTGGCCTGGGTTGGCCTCTGTAGGAAACAGGATCCTGGGCTTGATGGACCTTTTGATCTGTTCCAGTAAGGCAGCTCTTATGTGTGCCAAGTATAGGATAATGAAGCCATTGCGACATCACTGAGGAGTCTGGCTCGTAGGCATTGATGGAATGAGCCTTTATGACATCACAATCTCAGCTCTGGAATGCTGCTACTATTTGGGTTTCTGCCAGGTATTTCTAGAGAATGACATAGGGACAGAATTTGTCCACGTCCCCATGGGAAACCATCCTCGTGCCATTCTTTAAGGAGAGAGGGCAGAATCAGAGTATGAATGGGCACAAACACTGACCCTCAGGCATTGCATTGAAGAATGCCGAATACACTTTAAACTCCTCTTGCTGACTTATAAGTGCATTCTCTCTGAAGCCCTCCCAATATCTGTCTTCACTTATCTTCCCCTATGCTCCTCTCCATGATCTCCGTTCGTCGGGCAAACCCCTCTTATCTGTTCCCTTCTCTTCCACTGCCAACTCCAGACTCCGTCCCTTCTTTCTTGCGGCACCGTATGCCTGGAACAGGCTGCCTGAATCAATATACTGTGCTCCATCCATAGCAGTATTCAAATCCAAACTAAAAGCCCTCTTTTTTTTAAACTGCTTTCAACTCTTAACTCCCACTCACTGCTGTCAGATACCTAGACCCACTGTATCATTTCCTCTACCATTATCTCCCCAACCCCAATGTCCTGTCTAAATTAAATTGTAAGCTCTTCTGAGCAGGGACTGTATATTGTATTTTAAAATGTACAGCACTGCGTAAGCCTTTCAGCACTATAGAAATAATAAATATTAGTAGGTTGAGATAGACACTAAAGAATGGGACCTGGGTTGACCACTGTTAGAAACAGGATACTGGGCTTGACGGACCTTTGGTCTGTCCCAGTATGGCAATTCTTATGTTCTTATGTTAGCCAAGTATAAGATAATCAAGCCATTGTGACATCACTGCTGAGGTTGGCTCTTAGGCATTGGTGGAAAGAGCCGTTATGACATCACAATCTCAGCTCTGGAATGTTGCAACTCTTTGGGTTTCTGCCAGGTACTTATGGTCTAGATTGGCTTGATGGACTTTTGATCTGTTCCAGTATGGCACTTCTTATGTAACGTGGCTATATAACTACTACGGTACTACTTACCATTTCTATTTCACTGCTAGATATACACAGCACTGTACATTAAACATGTAAAGGCAGTCCTTGCTCAGTAGAACCTACAATCTAATTAAAACAAACAGGACAAATAAGGGTTAGGGAATTTCTCAAAGAGGGACTTTACAAGTGAATGGGAGTTAGGGGTTAAAAGCAGCCTCGTAAAAGTGGGATTTTAGCCTAAATTTGAGCACTGCTAGAGACTGAGCTTGGTGTACTGCCTCAGGCATATGGTGCAGCAAGATAGAAGGGACGGAGTTTGGATTTGGCAGTAGAAGAGAAGGGTACAGATCAGAGAGACCCGATGAATGGAGTTCCCTGGGAGGAGTATAAAGAGTGAGAAGAGTTTTATCCCCACCTAGTGGCTGGATGCTACACTGCCATAGTTGTTCATGATGGATCCAGCAACTGCATTTTAGATTTCATTACTTGACATTTCGAAACGTGAGCTCAGGTTGAGGGTACACACAAGAGGAGTTGGTATTTCCCAGGCCCAGAAGACTTCCAGCCTATGGGTCCATTGAATGAAGCATTTTTCCCATAGACACAAGAGGGAACAATCTTGGGGTCTTAATTTGCACCTGAAGCCCAGGAGGGTGAAATGATTTACTGACCCAAGGTCTTAAATTCAGTGCATGAACTTGGGATCTGCTAAAATACGATAAAGTGTGAATTACAAAAAAGTGACTTCCCCCATGTCTGTCTCAATAACAGACTGTGGACTTTTCCATCCAGAAACTTTCCCAAATCTTTCTTAAAACTAGCTACATTGACCGCACATACTACAATCTCCGAGTGAAAAAATATTGCCTCCTATTGGTTTTAAAAGTGTCTCCCTGTAATTTCATCGAGTGTCCCCCTAGTCTTTGTAATTTTTGATATAGTAAAAAATCGAACCACTTACACCCGTTCTTCACCACTCAGGATTTTGTAGACTTCAATCCTATCTCCCCCCCAGCCTTCTCTTTTCAAAACTGAAGAGCCCTAACCTTTGTAGTCTTTCTTCAAACGTGAGGAGTTCCATCCACTTTATCATCTTGGTCGCTCTTATTTGAACCTTTTCTAGTTCCGCTCTATCTTTCTTGAGATAAGGTGACCAGAATGGAATGCAATACTGAAGGTGAGGTTGCACCATGGAGCAATGCAGAGGCATTATAACATTCTTAGGGCCTCTTCTACGAAACTGCACTAGGAGTTTCTAACGCAGGGAGCCACGCTGAATGGCCCACGCTGCTCCTGACACTCAGGAACTCAATGAGCATCTGGAGCAGTGCAGGCCATTCAGCGCGGCTCTCTGTGATAAAAACCGCTAGTGCGGTTTTGTAGAAGAAGGGGTTAGTCTTATCATCCCTTTTCTAATAATTCCTAGCATCTTAAGAACATAAGAACACAAGAGTTGCCTCCGCTGAGGCAGACCATAGGTCCATCTTGCCCAGCAGTCTGCACCCGTGGCGGCCCATCAGGCCTATTGCCTGAAACAGTGGTCCCCGTCTAATTTTATAACTTACCTCTACCTCTACCTCTATTCTTATCTGTACCCTTCTATCCCTTTGTCCTCCAAGTACCTATCCAAAGCTTCTTTGAAGCCCTGTAGCGTGTTCCTACTTACTACATCCTCCGGCAGCGCATTCCATGTATCCACCACCCTCTGTGTGAAGAACTTCCTGGCGTTTGATCTAAACCTCTCCCCTTTCAATTTCTCTGAGTGCCCCCTTGTACTTGTGGTTCTCCTTAATTTGAAAATCTTCTTTGCTTTTTTGGCTGCCGACGCACATTGAGCAGAAGGTTTCATCATATTGTTTACAATGACATCATGCGTGAGAGAAAGACCCTTATAGGGGCTTGCTAAGGCCTATTTTTATGGCAGCTTAGTAAAAGGGGTCCTAAATAAAGCAAGGTATGAGATTTTGGGACATATTGGCTATAAATAAGCACCGGAATTTAAGCCAATAATCAGTTTTTTAAAGCCTGCTGCTAGGAAGCAGTTTCAGACGAGGGATATTTCCCTCGGTCAATGAAATAACATTTCCAACCTGCTCAGGAAATGCAAAGCCATAGAAATGCAGACACTGCAATCCTTTTATTGTGATACTTAAGGAAAGAGGAATTGACTGAGCTGCCACCAGTGTCTCTGGAAATATAACAATGATTTCCTTTCATTTTTCTTGAATTATTATTTTTGGCTTGGCGATATCTTCCAACTCCTTTAGGCTTCCCGCTCAGTCAGAACTGACCTATATTGGGCTATGGTGCCATGAATCTTCTGCAGCTCCCCAGAGCATTTCATTGTCTTCTGTAATACCCCAACCACTAGCACCCCCCCCCACCCCCAATGAAGCCCAACCATTGCGAGAACAGCCCTTAACCAAAGCAGCTCACTCCAGAATCTGCTGTGTTTGTATCGAAATCCAGGCAGCAGGTGTCACCATTGAGGAATGGCTGAGGCTCCCTCGCCAGGGCTGTGAATGTTGCCTCTGCAACAGTCGTGTAGCGAGGGTAGGCCTTCTGAAATCACTTCCGGGTCCCAGGGCCAGGAAGTGATATCGGAGGGAAAGCCGCACCAGCACGAGCAGCAGGTCGAACAAACTACTCACGCTGATGAAGATTTAAAGAGCTACAGAGGGTGAGAAAGGAGGGCCCGAGGGTAGGTGCCCCCCCATCCTCTCAGCCCCCAACTCCTTCTGCGTCACCCACACTCGGGCCCTCCTTTCTCACCCTCTGTAGCTCTTTAAATCTTGATCAGCATGTGTAGTTTGTCCGACCTACTGCTTGTGCTGGTGCGGCTTTCCCTTTGATATCACTTCCTGGCCCTGGGACCCGGAAGTAATTTCACAAGGCCAGACTAGTTTCTCGTGCTGGCGAAGATTTAAAGAGTTACTGGGAGGGCGGGGAAGGAAGGGTGAGAGTGTGGCATTGGGGGGGGGGGGGACGGAAAAGTGCCGGCACCTCCACCGACAGCGCCTGGGGTGGTTCGGCCCCCCCCCTGCTCACCCCCCTCTTACTAGGCCACTGTTCTGTAGCCTACTGAATTCCTAAGCCAGTCCTGCTATCGTTGTTTTTTAATTACGCACATCGACTTTCCTTTACTTCGTAATTCTTTTAATTTCACATGCTTTATGGGAGATCAGCAGGTAGAGGATAAGTTGGGGGGGGGGTCATTACCAAAGGCATGGAAAGGAGCAATATTTTCATCAAAATAAGCTTTTTAAAAATGGTCTAATGTGTCCACCCCCTCAAATTTAGACCTAATTGCTCGCATCCCAGTCCATTCTTTTCCAACCACACCCCATCCTTATCATATTGGTACTGTCCAGTGACACAGTAAAGGTGGGGGGGGGGGAGGGCGAGGGAGGGGTTCTTCCGGTTGCTGGTCCAGTCTACTGTACTGTCAACTCTGGATTATTGTAATATTGTTTATTTGGGGCTACCAAAAAAAGATTCTATTACGGCTTCGATTAGTTCAGAATGCAGCAGTTCGTTTAATCTTTGGTCTTAAGAAGTATAATCATGTTAGTCCTTTTTATGCTAGACTGCATTGGCTGCCTTTGGAGGCCAGAGTATTTTTTTAAGTTTGGGTGTATCTGTTATAAGGCTCTTTTTGGTTTATTTACCTTCCTATTTGGTATCTTACCTGAAACTGTTTAATTCATTAAAAAGTACCAGAAATTCAGGGCCTGTCGCTGTAAGACTTCTTTGGACAGGACATTGGAATATCAGGCGGGGAAGTTGAACTCCTGGATGAGTCCGCTGATTGTTCAAGCCTATTCTTATCTTACATTTAGTAAATTATTGAAAACTCGCCTATTTGATAAACAAGAATGTTGATATTTAAGAAGGTATTAGGCTCTGTATTTTAAGTGTAATTTTTATCTGATGCTGTATTTAATGGATATGGTAGTTATAATACTTGTGGGTTTTTTTGAAATTGCATGTTTTAGCTGAAATATTTCAGTTCTTCTGTTTTGAACCACCTAGAACTGCTGGTGGGGCGGTATACAAGAAAATAAAATTATTATTATTCTCTCTGCCCCCCCTCTCACTCCTCCCCCTGCTGCGTTCATGCCACCAACTTGCTGCCCGCGTTAGTTTTGGCGCTCTGTCTGGCCTCATTTCCGGGACCCGCACCTAGGAAGTGACGTTAGAGAGAGTGCACCGAAGCCGACGTGGACAATAAGTTGATGGCTGCATGCGCCTAAGTTAAAAAGGTACAGGGCAGGGGCGCGCGGCCGGGGTGGGTGGGAAAAATAGCAGGGGAGGGGCGCCACTCACCCTTGCTAGGCTACTGAATGCACCCAGCGCTACAAAACTTACGTTCCTTTACGTCCTACGTTGGTCATGCGTGTACGTCGTGCGCGTGATTGTGTTTGGCCAACTTGCTGAGGCTGGAGGCCGCATAATACTATAGTTCTGGGTAGCTTGGGAGAAGCTTTTGTTAAATGATGTTAATTTAAACAAAGAAATGTTGATGTGCTTAATTTGGTTGTTGGTCAATAAAACAGAGCTGCGGCTGTGTCACCATGTTAAAGTCTGTGTAGCGATTTGATTGCTTGTTGTGGGTATGAAGATTTTAGGGGGAATGCAAGGGGGTTAAGGATGGGAGACAGATCCCGCTGTTAATTTTCACAAAATCGTATTGCACTGGGTATCCCGTTCCGTAGAACTAGACCCACCGTTGAAAAACAGGATTTCCTCGTACTTGCATATTTCACTAAATCCCTTTTCCGTACATCCAGCAGCATCTCGTTTTACGACCTCGTCAATCTACCTGGTCTATTACACATTCTGCGGTGGATGGCAGGGACGTATCTTTACCAGTGTGGACAGAGCAACTAGGCAGAACAAACAGGCCCTCATCTGCTATGTTTCTGTGCGACGTTGATATCGGCAGTTTGAGTGTTTCTGTAATCTGATATCGTGAGGGCACACATGATGAACGACCTGTGCAAATTGATGGTATTTGTCAGCGTTTGATGAATGCCTCTGCAAATTTAACCCATTCATCATTTCAGCTATTATATACCCAAAGAAATGCGAATTAAGGTTCAAGGTTTATTAGGATTCGTTATCCCGCATATCGAATACATTTCTAAGTGGCTTACATTCTCAGTATAAAGATGAGGGGGGGGGGGAGTGTACTAATCAAAGACATAGCAGTGGAGAAGAGGGGAAAGAAATCTAGTAGTTGATAAGATAGAGGGGTGAAATAACACATGAGGTGGGGGGAGGATGTGTATACTTCCTTTTTGTAGTTATACAATCACGTTCAAAGCGGTTTACATACAGGTACTTCAAGTATTTTCCCTATCTGTCCCAGTGGGCTCACAATCTATCTAACGTACCTGGGGCAGTGGAGGATTTAGTGACTTACCCTGGGTCACAAAAGCAGCGTGGGGTTTGGAACCCAGAACCTCAGGGTGCTGAGGCTGTAGCTCTAACCAAAGTGCCACACTCTCCTCCAATACGATATCAGAAGTGAGTCAAGAATAGAACAATGAAGCCATTGTGACATCACTGATGAGGTTGGCTTCTATTGGTGGAATAAGGCATTATGACATCAGGGAAAGAGATTGGGACTTGTACACCACCAGACGCAGGTACTTCAAGCATTTCCCTTTCTGTCCCGGTGGGCTCACAGTCTATCTAATATACCTGAGGGTGATGAGGCTGTTGCTCTAACCACTCCTTCTTCCCTCTTAATGTTATTACCTTACATGTGTTTTATAACTATTGGAGTTCCTTCCCCCTTTCCCCTTGTTGCCACGAGTTTGACAACTGTTGTCCTGTTATGTCTTTGATTGTTTAAACATACTGTATGTCCTTCCCTTTTTTAAAGAATTGTACAAACCGATTAGAAAGTTTGATAAGTGGTCAAATCAAATTTTAAATAAACTTGAAACTTTTTACAAAGTGCATGCGAATAATGAAAAGAATACCCCAAATGAAACACTTCTTCAACAAAAGAAAAAGAACCCCCCCCAAATAAAAAATGAAACAAAAGCTTTTCTAGTGCACATCTTTAGATTAGACAAGTTCCTGGAGGAAAATTCCAGAAATTGGTATGGAGGTAATTCTATAAAGGTCATCTAATATTAGCCATTATTAGAATAGGCATGTAACGCATGCCTGACTTTTCGGTGTGACCACCTTTGAAGTCCAATGGATGGTCTAAATACTTGCGCGTAACAGTAGGCCGCTAAGAATATATAGTTAGGTGTGTAAATGCTAATATTCCATAACCTGTGGCCCTAACCCAACCATATTCTTCTCAGGTATGTACACCCTTGCAGTTGGTCCAATAGAAAAGATTGGAGAGAGCTTGGTCGTCAAACGAATCACACTTTAATAGCAACCAATGGCATGCATAAAATCATCTGGCACCTCATAGACTGGATACGGGCCATGTTTTGGCTAAAATGCCTGCATCAGGAGTCCTAAGACTCATTAAAGAATGCCAGGTCTTCGAGGATACTAAAGAGAAAAAGCCAGGAAAGAACATATTAAGGTAGGGTTGTCAGATTTTCCAATCCAGTCTGGTTTTCAGGATTTCCCCAATGAATATGCATGAGATCTATTTGCATGCACTGCTTTCAATGCATATTCATTGGGGAAATCCTGAAAACCCAACTGGATTGCGGCCCTCAAGGAGGGACTTTGAGATCCCTGCTTTATGAGTATTGTTCATTATTAGGTTTGTTACTCACAGAGTTACTCTGCTTAGAACTGAAAGATACAGGTGGAATATAAGCCAGTAATGTAATGTTAATTTTATTTTATTATTTCTAATTATAATTAGTGTATTAATTGATTTCCTTTTAATCATTGTTTGGTTTTTTTTTTTTACCATTTGTCATATAATACTTCCTAATATTACATGTTTTAGGACTCCTGGTGCAGCCGTTTTAGTCAAAACACGGCCCATGTTGCGTCTATAAGGTGTCAGATGATTTTATGCATGCTGTTGATTGCTATTAAAGTGTGATTCATTTGAAGACCAGGCTCTCTATGCTATTTTCTATTGGACTTGCTGCTGTTGGCACAGAGTTGACCATCTCCGTTGTTTGTGCTGGTTCCCCCTTGCAGTTGCACATGATGGATTGTGGGTGTGCAACTTATAGAATACTTTACAACAATATGCCCAAACGCTAAGAATATTTTACACTGGTGTCTATGTAAATAAAGTACTTCAACGACAACCCTTCATGATATCTTCATACATTGTGTAAATACATTGTGTGGCCTCAGATACATCACCTCCTCCTTAGATAATAAATTATGTCGGGAGGGAATAGCGGTGTCTGGGTGTCTTCGTTGGCGCCGAACATTTAGGACATCTAGTGATGCCTAAGTCAAGGCGTCCTCCGATGCAAGTTCATCCAAAGTTCTCACGCTCCTGGGGCCAAATGATCCGACATGTTTCGCAAGTTATTGCTTTTTCAAGGATCCCCCAGAGTCGCTGTGTAGGATCCCCCAGAGCTTGAGTTAGGTGGAGTACACAGCGGTTCTGGGGGATCCTTGAAAAAGCAATAACTTGCAAAACATGTCGGATCATTTGGCCCCAGGAGCGTGAGAGCTTTGGATGAATTTAAGTTGAGTATAAAATTCAACTTAAGATTATTATTAAATATGGAAAAATCTCCTAAAATATATATAAACTCAAAAAGTTACGAAAAAAATAAAAAAATGGTCATATTAAAAAGTTTGTAGGCCAATGAAGACACCCAGACACCGCTATTCCCTCCCGACATAATTTATTATCTAAGGAGGAGGTGGTGTATCTGAGGCCACATCTAATTACACAATGTATGAAGATATCATGAAGGGTTGTTGTTGAAGTACTTTATTTACACGGACACCAGTGTAAAATATTCTTAGCGTTTGGGCATATTGTTGTAAAGTTTGAAGTTGGAGCCCTTATCGCAAAACTATTGTGCAAGAAGGAGCCATTTTGTTGCAACTTATAGAATAGCCATCGCTAATCAAGGCCAATTAGGACTGATTCTATAAACGTCACCTAGCCGCTCAGCTTGGTTGTCAATCAAACACTAGGCATCTCTTTAAGAATACCACCTAGTGGTGGCTAGGCATACATAGGCATTGCTAGGCATCCAACGGGTAGGTGGTGCCAGTACATTAGGTCAGGTTTTACTTGGCCTAATGTACTGGCACCTAAGTCGGACAGCTATTGATGCTTAAATCAAGCATAACTATTCTCCGCCCCCTAACCACGCCTATTTTTCAGGTAGGCATCGGAGGACGCCTTGATTTAGGCATCACTAGATGTCCTAAAAGGTCGGCGCCAAACTTTTAATTGGCGATTTAAATTTTTTTGTGGTGGCTGAAAACTGGCGCTGTCAGTTTCCACGCCAATTTTAAAAAGTGCACGCAGATTTCAAAGTTAGGCATCGCTAGGTGTCCTTGATTAGGGCCTAAGAGCACCTAATGTAAGCATCCTGGCCCTTAGTGCTTGTTAAGGCCAATTATTGATACTTATCGCCAATTAGCTAATTAAGTTGCACACTGTACTTCCTGAGGTAGGGGTAGGCTTGACTTAGGCTTAGCCACTCTAGGATTAACTTCTAGAATTAACTTCTAGAAGGTGGACGCCTCTCCTGGGAAGGTTCACTGATGGATATCATATTGCGTAATTTCTTTTGACGAGGGTCCAGATAATAATAATAATAATAACATTTTATATACCGCAGGACCGTAAAGTTCTATGTGGTTTACAAAGATTAAAAGATGGTACAAATAGATTGAAATTAAGATGGTGGAAGCTAGTGATTAACAGCTCAAGTGATGCTCCTTGAGAAGACTTTAGACATCTTAAAGTGTGTATAGGGCTAACTTATTCTTTAAATAATCTGGCTCTTTTTGTCTGAGGAACTTGATAGCCTATAAGGTACTAGAAGCCAGTATAGTTTTTTTTCAAGAAGTGCATATAGGGGGGAAAAAAGGGAAGAAATTACATTACATTTGTGATTTCTATTCCGCCTGTGCCTTGCGGTTCTAAGCGGATTACAGTTAAAAGAGATCAGGACATTACCGAGAGAATTACATTACAACGATTTAAGTAAATTACATGTTGTGGTATAGAAATACAAGTATAAGATATCTGGATTTATCGATAGAATAACTTGACAGGGTTCAAGTAGTTACAAGGTTCAGTGGGGAAAACAATATAGGCAACTGAAGAAAGGTACCTAACTTTGAAGGAATCAGTTAAGTGGATACCTAAGGGAGATGCTTATTTAGGAGAAGGTTAAATGGATACCTAAGGAAGATGCTTATTTAGGAGTTTGGATATTTTTCGTAAATGAGGTTCAAGGGGATGACTAGTGTGTTATTTGCTGGGGAGAGTGCATGTGCGATTGGGGAGGGGAATATTAAGTAAGGACGTGTTTTTTGAAAAGAAATGTTTTGATTTCTTTCCGAAACACTTTGATGTCTGTTGTTTTGATCATGAGTTTGGTGATGGTGGGGTCAATTTTCACTGCCTGAGTTGCTAGAAGGCTGTCGTAAAGTTTCTTACGTCGGGTACCATTATGAGGGGGGAAGTTGAAATGATGATACAGCGAAGAAGAGAGGGCATATGAAGAACAAGATAAAAGGAAAGACACTAAGAAAGAAGCCAACGGTGACATAAAATATGCTCATATAACAACGCAGGTATATGCATTAATGATCATTGTTAATGCAATGTTATGTATGTGTGTGATATCATTGATGGGTTGATAGAACTGGGTAGAACCAGGTACTGCAGGGCGACTTGAGTGGTTTGAAAAGACATTAGTTTTGTATTCCAGGTCTTAAATTGGGCATGGAAAGGGATTCCTATGTGATGATTGCAGAGAAAGGGGAGAAGCTCTATCATATGATGATGTCCAAGAAATCAAACCTCATCAAAGACCGAAGGAGAAAATTCAGCACGGTTCCTAAGTGCTTCCTTGGCAGGTAGGTTGCGTCCTGATTGGAAAAGATCTCAAAGTAATTATCCACTCGTGCTGTTGAAATATTATGTAATTATCCCCCTCTTTTACTAGGGGCTTCTTTTACTAAGCTGCGTTAGGGCATTAACGCACGGAATAGTGCGCGCTGCAATGCCGCGCGTGCTAGACACTAATGCCAGCATTGAGCTGGCGTTAGTTCTAGCCACATAGCGTGGGGTTAGCGCGCGCTGATCTGCGTGCGCTAAAAACGCTAGCACACCTTAGTAAAAGGACCCCTATGTGTGTGTTGTGATTTTGGATTTTGCAATGATTGTACAATGTTTCCAATAGGCTAAATCTCCCCCAAACAGTCCATTGATTCTTAAACTGAATTGAAAATGTTGGGGCTTAATTACGTAGGATTACAGAACATACTCTGGACTATCCTTAGTACTTATTCTTGATACATCGTAGAAGGAAAGAGAATATACTTTCACTTGCTTATTCCTTCCTTTGATCCAGGTTAGCTGATAATCCTACATGGTTGAGACAAAACTAGGGGGCAGCCAAAATTTACGTGGTTCCCTAGGGTTACCGTATGTCCAGGTAAACCTGGATATGTCGTCCTTTTAGAGGACTGTCCAGACAGGTTTTTTAAAATTGGGGTGCCCTTCTTACCACCCCTGTACAATTCATACCATATCACACTGATTCTTTTATCCCGCAAATGTCGACTAGGAATCATTGCGGCTTGCATAATATTAGAAATGATACAGAGGTATATACCACATGGATATGTTGTAGTATGCAGTGAAGAGAATAGATGCATTTTCAGTGCCTTCCTGAATTGGAAGTCTGTGGCAAGTCGTCGTAAGCTGCTTGGGAGTTCGTTCCAGACTTTGGGTCCTTGGAATTCAAAGGTGGTCTTGAAGAAAGCTTTTCTCCGGATCTGGCGTGGAGAAGGGAAGTGGTAGCGTCCAGCGTTGAATTGTCCTTGAGTCATTGAAGAACTGTAAGACCGAGATGGCAGAAGTGACTCCTCTTCAACATATTCATTGGGGATCTGACTCAAGGGCTTCAAGGTAAGGTAACCTTATTCGCTGATGACGCCAAACTATGCAGTATAGTAAACGGCTATAATCTACAGAATGCTATGGAGCAGGACCTGCATACTTTGGAAAGTTGGTCCTTGATCTGGCAGCTGGGCTTCAACGCCAAGAAATGTAAGGTCATGCATCTCGGTAAAGGAAATCCTTGCAGAACTTACACCCTGAATGGAGAAACTTTAACCAGGACTACGGCAGAACGAAACTTAGGAGTAATCATCAGTGCTGACATGAAAGCAGCCACTCAAGTGGAGAAGGCTTCATCTAAAGCACGGCAGATGATAGGTTGTATCAAGAGAAGCTTCGTCAACAGGAAACCTGAAGTCATGATGCCATTGTACAGAGCCATGGTGAGACCTCATCTGGAATACTGTGTGCAATTCTGGAGGCCACATTACCGTAAGGATGTGCTCAGAATTGAATTGGTTCAGCGGATGGCCACCAGGATGGTCTCGGGGCTAAAGGGTCTTCCGTACGAAGAAAGACTGAGTAAATTGCAGCTCTACACTCTCGAAGAACGTAGGGAGAGGGGAGACATGATTGAGACATTTAAGTACATCACGGGACGGGTCGAGGTGGAAGATGATATCTTTCTTCTCAAGGCTTGACCACAAGAGGACATCCGCTCAAGCTCAGGGGAGGGAAGTTTCGTGGAGACGCCAGGAAGTACTTCTTCACGGAGAGAGTGATTGAGCAATGGAACAAGCTTCCAGTGCAGGTGGTCGAGGCACGCAGCATCCCAGACTTCAAGAACAAATGGGATACCTATGTGGGATCCCTATGAGGTCATGCCAAGGGATAGGGTCCCTAGGACTTGAATGAGCGGGTCAGTAGAGGGACAGTATAATTACAATTATACTTCAGGGGGTCAGTAGACTTAAGAGGGTGGGTAAATAGTGTGGGCAGACTTGATGGGCTATAGCCCTTTTCTGCCGTCATCTTTCTATGTTTCTATGTTTCTATGCTGAGTTTTCTCCATATACGGCTTTATGGACTGTACGCACGTGCAATTTTAAACTGCTCAGCAAGGTGAACCTGCTGCCTTCAGCCTGCCCTAGAAGCCTTCTCTCTGCAGCTTCCCGCCTACGCGTGAAAAGGAAGTCGCTGCCATGTTTGGGAAAAGTGAACTGCTTAAGAACAAATACCAGAATCTGCTGTTTCTCTTCAGAAGTAAAGATCCGCCTTTAGAGCAGTGGTCTCAAACTCAAACCCTTTGCAGGGCCACATTTTGGCTTTGTAGGTACTTGGGGGGGGACTTGGAAAAAAACAGTTAATGTCTTATTAAAGAAATGACAATTTTGCATGAGGTAAAACTCTTTATAGATTATAAATCTTTCCTTTTGGCTAAGTCTTAATAATAATATTGTCATTTATAGCCAAAGAGACATACGATCAAGAAACTTTTATTTTACCTTTGTGATTATGATAAACATACTGAGGGACTCAAAATAGTACCTGGCAGGCCGTGAGTTTGCGAACACTGCTTTAGAGCCACCGCTGGCACAAACCCCGCGGCTTTAAATATGTATGAAGCATTGTGTGTAGCAGCTTTTTTGTTTAGGTCAGGTCCTTAAGATTTCAATGTTTTTCAAGCAATTGGTGAACTCAGCAACAAGCACTCAAATCTAATGTTAAGCCTGATACAAATGATGTTTAGTTCTTAAGGCACTCTTATTTTTTTTTTTTTTGTAAAATTAAAATTCAGAGGAAAAATGAAATATATGGAAGACAATATTTTGTAGGGGGGTCTTGCGATGAGTAATTGCCCCTGGAAAAGCTGTAAAAATGTGAAATATCTTGACTCATGCAGTTTCAAAAAGGCTGCAGCATCTCCCACATTCACTTTGCCTTTTTTTTTTTTTTTTTTGGGGGGGGGGGATTCAACCTGCCAACAGGACAGCATTTTAGATAGAATTTCGTCTTCATGTAGGGGCAATTGCAAATTCTGATTTTCATGCCAAGAGTTATTTCTCTTCCCAACCAATTGTACTTCAAAGGTTGTTTGCCTCGGTTTTGCAACGGCGAATCTAATTTCCCAAGTTCAGACGCAACACGCTGAGCTAGCAAAACTAAGCGGTAATGGTGGAGGAGTGACGGTCCCTTGGGTTGGCACAGAACGGCCCCAGAGGGAACATTTATTTCCATGGTTGCGTTGGAGTTCAGTTTAATGTGGTCCTCTGACTGTTTGGACAGCTTGTACGAGATCAGAAACAGCTGTGCGCTTGTCCGACATCACCTGCTCACTTAATGTAATTGCTTTTCATCACAAGATACAGATGGTCATTCAGTTTAGACCCTTTTTGGAGATTTGTGGGTACTAAGCTACAGTTTCCACGTTCGTACTGGCATTTAAATCTATTTATTCTCGTTACAGGTGTGCGTAAACACAGATTCCCCCCCCCCCCCCCCAAATTCAGAGCTTAGAATATGGCATGTTTAAACAAAGAAGCTTTTACATGTCTGGTAATTCGAGTAACTGGGTTTAGGGTGTGTTTTTTTTTTAATTGATTTTGAAAAATTAAGATGGATAATGTAATGTAATGTAATGTATTTCTTATATACCGCTACATCCGTTAGGTTCTAAGCGGTTTACAGAAAATATACATTAAGATTAGAAATAAGAAAGGTACTTGAAAAATTCCCTTACTGTCCCGAAGGCTCACAATCTAACTAAAGTACCTGGAGGGTAATAGAGAAGTGAAAAGTAGAGTTAGAGGAAAAATAAAAATAAAATAAACATTTTAACAAGACAGCATTGATCTAAATATTTTGGAAGGTAGAAGAGAGGAGAGAAAGGAATAGAAGCATGATGAAGTGATGAAGTGGAGCAAGTAAGTGTAGGAGGAGCGATTGATGTTTCCAGAAAGGGCTTCTTCAGGGAAGTGACTTGGCCGACAGTCCCAGGATGCCTATGTCTCCTCCCCTGAGATGTTCTCCCATCCATGCATTCCCTCCCAGACACACTGCCCGTGCCCCAGCCGCTCCAAGGAGGCTGCCCCAGATGAGGCCCACGGTGAATGCAGGATTCTCTCCTCTGCGGGAAAGCCGCCCGGAGCCGACAGTCGATCTTCTTAGCGGATTGCAGGGGGGGAAGAGTTCACACTCTTGGTAGTATCGGGTCTGTGTGCTCTCGGTGGTTGTGGTTGGTCTCGTTGCTGCTTAGGTGTAAAAGCAGTTGATCTCCACTGCTGCTGATATTTAAAAGCAGGCAGATTGATCTCTCCAATGGACTGCAGGGGGAGGAGTTAATACTCCTGGCAGGATCGGGTCTGTGGGCTCTTGGTGGTTAATATTGAACAGATGCAAAAAAAAAAAAAAAAAAAAGGTTGAATTAGCACAGTTTTGAAACTTGGGATTAGCAGCCCCACTTAACAAGGCTTCAGCTTTGACTTTTGACTATTCACGACCAACCTTTCAGATTTCAGAATCATTTTAAATGGTGGCAGATAAAGATAAAAGAACATAAGAATAGCCTTACTGGGTCAGACCAATGGTCCATCAAGCCCAGTAGCCCGTTCTCACGGTGGCCAATCCAGGTCACTAGTACCTGGCCAAAACCCAAGGAGTAGCAACATTCCATGCAGAATCCCCAAAGAGTAGCAAGATTCCGGAATCCCCAGAGTCGCAACATTCCATGCTATCGATCCAGGGCAAGCAGTGGCTTCCCCCATGTCTTTCTCAATAACAGACCATGGACTTTTCCTCCAGGAACTTGTCCAAACCTTTCTTTAAAAAGTATTTCCCTATAACTTCATCGAGTGTCCCCTAGTCTTTGTAATTTTTGACGGAGTGAAAAATTGATCCACTTATACCCGTTCTACTCCACTCAGGATTTTGTAGACTTTAATCGTATCTCCATCCAGTCTTCCCAACGGTCACAATTCAATAGCAGTATCAATATCAATTTTCGAGGGGGTGCTGAAAAGTTCTCAGCCCAACCAAGAAGGGAATGACTTGGAGCCATGAAATTTACAAATCATTCCACATATTCACTCCTATGTTCAACACACTTGGTACATCGTGTCTGACGTTTTTGTAACCCTTCCAAAAATACTCTGATGTCTGGTCCCTGAAATATTGCTCCTCTACTGCAGTCGCCTCCGAATCACTCAAATTGTGACCCTTTCAAACTCTAAGGTTTAAGTGAAATGGTGTGGTGATCATGTTAGTCCACTCTTCAAGGTAATAGGTAGAAATAAAACAAAAACATATTACCTTTTTTATTAGACTAACTTAATGTAGTTTATGATTATCTTTCGAAGGCATCAGGGCCTTAGGCCCCTCCCAATGCATCCCAGGATGCATCAGGAAAGAGAAGGCCCACCATTTTGAAGAAGCGGGCCTGCTGGCAGGAGAGAGTGGGCATCACTGTTGGGGGGTATTGGGGGGTGTTGTTCAGGCAGGAGGGGAGTGGGCATCCCTCCTGCTGATTGTGTGTGTGTGTGTGTGTGGGGGGTCTTCTGCCCACTGCAGCCAGCTGAGCTGATCACGGCAGGGGAATTTCCCCTGATCAGCTGAAACAGCCGGACTCCCTGAAGCCTGCCGGCTCAGCTGATTGGGGATTTCCCCTGCCGTGATGCAATTGATGGCAAAGATAGACAGCTGAAATGTAGGCCTGGGTTTTCCGGGACCACATTTCAAACTGCTTATCTTTGTGTGAATTGCTTGTACGTAGGTGCTGTAGGCCACCTAACGCCACTTCTGGCACTGGCCACGCCTACTTTGGCATTCGGCAACCTAAAGCGCCTACGTAGGTACAATTCTGGCGCCTTTTATTTAGGTGCCGGTAGACACCTCAACCATTTTTTTGCTATTTCTAATGACATTTTTCAATTAATTTAGGCCATCGGTAGGGTAGCATTTTCCCCTATATTCCTATGGGCATCTTTAGCGTTCAGCGTGCACTAACACAATAGCGTTCATTGATGAATTCCCTCCTAAGTGACCTTTACAGAACTGGTGCTTAGCGCAGATTTTAACAGTGCCTAACTTTGCTTAGTCCACTTGCGTAAAGGGACCCCAAAGTAGTTTAAGGTGTTTGTGCTTGAAATTCAAATGAGTCCAGGAAATAGTATGCGATCCAGTCAACAATTTTTCCTTGAAATTCCTGAGGCATCTGTTGCCCAAAAAGTAGAGACTCCGTAACTTGCAGTATCAATAGCAACTCCTCAAAAATGGAATACTATTTTTTTATGGTCTGAAAGGTCTTTTTTTTTGTTCTATCAAGTATTTAATTGATTTATGGTGTTTTGGAAGGCATACACAGATTTTCAGGAGAACAGTTTAATGTTTGTTTAAATGAATGTTGGTCTGTTTGTCATATGTTAAAACTGTGATTGGAAAGCCTAATATTAATAATCACATAGGTGAACTAGAAATTTATGAAAAAAAACGAAACATTTATGAGTGAAAGAAGTTAAAATACAACTGAAATAATACACGATTGTAGCAGGTTTCCAGGTCTTGCTGCGTCTGTGTAGAAAGAATCGACGTTTCAGCCATCATGCTGTCGCTTTCTTCAGGGTATGCTGAGGTTTGCAGTGTCTTTATATATATATATAGTGGGTTCACGGACCTGATTGAGAACAGGACAGTCTGTGGGTTGAGAGATTTTAATTTTTGGCGGCAAAGTTTATGGGCTGACCTGATTGAGAACAGGGAAGTCTGTGGGTCATGAGTTTGAATTTTTGGCGGCAAAGTTCTTTGGAGGTCTGAGTTTGAATTTGAATTTGAATTATGGCGGGAAAAATTCAAATTTCCTTCTCCACAGACTGGCCTATTCTCAAACCAGCTCCATGAACCCTCTATATATAAAGTCATACTACAAACCTCGGCATACCCTGAAGAAAGCCACAGCATAATGGCTGAAACGTCGGTTCTTTCTACACAGACGCGGTAAGACTCGGAAACCTGCTGCAATCATGACGCCAGCCATGGAAGTCTAAGAGAACATATGAAATAATACAGCTTGGATTGGTTTCCTGCAGCGGCCTGTTGAGTGACGCTCTTCTTACTTTGCAGTGAGTTTGTTTCGTGGCTGATGGAGATTGGAGAAATAAGTAAACCAGAGGAAGGGGTCAATCTTGGACAAGCATTGTTGGAAAATGGAGTCATCCATCACGGTGAGGCACAGCATTCCATATCTGAAGCATCTGGAAGGTCATTCTACCTTATGAATACCAAAATGATGCTGGCAACTCCTAGTCTTAGTCTGAGGAAATATTTCATCATGGAAAGGGTAGTGAATTCAAGAAAAAGCCTTCCAGTGGAGGTGGTGGATCTCTAAGGGAGAGGATAAGATAGTAGATGGCATGGATAGGCAGATGATAGGCCAAATGGTCTTTATCTGCCTTCATTTTTCAATATTTCAATATCTCCTGAGACTATTTATTTATTTAGATTTATATCCCGTCCTCCCAGTAGCTCAGAACGGTCTACAAGCAAACATTCACAGTGGAGTACATTTGGACAATACAAAGACTGTACAGTAGTTTAAATACAAGGGCTTTACAGTAATTTAAGTACAGGTTAAGAGTGGACTATACAGCTATTTAAGTAGAAGTTTAGAATGGAGAAGAGAAGGTAGGAGGGGAGGGGGGGTTTAAAGGGGGGTGAGGCGTAGACTGTGGATGAATTTTAGTTGAAGAGGAGGGTCTTTACCGCTTTCCGGAAGGTCATCAATGAGTTCTGTAGTCTGATTTGTGAGGGGAGTTGGTTCCAGAGTTGGGGGATGAAGTGGCTGTAGGAGCGTTTGAGGGCGGTTTCTGACAAGAGGGACCTTTTGGAGGACTTCCTCTGGGGGGTCACGTATCTGTATTGAGACATCTACTGGGCTTTATTGGACCTTTGACCTGACCCTGTGTGGCACTTCCTATGTTCTTTAAATAATCTGATAAAAGGAAGGAGTGGCCTACTGGTTAGAGCATCTGCCTCAGCACCCTGAGGTTGCGAGTTCAACTCCCACTGCAGCTCCTAGTGACTTTGGGTAAGTCAATTAACACTTTATTGCCCCAGGTACAAAATGAGTACCTGTCTAAAATATGTAAACTGCTTTGAATGTGTAAACCGCTCAGAAAAAGCAGTATATCAAGTGTTTGGCAAAATGTGAAATGGAATTTCAAAACTCAGTCCTATTTTCTATTAGATCACAAGGTTGGAAGCCACTGTTATACAGACCAGTCATAGAAATCATGCTAATTGTTTGCTTCTGGTTCAGTTTTAGATAAACACCAGTTCAAGAATGAGCAGGTACTGTATAGGTTTCGGTACGACGATGGAACTTACAAACCAAGAAGTGAACTGGAAGATATCATGTCTAAGGTATTCCTTCTCCTTTCAGATTATCATCTTTGAAGGAAATAACAGAAATCATAATTATATCCAATGAATATAGGATTAAATATTTTTAAAAAACCCAAACAAGAAAAATACATGATACTGTAAATACAGTCTTCAACTATAAAGGGGCAAGATTAGAAAAATCCAAGGGAAAGGAGAAAGGTTATATTAAAAAAAATAATTAGGGGCCTGTTTACTAAAGTGTAGTAAGATTTTGCTCTTATCTTGTGTGAGGTGCAAAAAACAGTGAATAATAATTGTAAAGGCTATGCGGTAATTGCTAAGAGATGCCCAGTATTTCCTTCTGCTGTCACTGCACAGACGAGTTTCTTATCTAACGTGACCATATGCCCCATTTTGAACAGGACCATCCTGATTTTAGGTAGCCTGTCCCATTGTCCCCAAGTACAGCTTCAGGATGCCAAAATGTCCCGTTTTCAGGGGCCCGCTGAAGAAAAAAAAGTACTGTAGCGAATACAGCCTCCTCCCCCCGGTACCTTTTTTTTAATCCCAGCAGCTGCCTCCTGTCCTGATGTCTTCCGGCAGCGGCAGAGTGGCGTGCCTGCCTGGTCCCACGCCGCTCACTGAATGGCTGCTGTCAGTTCTCCCGAGTTCTGTGAGAACTGACGGCAGCCATTCATTGAGCGGCGCAGGACCAGGCAGGCGCATGAAAAACTCATGCCTGCCGCTGCCAAAAAACATCAGAACAGGAGGCAGCTGCTGGGATTAAAAAAAGGTACCGGGGGGGGGAGTCCTATCCTGTTTTGAGGGAAAAAATAAATGGTCACGTTATTCATACCACATGTAGAGTTACCATATTTGTGAGGACAAAAAAAAAGGACCCATAACCCCGCCCATACTTCACTCACAGCCCCACCCACACCACCCATTTTCATGGTTCCCCTTACCATCCTCTGTACCCTTTTAATACTTCTCTCTTTCTCTCCCTTCCTTTAACCCTCCTACCTCACAGGTGCTTCTCTCTCTCTCTCCTTCCAATCCCCCACTCCTGTGGGTGTTTTTTACTTTCTCTCTCCTCTCTTTCAAACCCCCCCCCCCCCCCCCCCGCAGGTGTCTCTTTCTCTCCTTCCAACCTCCTCTCCTGTTGTTTCTGTCTCTCCCCTCCCATCTAGCACTCCATGCTCTTTTCTCTAGTACTCTCTCCTTTCCCTAATGCTTCTCTGGCCCTCCCTGCTGTTTCTCCAACCCCCCTCCATTCTGTTTCTCCAGCCCCTTTCCATGCTGTTTCTCCAGCCCTCTCCCTCCCTCTCTCCCCCTCCATTTTGTTTCTCCAGCTCCATTCCATGCTGTTTTCCCAGATCCCTCCCTCCATGCCTTTTCTCCAGCCCCTCTCCATCCCTCCCTTCATGCTGTTTCTTTAGCCCTATCCCCTTCATCCTCTGTTGCTGCTTTGTAGCTCCCGACTCCCCCACCTACCTCTTCCCCTGGCCCAGCCACTGTCATTAATCTTCAGGCAGCCGGCAACAGCAACGAAGTAAGCCTGCTGCTGCCAGCCTGCTTCAGAAGCCGCCACTCTGCAAGTCCCACCTACGCGGGAACAGGAAATCGCTGCAGAGAAGGCAGGTTCTGGAGTAGGCCAGCAGCATCAGGCTTACCTCACTACAGCTGCCGGCTGCATGAAGATTAATTACAGCAGCCGGTCCTGGGGAGGAGGTAGGTGGGGGAGTCGGGAGAGCCGGCTAAATCCAGACCCCCCTCATTAAAAAAAAAAAAAAACGTCTGGGCACCCGGACAGGCTTCGAAAAAGAGGACATGTCCAGGTTTTCCCAGACGCCTGGTAACCCTAACTACATGCGAATGTCAAATGCAGTTTGCATAAATGCAATTAAAGCCACCTCTTGAGATGTTGCTAACTGTAATGTGCAGACCACTCCCAATCTCCTCCTCTTACCCCGTGATAAGCAGTTAATGCAGATTTTTACCATGCTGGCCATAATTGGGGGCTAGTACTTACATTGCATTCTAAGAATAAGAACATAAGAATAACCTTCCTGGGTCAGACCTATGGTCCATCAAGCCCAGTAGCCCATTCTCACGGTGGCCAATCCAGATCCCTAGTACCTGGCCAAAACCCAAGGAGTAACAACATTCCAGAATCCCAAAGAGTAAGAAAAGATTTTAGAACCCCAAAGAGTATCAAGATTCCATGCAGAATCTCAAAGCATAGCAAGATTCCAGAACCCCAAATAGTAGCAACGTTCCATGCAACCGATCCAGGGCAAGCAGAGGCTTCCCCAATGTCTTTCTCAATAACAGACTTTGGACTTTTCCTCCAGGAACTTGTCCAAACCTTTCTTAAAACCAACTACTCTATCTGCTCTTACCACAACCTCTGGCACTTTAGTGAACCTGCCTCTTGAGTGCTTTTCACATAACCTGTTTTTAGTATTAAAATGTCAAACTACTGTTATTTCTTTCACAGGGGGTGAGACTTTACTGTCGCCTTCATAGTCTTTTCTCCCCTGTAGTCAAGTAAGTCACTTTTTAAGTTAATTGTTGCAGTTTTAGATGTGACCTCCGGCAGTACAACTGCATAATTAATGATGTGTGAAAAGTTAACATATTGGTTTTGTGAATTTATAGTACTCCCCCGATATTCGCGGGGGTTCCGTTCCAGGAACACCCGCGAATCTTGAAAAATCGTGAATACGGTTTTTCGTGGGGAAGACTGGAGAGGGCAGCAGGAGAGGCAGGAGAGAGCAGCCGGAGAGCCAGCGAGTGCAGGAAATCACTCGCTGTATGCGCCGACCGCCTCTTCCTGCACTAAAGTCGGGCCTTACCAGTCAGGAGTTATGTATCAAAGCAGCTCTTGATTGTTAAGGCCCGACTTTAGTGCAGGAAGAGGCGGTTGGAGCATACAGTGAGTGATTTCCTTCACTCGCCGGCGCTCCGGCTGCTCTCTCCTGCCTCTCCCGCGGTCGGAAAATACCGCAAATGACCGATTCGCGGTCGGAAAATACTGCAAATGACCGGGACCAAGAACTGATGACCACAAATGACCGAGGGGAACACTACATGTTTGAATTCTGCAAAATTGGCAAATTAATGGGTCAAAAATGCAGTATTTCATCTTTTAAACTTAAATTGCAATAAGAGAATATTCACAAATATTCAGAATTTCCCTGTGTATCTTCTGGCTTCATTGTGCCCTCCCCTCACCCCCCACCCCGCACACAGACTTCTGTTCTGTTTCTAATTTATACCACACTTACTTTCACAATGGATTCACAGCAACTGACACTAGAAGCTCAAAGCAACATCCTAATTAAAAATTGCTTCCACTTACTAGGGAAACTATGCCTCCTAAAACCATACTTCGATTTCACATCATTCAGACTGCTGGTCCAGTTCCTGGTCCTAAGCTCACTGGACTACTGCAACATAATCTACCTTGGATCTCACAAAAAAAACCCCATCAAGAAACTGAGACTTATCCAGAACACAGCCGCTCGACTAATATTTGGCTTGAAAAAAATCCGACCACATCACCCCATACTACAAGAAACTTCACTTGCTACCTATCGAGGCCAGAATTATCTTCAAATTCGGTTGCCTCTGTTTCAAGACTCTCTTCGGCACCGCACCCACCTACCTCCTGAAACACCTCACCCTACAGGGCAAACTCCGCTTTTCACAGACTGTTCACATTTCCTTCCCCCAAAGGATGCAAATTCACAAGATTCCTCAACAGGACACACTTCTTTCAAGTAGGGATCTGGAACAACACTTTAAGTGACTTCATCCTGAACTCACTAACATACCATTCATTCAGAAAATCACTAAAAACCCACCTGTTTGACAGATTTATCTGACCCTTCAATTCTGCTTAACACCTACCATGCCTTACACATCCCTTCCCCCTTTTCTCCCAATCGCCTATCTGTCTATCTATCCCTCCCAAATCTAACTGATGTAACTTCGCTGTCCTTACAGCTCCACTTGTTGTATAACGTCTTGAACTGAAAAGGTATGACGGGATATAAATAAAGCTATTATTATTATTGGTACATCCAAATGAAAACACCATAATATCTAGTAAAAATATAAAACTAATCTAAGAGCCTCTTTTATCGATCTGCGCTAGAGGTTTTTAGTGTGAGTTGACACGGTAAGTGCTCTGACGCTCATAGAATTCTTAAGAGTATAGGAGCACTTAACTTGTTGACCTGTGCTAAAAACCAGAGGACTTTTGTTTAAAGAACATAAGAATTGTCGCTGCTGGTCAGACCAGTAGTCCATAGTGTCCAGCAGTCCGCTCACGCAGCGGCCCTTAGGTTAAAGACCAGCGCCCTAACTGAGACCAGCCCTACCTGCGTACGTTCGGTTCAGAAAGAACCCTGGAGGGTGTTTTCCCCTATAACAGACTTCGGAAGGGCGTTCCAGTTTTCTACCACTCTCTGGGTGAAGAAGAACTTCCTTACATTTGTACGGAATCTATCCCCTTTCAACTTTAGAGAGTGCCCTGTCATTCTCCCTACCTTGGAGAGGGTGAACAACCTGTCCTTATCTACTTCAGTACCTTGAATGTTTCGATCATGTCCCTTCTCAATCTCCTCTGCTCGAGGGAGAAGAGGCCCAGTTTCTCTCATCTTTCGCTGTATGGCAACTCCTCCAGCCCCTTAACATTTCTTTGTCCAGTTCTCTACATATGCAATATGTTTACAGACACCAAAATTCTTTCAAATGTAGACAAAACTGGTTACAGAATAAAGATGCCATCTGCATATGATAATATGGTGACCCCCCCCCAAGTCAGAAAAGTATTTCCCCCAAGGTACTAAGATAAATGTTAAACAAAAGAAGCAGAACGCCACAGCCTGGATTCCAAGAAGACAATGTTGTTTTCCCGTTAACACGGTATGACCTTTTTGTAAAGAATCTATCAAGCCAGTTCTGAACCCTTCCAATTTCCCTTTAAGTTCTGCAATGAAGAAATGCACAGATACAGATATCTATTTTGAATCAATGTTAAGCATAAAGCCTAAATTTGATCACTTATCCCTTTTGGTTGAGAAGAATTTTGCCTCTCTCCAGCTGTAACGTGACATCTTAATTTTGCCTTCTTCATAATCAATCATCCGTGTCAGACAATCTGTCATCTTCTGTGACTTCTGCATCCTATAACTGTATTGGAACATTAGGATGTTTACAAGGAATGATAACTTTCATTCAGAATGCATGAAGCCTATTTCTGGGACATTCAAGTGCCCCATGCTTGTTTCTAGATCCAAAACTACCTTCAACTCCACAGAAATTATTAAGAGATGAACATACGGACATCCACACACAGAGTCGAGCACGGTGATTTTGTAAGCATTCTCCCCTTTGGAGAACAGGCTGAAAAGATGATTGTGAATCAGGTTTTAATAATCTGCTTTCTGGGTGTGAAAGGATGATCTAAAATAACTTCTTCAGGAAAATGTCGTTTCTCCAAGTAAACATTGCAGGTGTCACTCCTTAAAAATACAAAGTATACTGTATATCTCAGTGACTTAACTGTCCTGCGACCAAAAGTACGTATGACTTTTTATGCTGCATGGCAACCAATATGCAACGAAAGGCAGACAGCCGCAAAATGTCTGAAGACTGTCACAAGATCGACAATGGTGGGACTACACGAAGTTCACGAGGGCTCTATTTCAGGCCTCCGAGATGCTCAGCAGATGGGCTGATGGCAAAGACAGATCATTGCCATGCTAAAAGTATCCACAGCAGAGACGTTTCATCAATCATAACTTCCTGACTAAAAACGCAAGTCGATCACCCTAGGTGACTTTTCAATCTTAATGTGGAAAATGGAGAGTGTATAATGCATTTCACTGGAAAGAACCACTCATATTTGAAACAGATTATGTAAGAATAGCAAACTTAGCAGAATATGCTTATGAAACCTAGCATTCTGGAAAATGAAGCATGAATGAGGCTTTCTGAGAAAATGTGGTGGTCCTTTTGGATTTGGCTGTTACTTTTTCTCAGTAGGTACTTCCTTGTTTCTGGAGGATTTACAATCTAAGGCCCCCTTTTACGAAACTGCGTTAGACATTTTTTTAATATCTCTGGCTACGTCAGTATTAGCTTCGACGCTCATAGGAATTCTATGAGTGTCGGAGCTAATACCGCCATGGCCAGTGATGAAAAAACCTAACACGGCTTCGCAAAAGAGGCGGGGGGGGGGGGCGGAGGAGGGAGTAAGTTTGTACCTGAAGCAAAGGAGGGTTAAGTGATTTGCTCAAGATTAGAAGGAGAAGCAGCTAGATTTGAACCCCGACTTCCTTGGTTTTCAGCCCACTGCTTTCTCCATCAAGGCTTCTTTTCCACTCCAAGAATTAAAGTCCAAGCAATTTCAAGATCCATATGCTCTCAAATTAATTTCTTTGTATCCTTGGCCAATCAGCAAAGTCTGATATATAACAAAAAAAAGAACTCTTTCATGACTTCTACTACTTGTCACTTGTATAGCACTGCCACACGTACACAGTGCTGTACATTAAACATTAAATCCCTGCTCCATAGAGCTTTCAGTCTAATCAAAACAGACATATGGGGGCAAATAGGAGTTAGGGATTTTCTCACAGATGGAATGATAAAACAGACGTTGGTAAGAGGCGTTAAAAACAGCCTCAAAAAAGTGGGCTTTATTGCTAGATGTGAATGCTGCCAGAGACGGAGCTTGACAAAGTGACTCGGGCAGTCTGTTCCCGGCATATGGTGTAGCAAGATAGAAGGGGCGGAGTCTGGAGTTGGCAGTAGAGGAGAAGGATACAGATAAGAGACACTTATCTGATGAACAGAGTTCCTAGGAAAGAGTATAGGGAGAGATAAGAGAGGAGAGATACTGAGGAGCTGCAGGGTGAATACACTTGTAAGTCGAGAAGCGGAGTTTGAACTGTATGTGGAAATGGATAGGGAGCCAATGAAGTGACTTGAGGAGAGGGGTCATGTGAGCAGACTGATTCTGGTGGAATATAAGTTGTGCAGCAGAATTTTGAACAGATTGAAAGGGGGGGGGGAGGGGTGCTCATGTAGTTAATGAATGCTCACCGTTAATATAGCACGTTAGCGAATGCTGATGTCTGCATTCTATACATGATACTTAAAAGATCAGCGCCGAAAAGGATGGCACTTAACGCAAGTCTATAAAATCTCTCCGAAGTTAGGCGCAGTTTATAGAATCCCACATAGCGTCCATGCTTATGACTAACAAATAGGTGCGACCTTTTATACCAATGAAAATGAGGCCTAAATACCTGCGCCTAAGTTTTACGTGGATCAGGCGTGATCTCTAACAGCGCATCTAACTTTTAGGAACGTCCACAGCCAGCCTATGCTCCTCCCTGGCCACGCCCCCCGTTTGAGATCCACACACAACTTTATAGAATACGCTTAGAAAGTTGTGCACATAAATCCTAATTAATGACAATTAGTTTCAGTTATTACTTGTTAATTGCCAATTATCTGTGCTGGTCGGCTCATCAATTAAGTTGCGCATGCAAATCAGCAACGTGTACAGATTTGTGCATGCAAATTTGGTCGCACTATACAGAATCTGGCCCTGACTGTAGATTTAACCACTGCGTCGCTCTAGAAATCAAAATGTAATAAAAGTGAGTCGAGCGTAGGGCAGTCAAACAATTGTGACATCACTGATGAGGTTGGCTCTTAGACACTGGTGGAATGATGCGTTATGACATCACAATACCAGCTCTGGTTTTCAGAGGCTGAAACTTGTCACACTATTTATTCAGTTTTCTATACCGTTCTTCGCAGGGAGCTCAGAACAGTTTACATGAACTTATTCAGATACTCAAGCATTTTTCCCTGTCTGACCCAGTGGGCTCACAATGTGCTTGGGGCAAGTCTGAGAAAGATGGCAAAAGTTTACATGACAAAATATGGTATGGTGAGACAGCACGGCGAGCATAGTTCATCAAAACATGGCAATGTTGGGGAGTGAATATCATTTACCCAGATAGTCACCCCTCCCCCCCCCCCCCCGTTCTTAGTAGGGGAATTCTTACTGAATTGCTAAGAGAGAGAGATGAAACACACCAGGCACACACAACTAGAATCATAATATGCAGTAACTGAAGCTTCAGGGAGATTTCTGTCTGATGCTTAAAGCAGCAGGCATCAAGAAATGACCCCGAGGCATACAGCACTGATTCCTTTTATTGAGGAGTTTGGAGTAGAGGTCTGCACGGGAACGGGGATCGTGGGAATCCCGTGGGTCCCACGGGGGTCCAGCGGGAATCCCACGGTGACCCCTCTCTCATCCACGGGACTCCCGCGGGGACTCCCCTCTAGCCAGCGGGACTCCCACGGGGATGGAAGGCTTTGGAAGCAGGATTCGTCCATATAATATAATGGACCCGTCAGCCTTAGTAAAAGAGGGGGTTTATAAGTTAATTACCTGAACAGAAAACAAAAAAAGGTTTCCACCAAAGAGATTCCACAAGGAAAACAGCAAAAGAAACTGTGGAATTGATGATCCTGTCAGAAGTAATTGCTGCTTTTTATGGGGATGGAGGTAATTCCTTGCGGGGATGGGTGGGGACGGAGAGGATCCTGATGGGGACGGGCGGGGATGGGTGGGATTTCTGCCTCCGCGCAACTCTCTAGTTTGGAGGAAAAAATAACAAGCAAAGGTCAAATTATTGCTAATGATTACATATGTGACAAGATGCTCAAGGCCTAGCAAAAAGGACTGCAGATCTTCGGGCACGGGCATGTCCTGTGCGTTGGTGCTGGTGCCGGGTGCCAACCGCAAACCGGTGCACTCGTAAACCGAGGTACCACTGTGTTACAAAGCATGACCAGCGTAGTATGACACGACTTGGCAAAAATGGTTAGGCAAGCATACGTGACGAAACATAGCATGGAACGGCAAACGTGGTTTGAGAGAACGTAGTAGGACAGGCATAATTGGTATCAGTTTGCAGATAGCCACATAAATGAATTATGATCCTGTGGGGAGGGAAATGTGCTTTAAGGAGTTACATTATTTAATTATAGTATTGAAATCACATCATATGTTTTATGTTTAAATCTGTTTATTCATTTCAAACAATAGTAAAGAAACAGTACAACAAGAAGCAATTGACAGGAAAACTTCCCCCCCAACACACACCCCCACCCCTCCAATCCACCACCCACCCACCCATGGGAACAGTCAATCCAACATCCAACAGTCAATTGAGCAGTCTACTACGTACAGAGGGTTACAAAGTAGAACAAAAGGGCAACCAACAACCAAGATAAAAGGAGCCAGATTTAGAATCCATATCCGTAATGGCCAGACGTTCATATCCCGCCAGCTGGATCATTTGAGTCCTCCAATGAGACACCGTAGGGGTATTGGGCGACAACCAACACTGAAGAATAGTCTTGATGCCCATATCTATAGCTTTCCGGGCAAACGCTGCAGCACCCGGACGAACTGGGATCATCATATGTTTTATTGTATTAATAATTAAGATGAGGATGGGAGTAAATGACTGTTTAATGTAATAATTGTATAGTTATTAGTGCGTTCTATGCAGTATTTTATGATTTACCAATTGTATTGCACTATCAAAGTTTGAAAATCAATAAAGATTTAAACAAAAAAAATTATGACCTTGTTCTGTAAAGTGTGTGCATAATAGCATGTAACTGTACAGCGGGCATTCACATGGGAGGGGCATGGGCGAAGGGAAGACTGGAAGGATCGTTCAGGTCTTTATCTTCCGTCATTTACTATATAAGAATTCCGACTAGTCTAGTGTGCACTTTGTAGAATTCTGTCAGCTATGCGTGCAAGGTACAGTGAGGGAAATATGACGATATTGTGCTCTTAGTTGCTTCCTGTCCATTTCTCCCTTGCGATTGCAGGAACACCAGCGGCGAACCATGGGGCTGATCAAAGGTGCTTGGCGAGAAGGTTGTCTGTGGTTATGCAACACCTAATTCCTAAGTTAGGTTCCTTGAGAGATGGGGAGGAATGTTAGAACATCAAGCTCTTCGGCTTGTCAGAGGGACTTTTCCTCGGTTCGAGGTTCCTCCCCATCTCTCGTGGAACCTAACGCCATCCTGATACGGACATAGGACCCCCCCTGAGGAAGGCATTTTTTTGCCAAACACGGCCCTTGTAGGGTCAAGGTTCCAATGTGTATTTTTGTTACATTTTTAATAAAGCATTGTACTTTTATTTTTTTTTTTACCTCCTGGCTAAAAGTTTTCGTTCATTTCTGTGTGACTTTGGACTAGAGGTCTGAACGGGGATCGCGGGAATCCCGCGGGTTCCGCGGGGGTCCTGTAGGAATCCCCCCCTAACCCACAGGACTCCCACGGGGACCCCCCTCTGGCCCACGGGATTCCCACGGGGATGGAAGGCTTTGGAAGCAGGGTTCGTCCATATAATATAATGGACACGTCAGCCTTAGTAAAAGAGGGGGTTTATAAGTGAATTACCTGAACAGAAAACAAAAAAAAGGGTTCCACCAAAGAGATTCCACAAGGAAAACAGCAGCGCAAACACAAAAGAAACTGTGGAATTGATGATCCTGTCAGAAGTAATTGCTGCTTTTTATGGGGACGGGCGGGGATGGAGGTAATTCCTTACGGGGACGGGTGGGGACGGAGAGGTTCCTGGCGGGGACGGGTGGGGACGGAGAGGATCCTGGCGGGGACGGGTGGGGACGGAGAGGATCCTGGCGGGGACGGGTGGGGACGGAGAGGATCCTGACGGGAACGGGTGGGGACGGAGAGGATCCTGGCGGGGACGGGTGGGGACGGAGAGGATCCTGGCGGGGACGGGTGGGGACGGAGAGGATCCTGGCGGGGACGGGTGGGGACGGAGAGGATCCTGGCGGGGACGGGTGGGGACGGAGAGGATCCTGACGGGAACGGGTGGGGACGGAGAGGATCCTGGCGGGGACGGGTGGGGACGGAGAGGATCCTGACGGGAACGGGTGGGGACGGAGAGGATCCTGGCGGGGACGGGTGGGGACGGAGAGGATCCTGACGGGAACGGGTGGGGACGGAGAGGATCCTGGCGGGGACGGGTGGGGACGGAGAGGATCCTGGCGGGGACGGGTGGGGACGGAGAGGATCCTGACGGGAACGGGTGGGGACGGAGAGGATCCTGGCGGGGACGGGTGGGGACGGAGAGGATCCTGACGGGAACGGGTGGGGACGGAGAGGATCCTGGCGGGAACGGGTGGGGACGGAGAGGATCCTGACGGGGACGGGTGGGGACGGAGAGGATCCTGGCGGGGACGGGTGGGGACGGAGAGGATCCTGGCGGGAACGGGTGGGGACGGAGAGGATCCTGGCGGGGACGGGTGGGGACGGAGAGGATCCTGACGGGAACGGGTGGGGACGGAGAGGATCCTGGCGGGGACGGGTGGGGACGGAGAGGATCCTGGCGGGGACGGGTGGGGACGGAGAGGATCCTGACGGGGACGGGTGGGGACGGAGAGGATCCTGGCGGGGACGGGTGGGGACGGAGAGGATCCTGGCGGGGACGGGTGGGGACGGAGAGGATCCTGGAGGGGACGGGTGGGGACGGAGAGGATCCTGACGGGAACGGGTGGGGACGGAGAGGTTCCTGGCGGGGACGGGTGGGGACGGAGAGGATCCTGGCGGGGACGGGCGGGGATGGGTGGGATTTCTGTCCCCGCGCAACTCTCTGCTTTGGACACCCCTGTTTGGTTGTGGAACCCTGGTCCTTTGCCTCTGACTTTGGGTTCTCAGCTGGTGCTGTGTGCCCCCCTCAGCGGCATTTGTGCTCCTAATTCCTAGCAACAGCAGGCTTAACGGGAAACAAAAACTAGAAACCGTACCTAATCGATATTCAACTGCTCAGCAGCGCAAACGCCTGACAAACAGTGACGTACCAAGTTGCAGACAGTAGAAATGTCAGCTCATAACACGCTGCGTGAAACCGTCCTGGCAGCAGGCTGCTCTCAAAGTTGGAAGATGCCCAACTAATTAATGGATGTTTATATTGCCGCTTGCATTGTTTTGACATTTGGAAATGACTCCATTTGCAATAAGAATTAAAAAAAATGGAACCTTGTGTTTGAGCGTTTTGAAGGGAACTTGGCATCAGGAATCTTGCGGATCACCCTCTCTGGACTTTTTTTTCCTGATGGGAGAGGGC
The DNA here is from genome assembly GCF_902459505.1 of Geotrypetes seraphini. Lineage (NCBI taxonomy): Eukaryota > Metazoa > Chordata > Amphibia > Gymnophiona > Dermophiidae > Geotrypetes > Geotrypetes seraphini. Next base: position 111,401,646 of record NC_047094.1, read on the forward strand.
AGTTGTTGCAGGAAATGTGGTCATGCTCTGTAAATGTTGCTTCTCTTGACTAATTTCTTGAGCGTGTTTGACGATTCGGCACATATTGTAAGGATTTTTTTTTTTTTTTTTTTTACTATTGTTAAAAAGAACAAGAAGATTATAGAAATAAAACAGGCAAATTGTACCAGACAAGACCTTTAATGACGTCTTTATGACCCACTGAGCGAAAATGTACCAAAAGTGGGGTGTGTGACTTTTTTATGCCGCAGGATAGAGGGAGATAGGGTTACCAGACGTCTGGATTTCACCGGAAGGCTTTTCAAAACCCGGCACTTTGTCTGGGTTTTGAAAAGCCTCCTCAATTTGCGTCGGACAGGGAGGAAGTCTGCGCATGTGCGGACACCACACGATGATGGGGGGGGAGTCGTGCCTCAGGATCCTGCTGGAGCTAGGGCGGAGCTTTAGCCCCCCCAAAGAAAAAAGCATTCCACTGCCTATGATGTCTCCTAGAATGCCATTTCACTCATATTTCTACCTGTGGCAAGGAGAGGCATATCCAGGGATGGAGCTGAGGTGGTGTTTAGTCCAATGCTTGTACTTTTGGGTTTTCAAAAGTTGGCCCATATCTTTTCATATTATGTGGGATCATTTTCAAAGGGAAAATGCCTATGTTACTTTTGGAATTTGGTACAACATAAACATGCACGGGCAGTGCAAAAAAAAAAAAAAAAATTGGCCTGCTAGAAAATTTACCTTTCCAGAACATTTTGAGGTTTCTAGTCAGGGCCAAGAAATAAAACTTCTCACTGTAAAATGATGATCAGAAAATGCGTTTCATTACTCGTTGGTGTGAGGAGTTCTGTGGGGTGTTAAATCTTTGCAGTGCAGAACCTGGAAAACTGTGGACCTTAAGTACTACTACTCTTTATTATTTCTATAACGCTGAAAGGCGTATAGAGCGCTGTACATTTTAACATACAATAGACAGTTCCTGCTCAGAAGAGCTTACAATCTAATTTAGGAAAAAGGTGTTTTATTTGTAACCATTATTCTTTTGCTTTCTTAAGTGAAGACCCAGTAACGTAAACCTGCTTTATAGGGTAATGGAATCTCTGTTAATGAGTTTACATTTCATTACACTTAAGCCTCGGCTCTCATGTTTAAAGTCAAATACATTTTAAAAAACGAGTTTCTTTCTTTCTTTCGCAGAGATCGGGACTACCATTTGAAGACCTACAAGTCGGTGGTTCCTGCCAGTAAGCTTGTGGATTGGCTAATAGCACAGGTTTGCAGCCCTGTTTAATTGTATTGTGCTGTCCTTATGTGCATGAGTACAGAGCAATTTGGGTTCGCTACTTGGCACTGCCTAGTGGCGAGGGACTTGGGCAAAGATTTCTTATCTTAGTTGAAAAGAACTGAGACACTCAACACCTTGCAAATTCCACGTGAAACGTGGTTGCACAGTACATGATGGCAGATAAAAGATCAACAAGCCAACCCACACTGCTAAGGGTATATCCCAGCTGACAGCCCCAAAATTTGACTATTCTTGTAGGTATTTTGCCTTTGCCCTCAGCAATGCTGAGAATCTTTTTTATTTTTTCTCCCGGCGGCTAAAATTGATGAATTATCTAAGAGCCCTGCTAGTTTTTCTATGGTATTTTCTTGAGGATTAAACTCAATTTTACTTTTATTAGATCTGTATTTTACTATGCGTTTGTTTTTATTTTACCATTATTTCAACACTGTGTATGTAAACCATTTAGGGCTCCTTTTACAGACGCGCTAAAATGCCCCGCACGTTAGCTGCTACCGCCTCTTCTTGAGCAGGCGGTAGTTTTTCGGGTAGTGCGCGCTAATCTGTTGCGTGCGCTAAAAACACTAGCGCACCTTTGTAAAAGGAGCTCTTCGTTTTAGACGGTCTATAAATTTTTAAAATAAATAAAAATTTCATCCATCCATGCGCATATTCAGTGGCGTAGCGAGGGTGAGATGTCCGCTCCTTCCCCTCTCCCTCCTGCCGCGCGCATGCTCCCCCCTTCCCTTCCCCCGTACCTCTCGTTGTTCGCTGCCGCGATCAACAAGAACTTCAACGTGGTCCTTGCAACCCCGTAGGCTCTCCCTCAGATGCCACTTCCTATGCGTGGCACCTAGAAGTGACATTGACGGGAGAGATGATGTGATCGCAAGGAGCGCGTTCAAGTTGTTTGCGCTGGCAAACAGCTAGAGGTACGGGGGAAGGGACGGGGTGCACACGCAAGGTGGGGGGGGAGAGAAGGAGGGGTGCCGGCGCCTCCACCAACATGGCGCCCGGTAAGGACCCCCCCTCCCTTACTATGCCAGTGTACGTAATTGATGTAGAATTCCTTTGCCAGAAAGGTGGTTGTGACTTATTTGGGAGGTTGATTGATGCCTGCATTTCTGGCCGAGTCATTGTTAAGGTTTTTGGTATCTGAATTGGATAAAAAATATTGGATAAATCGACTTGATTGATGCCATTGTCCTCCCCTCTTATGAAGGCAGCGAGGGTTTCTCCCGAGCATGCCGCCAGTAATATGTCGGTGGCTGCAAGGCTTCCCTGATCGGCTCTGTCCTTCCTCCTCCAGTCTGCCCCGTGCCGCCGACGTCGCCTCTGGGGCGTTCCCATCATTGGCTGTACTCGGAGAGGAAGCCGGAGCTTTCAGGGAGAGCGGACCATTTAAAATGCTGCCGCTGAGGAGCCCTGGTCTTTTCGGACTCCCCAACAGCAGGAGCATTCCTCCCTCCTTTTTTTACTAATGTTTCTCCAGTCGGTGGTGTAGGGACACGGGGCAGTTAGGCAACTAATGTTAGCAGAAATTTCATGTGAATTGTACTCAAGCATTTATTTGAGACAGGCAGATGTTCAATGTTAGTGAGTTAGAAGTTCCGCGATACTTGTGTTGGCTGCTGTTACTTGTCATAATGGCGGAGGCACCCAAGCAAGACCATTGGGACAAAAAGGCATGTGAATGGACTCAGAGGGAGGAGTTTAGCAGTCCTCTCGAAAAATGTCTGCCTCGCTGGCATCCATGGCGGGTGGGCGGAGAATTCTGGCCTCGCTGGTAGAAAGGTATGGTGGGCCCCAAGGGTTGAAGGACGCGCTCCCTCGCTGGTTTTCATGGCAGGAAGCAATACGTCAGGAGTAAGGCTCAGGTGCTTCTTAAGGTTTAGAAACATAGAATATGACGGCAATTTGTTATGAAGTGGTTTAGGGCAGGGGTAGGCAATTCCGGACCTCGAGAGCCAGAGCCAGGTCAGGTTTTCAGGATCTCCACCATGAATATGTACGAGATGGATTTGCATGCACTGCCTCCTTGAAATGCAAATCTATCTCAGGCATATTTATTGTGGATATCCTGAAAATCTGACCTGGCTCCGGCTCTCGAAGACCGGAATTGTCTACCCCTGGACTAGGGGAAGCTGGTATGTGTGCCACATGCCTATGTTAATGCTTTGCTACATTTCCAAGTCCGTTAGAGGCTGCTTATCTATATGTACCATTTGATTTGAGGCCATATGAGTGAAAGCCGATATGGTGGCTCATCTGCTGTGCAAGAGTTTCATTGCTAAAGCTGGCACAAATCAGATAAAATTTAGGTCGTCTTTGGGAGGAAATGGGTGTCATTAGAAGTGTTGAGAATCTTATTTTACTCTCTGACTGTGATAATTCATTCGAAATCTGCTGAAAGCTTTATGAGAATTTTTTGGGTGTAGTTGCCTTGAATGGAAACAAGCAAAACATTTTCATTTTGTCCTTGAGGTTTCTCGCTTGCTGAAAATGCAAAAATTTGCAGTGAATCAGACGCCTCACTGCTTTTTGAGAACTGAGCATGTGAGAACTGGGATGGGTAGTTTCAAAGCGTTCTTAGCAATTTACGTTGGGGATCTCTACATTCCACTAGCTGTTCTCCTTTAGTCATCTCATAAGAACATAAGAATAGCCTTACTGGGTAAGAGCAATGGTCCATCAAGCCCAGTAGCCCGTTCTCACGGTGGCCAATCCAGGTCACTAGTACCTGGCCAAAATCCAAGGAGTAGCAACATTCCATGCTACTGATCCAGGGCAAGCAGTGGCTTTCCTCATGTCTTTCTCAATAATAAATAATAAACAGTTCTGCCCCACTATGCCCATGCAAAATACCTACAAGTATAGTATATGGACTAGAAGGGGGGGCACACACGTGGAGGGGAGGGGCACCTCTTTAAATCTTCACCAGCTTGAGCAATTACTCTGACCTGCTGCTTGCACCAGCCTGGCTCCCTTTGAAATCACTTCCAGGTCACGGGCAGGAAATGATGTCAGAGGGAACGTCAGTGCCGCTGCAAGCAGCAGGCTGGAGAAGCTGCTTGCATTGGTGAACATTTAAAGAGGTACGGATTTGGGAAGGAAGGATGTGGGTCACGGAAGGAGCGGAGAGGGCAGAGAGGAGGGTGCTGGGGGCCATGACCCTGGGCACCTCCTACCGTCACTACATCACTGCAGGGTGAAGGGAGAGTGTTATTTCGCACATCATGTAGAATTTATTCTACAGACTGAGAAGTGTTGTTGTTTTTTTTTTTTTTTACCAATCTGAAAGGGCCTTTAAGGCAAATCTGTATTAAGAACTCACAATTCATTATTCTGTTTTTTGCATTGTGGTTCATATGATGTATTTTTTTTTTTTAATTTTATTCTTGTAACCTAAACCACATAGGACCCTTTTTGAGATCTACTGGAATTAGAGTGGCGTTGATGGTTTTGTCCTCCAAAAGTGGTCAAGGTTGGTCAGGCTGATGGTGTCTTTCAGTTCCAAATGCCCGTTAAGTATTTGCAACTAAGGGCTTGATAAAAGTTGATTTAAAAGCTTGCTGTTCAACAGCATTTCATCCACGCCGCCCCCTTCTCCTGCCAGTGAAAAGGAAAGCATTTATTATATAAAAGACGTAATATCCTACAGTTGGGCAGTTTCTGTGCTTAGTAACTGAGATGTGTCCCCTCTAGACAGTGTGGGCATGAATAAATGGGCAGACTGGAAGGACCAATTTGAATTTTTTTTTTCCCAGCCGTTATGTATGTCTATTCTCTGCCAACCAAGAATCCCCGTGGCAATATTTTATTTTTTTTTTTTTACAGTTTTTGACGTGTTGTCTCAGGGTTGCCATGGAAACGGTATTGGGTAGAATTATGAATATACTCTCTTAGCTTTGTGGGTGCAAACCGCCTTTTATGTGTAGCTTTACGGTTTATTGTTTATTGAAAGCTTCTATACCGCCGCTAATGACTAAGGGAGTCAATTCAGAGCGGTTTTTATTGAGCTTCTGGTAAAGGTGTTACAATATAGAATACTAGTATTTTAGCCGTTACATTAACGGGTGTTAGAATATATGTCTGTGTGTCTTTATTTCTGTCTCTCTCTCCCTCACGCTGTCTGTCTCTCTTCCCTGGCCCCCTTTGACTGTCTGTCTTTCTGTGCTCTCCCTGCCCCTGTGTCTTTCTTCTTTTTTTTCTATCTGTCTCCCTGCCTCCTATGGTCACTAGAATGGTCTCAGGACTCAAGGGTCTCTCATACGAAGAAAGACTGGGCAAATTGCAGCTCTATACTCTAGAGGAGCGCAGGGAAAGGGGGGACATGATTGAGACATTTAAATATGTCACAGGACGTGTCGAGGTGGAAGACGACATCTTCCTTCTCAAAGGACCATCGGTCACAAGGGGGCACGCACTCAAACTCAGAGGAGGGAACTTTAATGGTGACACCAGGAAGTACTTCTTCACAGAAAGGGTGGTGGATCACTGGAACAAACTTCCGGTGCAGGTGATCAAGGCCACCAGCGTGCTCGACTTTAAGAATAAATGGGACATCCACGTAGGATCACTACGAGGGTCGAGCTAAGGAACTAAGTCATCAGCACCCAGACTTAATGGGGTGGGTCAGTAGAGTGGGCAGACTTGATGGGCTGTAGCCCTTTTCTGCCGTCATCTTTCTATGTTTCTATGTTTCTATGCAGCAGCATTTCTCTCCCACCACTTCCCTGTGCAGCAGCCACAGCAGGATTCCCTCCCCCTCCATTTCCCTCCCCCCACACCACTTCCCTGTGCAGCAGTAGCGTTTCCCCTACCCCTCCTTTCCCTTCCCGTGGTCTGGCTGGCTCCCTTAGTCCCTTACCGCCCCCCCTTCCCTTTCCGCGGTCCCGACTAACCTTCCGATTCCAGCAGCGTCTGCAGCACTCTACACACGCTGCTTCGGGGCCTTCAGTAGAGTGCTGCGTGTGTAGAGTGCTGCAGACGCTGCTTGAATCGGAAGGATTCAGGACCCGCAGCCCTTGCCGGACCCGAAGCGAGCTCTGGAGCTTTTTTTTTTTTTTTTTTAAACGCGGGCCCAGCTGGAGCAGGAGGAGAAACCTGGGAGGCAGGAATTAAAGTCCGTTCCGGCCCCACTGACGTCGCCCTGGCCAGTTCACATCCTTCAGACTGCAAGAGCCGCCGCGTCCGACAGACTCTGCGCCACCGCGCAGGTGGGAGTGTGCATGCGCTCTTAGGGCTTTATTATTTTAGATGCATTTCCTGGAATGGTTACAATACAAACATCTTCCAATCTTATACAAGTCTGCCACAAATATAGACTCAATATAATTGTATCCCACAGTAGCTCCTATTATTTTTATATATATATATATATATATATATATATATATATATATATATATATATATATATATATATATATATATATAACTGGATTCCTGTCAAATCCTCAGAAACTGGAACATGAATATTTAGTAGAATTTTTGTCTGGACCTTCAGAATTCAGCCGGGTACTGCATACTACCGGTTGCTATCGTCTTCATCGGTCCAATTTTTATTGATTTTTATAAATTCTTCTATTTTTACTCTCAGTCGTGAAAATTTAACTCAAAATATTATTGTTATTTATAGTCTAGCTAGAAGAGAGCCACTTAACTTATAGTGGATTATCAGTCAACTTTCCTTCACCTCTCCTGACATGCCCGAAATTATGTAATGTTTGTATTGAATCCCACAGTAGCTCTTATACATTATTAAACCTTAATAAATACTTGTGCTTTTGTACATCCTGATTCAATTTAAATTTTTAAATTTTTTTTCTTAGCTATTTCTGGGCAAGAATCCAAAGCTCTACCCGGTACTATGCTTGGGTTCCAACTGCCGAAATCTCCGTTAAAAACCTACTCCAGCCCATCTACACCCTCAATACAGCCCTCTTAAACCATAATCCTCTTTGCATTTTGTAATGCTGTAGAAATAACCAATAGATGAGAATCCCCTTTGATCTCATGAAACAGCAGCACAGCAGATGGTGTGTGTCTGCCTTCACTCAGCTCCACAGCACTTCCAAACTGAGATTCAGGGTCAGATGCTCTAAAATCACCATTAAAATCCTGTGGGTCACTTGTGGTGCTGGTAAATGATTCAATTTGAAAACGATGATGGATGTTGAAACAATTTTGCATGCAAATGATTTTTGCATAGGTCTGTCATAAACCCATCTAATAAGTCATTGGAGAACCGGGAGGGGAAGCCCCAAAAAGCTAAGTTGTAGGGAAAGCCCTGAAGAAGTCTCCCGCCACTCAGCTGTTCAGGGCAGGAAAAGTAGGTTTTTTAAAAAAAATGGGAACAGATGTGCATGTGCAACACGCACAATGTACCCATTTAAAAAAAAAAAAAAAAAAAAGCATGCCGAAACCCCCCCATGATGATGGTCCCACATCCCCTAAATTTTAAAAATCAGTAAGAAGAAAGCCCGCTCCCTCCTGCCTCGGCCACCCAGACCTTCGCACACCCCGACCCCCCACTCCCTCCTGCTGCCAGGGAGGGAGGGAGGCTTCTGTAAACCCATGACCCCCTTGTGAACCCTGTACCCCCTGTACCACTAAATTAAAGATCAGCAAGGGGGGGAGCTCCTACAAACTCCCATACCATTAAATTGAAGATCGGCAGGAGGGAAGCTCACTTTCTCCTGCAGCTGAGCCCCCCCACCGAACCCCTTAACTTTAAATTAAATATGGACAGGAGGGATACCCACTCCTGTCTCAGCCATCCAGATCCTCCCACACCTCCGACCCCCCACCTATAAATTAAAGATCGGCAGGAGGGACACCTACTCCCTCCTGCCACTGGGGCCCCCTGTGGACTCCCCAACATTAACGATTGGCAGGAGGGATGCCCACTCCCTTCTGCCACCATGGGGTCCCTGCAAACCCCCAAACTCCCACAACCCCCCTGTACTTCTAAATTGATTAAAACAGGTTAAAACTGGTTTAGCATCAATTATTAAAGGCACAATGAGTTTTGGCATATGGGAGGGGCCTTAGATGCCTGAACCAGAGTCTTAGACCTCTTCCAGTGCATCCCAGGATTTACCGAGAAGGGGAGGGCCCACCATTATGAAGAGGTAGGCCTGCCGGCTAGAGGGGTGGGCATCGCTCTTGCTGGTTGTCTAAACAAGGTACAGGGGGCAGGTCGGTGATGTGTATGGCGTCCAGGTGACCAAAGCAGGAGGAAATGGACATCCATCCTGCCAATGCCAGTTTTTTTTTTGAGTTTGAGGGATGTGGTAAAGAAGGGGGCTGACATCAGGGTGGGGGGGGAGCTGGCATGACTTTTTTTTAGTGGGTACAGATGTTGTGCGTGTGTAATTTTGAAGCATCCGGCCTCAGTAGCAGAGGTTGAGTTAATTCTTATTATTTGGCTGTCACCTACTTCCTCGCTTTTCCTTTGAGGTGGTTTTTATAGAATTCTGTTTAGACAGAGTCACTGACATGGTACCTATCAGAACAGAGAAAAGCAAAATCTAAAGCTGTAAATGTAAGTGATTTTAGTAGAGAGAAGCAATTGAACTGAAGATGTGACTGCCATTGTATATATGCATATTTTTTTTCTTAAATGCCATTTTTCACTTGCAGATTCCAGAATGATGCAGGTTTCAGTACCTGAAGTGTTTTTTTTTTAATTTCTGGGGGGAAGGGGGGTGTTCAGCAATATCAACCTGTATGGGGTTACTAGATTTTAGTTAAATAAAATCCGGACCCAAAGCCCCGCCCACAGTTCTGCCCCACTATGCCCATGTCATGCCTCCACCCCATCCTGTTCTCGTCGGTCGGGAGGGCATGCACGGATGCCTTCCCAAAGTGGTCCTAAAGAAGAAGATTTTCAAAACCCAGACAAAGTGCCGGGTTTTGAAAAGCTGTTCGGACACCTGGACATGCCCTCTAAAAAGAGGATGTGACCGAGTAAATCTGGACTTCTGGTAACCCTGAACCTGTGTGCCTGTGCTGCTAAGAATCTCTTTCTGTGCATATATTTAAGAATGCATCCTGTTTTATAATTGTGCACACTCTTGAAGAAGAGTGCACACGCTTGAAGAAGAGTGCACCATTTTTTAATAATTGTGTACACTCTTTAAGAATTCATCCTGTTTATCATTTGCACACTCTTGAAGAAGAGTGCACCGTTTTTTAATAATTGTGTACACTCTTTAAGAATGCATCCTGTTTTATAATTGTGCACACTCTAGAAGAAGAGTGCACCATTTTTTAATAATTGTGTACATTCTTTAAGAATGCATCCTGTTTTATAATTGTGCACACTCTTGAAGAAGAGTGCACCCTTTTTTAATAATTGTGTACACTCTTTAAGAATGCATCCTGTTTTATAATTGTGCACATTCTTTTGTAATAGTGCACACTCTTTAATAAGAATGCACTCTTTTCTTATAATTGTGCACACAAAGAAAAGTACACCGTGTATAAAGTAGCTCTTAGCACCAGGATCTGCATTGAATTTTGGACATGATAATTTACACCTGCTGAAACCTGGTCTTTAATCCTCATATCTAAATTGGGAAAAGATTTGCCCTATTCTGTAACACTGCGTGCAATTTCTAGGAATGCCCTCGATCCGCCCATGCCCTTCCCATGGTTGTGTCTCCCTTTCAGAGTCTCATGGAAAATGTATGCATTTTGCAGAATTCCCGACTAGGATGATGTGCTTGTAAATTTTAATTGTTTCTACTTAGTACCGATAATTGTTAGGGCCCAATTATTAAGTTGCGCACAATATATAGAATCCAGGGGAAAGTGTGTTTCTCCAGGCTGTGTGCTAAGACAGCAGACCACTCGGAGAGGCAACTAATTGAGACCCTTGGGAGCTGTTTCATATTCAGATCTCACTCAGACAAAACATCACCTTCCCTTTTGGGTAATGCATTGTATTGCTTCTGGCTGCGGTTCATAAAATAAGGTTGGTGCATTTTGTTCTCGGAATATATTTGCGTTTGCAGAGCAGCCGCTCGCTTCCCCGATTCCTGAGAGACTGGAGAGAGATGCTATATATAGGAATCAATGAGATTTTGGGGAAGGGAAGCCGATTATTTTTCAAAGTGCATTTATTGTTCTGGGTAAAGGGTACCCTGCTAATTTCAGAGCTGATAGCCAGAGTGGGATGCTTTGTCTAGATCAGGAAGTTGTTTGAGGTGTAATCTCTTTTCTATTTTGTTGCCAGGGAGACTGCCAGACTCGAGAGGAAGCTGTTGCTTTGGGGGTTGGACTCTGCAATAATGGCTTCATGCATCACGGTAATTAATCATCATGTCTCCTCTTAGCCACCAGGGAAAACGGGCTTGCGAATGATCATTTTGACGGCATGCACAGAGTAATATGCAAACTATTTTTTTTTGCCATCACTTAATATGACTCTGCATATAGCATTTCTAACACACAGCGCATACAGCGTAAAAATGAACAGAGAAAGATATAAGAATGGTCAGCAGCGGCTCAGTGAGAGTGAGTAGCACCTCTCTCCTGCCCTCTTCTCCGCTCCTTCCTGACGCCCCCCTGCCCCACGCGCGCCCCCTTCCGTTCCCCAGTCCTGCCCTAGCTCCGCCCCCTGCTGCCTGCTTTGGTCAGGCAGGAGGCAATCTGCGCACGCACGGATACCACGTGTGCGCACGCATGTCATCCCTTGGCACCTGCGCATGCACGGATTGCCTCCTGCCTAACGCGATTGAGAGGAGGCTTTTCAAAACAAAGTGCCGGGTTTTGAAAAGCCATCCAGACCCCCGGATATATTCTCAAAAGGAGGACTTGTCCGGAGAAATCCGGACATATGGTAAACCTATTATTTGCTGACCGGTCTCGCAACATAAACTGAAACTAAGGGTTCCTTTTACTAAGCTGCGTTAGGACTTTAACGCATGGAATAGCGTGCGCTAGACCTTAACGCCAGCATTGAGATGGCATTAGTTCTAGTTGCGTAGCGCACGGTAATTTTCTGCATGCGCTAAACACGCTAGCGCACCATAGTAAAAGGAGAGCCCTAAGTGTAGAAAAATTTTTTTTTTTTTTAAACTGATAAGTTCACCCAGAATTACCAACGACAACACTCGCATAACACTACATAGCGCCCCACTGAAACTGGAATCAGAACTGAGAATCCTAGGGATTATATTTGACAAGAGCCTATCCTGGGAGGCACAAACTGGAACATTAACCAAGAAAATATTCACAACACTGAGAAAACTGAGACGAATCCGGCATTGCTTCATCAAAGAAAATTTTCAGGTCTTGGTTCAGTCACTGGTACTATTCCAACTAGATTATTGCAATGCCATTTATGCAGGATGCAAAGAAAATATACAGAAAAAACTACAAACCATTCAAAATGTAGCAGCCAGACATATTTTCTCAGTCAAAAAAGATATACAGGGGTACCTCTTATAAATAAAGGTTACTGTTGAGTGACTAAAGAAACTGGTAGAACAAAAATAAAGTCACCACATCGTCAATATACTCTGTAGACTTATTTTCTCAGCAACCAAATATGTTGAAGTGATACCCCTGTACCTCAAACTGCAACCTGTACCTCTTTAAAATCTTTTCCAACGCGAGGAACTAGTCTAGCCTGTTGCTCGCGCTGGCCTGGCTCCCTTTGAAATCACTTCCGGGTCATGGGGCCAGGAAGTGATATCGGAGGGAAACCCAGTGCGATCAGCAGGCCAGAGAAGCTGTTCGCGCTGGCAAAGATTTGAAGAAGTGCGGGAGTGGGAAGAGAGGGCGCAAGTGTGGCGTGGGGTGCGGAAGGAACAGGTGGGGGGGAGGGGGCAGCGAGGAGGGCACAAGGGAAGGAACAGGGGGGGTGTGGGTGAAGAGGAGGGCACAGGGGGGGCCACCACCACCCCGGGAACCTCCTACCCTCGCTACGCCACTGGATTCAGGCTCAACGTGGGTGTTGTCATCTCAGTTTTTAAGTATATGTATCAGTATTTTTACTACTATAGTGCTTGCTAAAATGCAGAAATGAAACATGATTTGTTATTAATTTGTGTCATTTCAAATGAGAAATGAGAGAACAAAATAATCAGCCTAATTGTGATATCCATGATTAAAAACAGCACATCCTTGTTATCATGTCTAAAGCTCTTTACCATGCAAATACTGTATCCAAGTAGCGTCTTTGTGTGCTACCTAGTCCTTGTACATACACTATCCCCCAGATTCTATAAAAGCCGATCATATTTTGGAGCAATCCTGAACTGTGCATGCAATTAATGAGCCAGTAACATAACTTTCTGGAATGCCCCTGACCGTTCCATCAGTGGCATAGTAAGGGGTAGTAGGTGCCCCCCCTGGATCCCCACATGCCCTCCTCTCAGCACCCCCCACTCCTTTTGTTCCACCTCCGCTCCATCCTGCCCCCCATTCCATACTTCCCTCCCCCCATACCACTTAATCTTTGCTATCGTGAGTGGCTTCTGCAAGCATGCTCCTCGCGCCAGGGTTGGATTTCCCTCTGATGTCACTTCCTGGCCCTGTGACCCAGAAGTGATTCAGAGGGGAACCAGGCTGGCATGAGCAATAGGCAGAAGTTGCTCACGCGAGCAAAGATATAACAGAGGTATGGGGGCAGGGAAGAGATTTTCATGCACATATTATTGAATACTGGCTAAGGTTAGTTGAACACATAACTGCTAATTGATGACAATTAACTTAAAGTAGCACTATTTTTTTGCCAATTATTGCTAGTAACATCAGTTATCGGTTCCTTATTATATTATGGGCACAACTATTCTTATTCTATAATTTTCACACACTTCTTTGCACACTAAGCATAAAGTGGGTTGCACAAAAATTTGGGGATTACCGGCAAGCAAGATTATTGTACATGGCTTATATCTGTGTTCCATTTTTTGAGTGTACCAAAGCTTTTTGCCATTCCATATATTTCTGCGTCATCTTCCCTTGTCTGCAGTCCTGGAGAAGAGTGAGTTCAAAGATGAGTCGCAGTTTTTCCGCTTTTATGCCGACGAGGAGATGGAGGGGACGAGCTCCAAGAACAAACAGCTGCGCAATGACTTCAAACTCATTGAAAACATCTTGGCAAAGACTCTGCTGGTAAACCCTGATAATGTGTTTATTTAAGTGAATTCATTGTTTATTCAGGCAGTGAGGTCATTGCTATATAACTTTTATTCAATTGCCCACATGCATGGCCTTACTGTTTATATCTTTTTGGCCTTTATATTTTTCCTGCCAGACAGTTTCCTTCTTGGAGGATTAGAGAACAGTCTCTGTAAAATGTTCTTTCATTATCTGAGAACAGGAGTTCACAACAGTGTCGCAATTGTCCATAATAGTCAGACTTGCCAGCTAACATCAAGCCCTGAATGAGAACTGGTTCTGACGTACTCATGAGGAATCAAATCCCAGCATTCCTACTTGTGACTCTAGACAAGTCACTTAATCCTTCATTACCCCAGGTAGAAAATAAGTACTTGTATATACACTTTGAGTGTGTAAAGTTACCATATGGCTCCAGAAAAAGGAAGACTGATTGAAACATCCAGGTTTTGCTCCCTTTATAAGCAATTGAAGTAAAACCCAGATGTCTCAGTCCATCCTCCTTTTTCTGGATTCATAAGGTAACCCTAAGTATACCCCACTCCTCTCCAAGCTTCACTGGCTCCCAGTATACTCCAGAGTCCTCTTTAAATGTGCCTGCTTAGCCTTCAAGATCCTACATGGCGTCCTTCCTCCCGTTATCCCACTCTTTTGGAATTCCTCAAAACCACACTCCACCAGACCCTCCCAAAAACTGAAACTATCATTCCCCTCTATAAAAGGTATATCCCGCGCAGGAAAACTTGGAACATCCCTCCCCTTTAGAACCACAGAACTCTGGAACAACCTCTCATCCCCACTCAGAAACTCAAGCTCCTTCCAATCCTTCAGCAAACACTTGAAAACTTGGCTCTTTGCAAAAATCTAATCACCTCCCATTCTCCAGTATTCTGTCCCTCTCTATCCTCTTAGTCCCTCTCCTTTATCCTTCATTGTAGTTCCTTTCCTCTTAATTCTGTAAACCGTGCCGAGCTCTGCGCTTGCGGAGATGGCGCGGTATACAAACCTAAGGTTTAGTTTAGTTTAGTTTATACAGGTCCGATTCACTTTCCCCCTTAATGACTAACAAAGCACTTCCTTGACTACTGTACAGCATGTAAGAAAGAGGCCAGTGCATTATAATTTTCAAGGCGCACCATTCATTCAACACAGTTTCCAGATTTATAGAGCCCCCAAGAAGTGGACTGAAGGGGAGAGGTTAAAACGCTTCACGTTCCCAAAGTCTGAAGTCACTGTTTCAGGAAAACTGTTTCTTGGGTGTTGGGCAGGGGTTCATTTCTCTCTCCTGCCTTGCGCCAGCAGTTAATGGAAGGGAAGAGGAAGCCACCGGCAATGAACTGCTCTTTAAAAGTTATTTTATCTTCAAACAAGAACAATGGTGACATTGATCAACTAGGAGAACAAACAAATCTTGCCTGAGCTTTCCTTCACCTTTTCAAAAGCCAATTCTTAATTTTGAGTAATTTAGAATATTACTTCCCAGATCCGATAACAGTGTTTCTACTCACCTTGTAGGTATTTCTGTATCTTTTAGGTACTAAGATGCATTGATACAGTAATACACAAACATATTCCCTATTCCCCTCAAAAAGCTGGTGCCTTTCAGCTGAAATATACGTAAGAGTAGGATTGCCATATGGTTGCAGGAAAAGGAGGGATAGGATGAGACGTCTGTCTGGGTTCTACTTCCTTTACTTTCAATGGAAGTAAAACCCAGATATCTCCATCTGTTCTCTCTTTTCTAGAGTCATATGGTTAGGGTTACCAGATTTTAGTTAAATAAAATCTGGACCCATAGACCTGCCCCCAGGCCCACCCCATTCTGCCCATGTCACTCCTCAGCCCCACCCCCTCAACCTATACTCGTCAGTCAGCGGATGCCCTCCCAACACGGTCCCAAAGAAGAAGCTTTACAAAACCCAGACAAAGTGCCAGGATGCCTGGTAACCCTACATATGGTACTCGAGCAGATTGTTTTGCCGATCAGTACTGAGTTGTACTAGTTCTCTTGGGAAGTTATCTGTTATTAAGACATGGGGGAAGCCTCTGCTTGCCTTGGATAGGTAGCATGGAATGTTGCTACTCTTTGGGTTTTGGTCAGGATTGGTCACTCTGAGAATGGGCTGGTTGATCTGACCCAGTACGGCTATTCTTATGTTCTTACATGAGCCAAGTATAGGACAATGAAGCCATTGTGACATCACTGATGAGGTTGGCTCTGAGGCACTGTGGAATGAGGCATTATGACATCACAATCTTAGTTCTGGAATGTTGCTCTCATTGGGGTTCCAGAATCTTGCTATTCTTTGAGATGCTGGAATATTGCTACTCCTTGGGTTTTGGCCAGATACTAGTGACCTGGATTGGCCACCGTGAGAACGGGCTTCTGGGCTTGATGGACCATTGGTCTGACCCACTAAGGCTATTCTTCTGTTCTTATCTCAAAGATTTTTATTTCAGGTACTTCTTATGATTACCTGATTGGAATAAAGTGCCCTACTTTCAAATTAGCATCCCTCCCCCTCTATAGCATTTCATGTCTCCTTTCCTAGCCCTACCATGTGCAGCAGCTCATGTCTCCTCCCCTAACCTCTTCCTGGTGGGTCTGCTGCCACTACCACCCTACCCCCACTTGGCCTGGAAGAAGGAGGAAATTTGCATAGTGCAGGACCTTTAGCACAGGCCTATGCGTAGGGTTACCAGATATCCGGATTTTCCCGGACAGCTTTTCAAAACCCGGCACTTTGCTGGACCCATGTCAAGCTCTCCTTCCTTGCTTACCACTTCGCACCAGGCCTGATGAAGAACAGATCAGATTTTGCCTAATGGAAGAATCAGCTCTTCTAGGACTTATGTATTTTGTGAAACAGATTTTGTAATGTGACAAATCAGTAGATGAAGAAGCAGCTTTAGAAAGAACCGTATGCTAATGTTTTCACCAGAATTGGAAGTGGGAGCTTTTGGAAATCCATATGAGTGTTGCAAGGTAGAGTTTTGTAAGCTCTGGACAGAATTATTTGTTTCTCAAGCCACGTTTTATGATTGGTGGATTGTTAAAATATCTTTTGCCTTTTTTCTTGGACAGATCTTGCCTCAGGAGGAGGACTATGGATTTGCCATTGAAGATAAGAACAAAGCTATTGTGGTCAAATCAGTCCGGCGAGGATCTCATGCTGAGGTGTGTTCAAAAAATTTATGGTGATTTCATTTCATCATTAGCAACAGGAGAGTAACATTTGAACTAATATAAAATAAGAGATTTGATCTTATAGGCAATAATTTAGTAAAGTTATTTAATCATGTATGTGGCCACATAACACGTAAATGGCCTAATTTCTATAATTCCAACTGGCATAAATGTATGCACTTTGACAGTAGGCATATATAGGAGAAGAGTTTGGGCAGGTAGATTATAAAATGTTCTAATCTACTTGCATATTTAAAAATTATAAGCCCAATATTCAAAGCGATGTAGCCGGCTACTGACCCGTTAAATTGCTTCGTTGGGCTAGCTGCTAATATTCGGTCAGGTTTATTGAATAAATGAGGCTGCGTAAAAGTCTGTCCTATTTTTCACAACATGGTACCCGACCTATATGGCCTCTGAACTTCCACCCTACGCCCCAAATTGCCACTTCACTCACAAAGAGAAAAGTAATTACGTACGCCCTCAGGACCCGTCCTCCACCTAGAGCAGTGGTTCCCAACCCTGTCCTGGAGGAACACCAGGCCAATTGGGTTTTCAGGCTAGCCCTAATGAATATGCATGAAGCAAATTTGCATGCCTATCACTTCCATCATATGCAAATCTCTCTCATGCATATTCATTAGGGCTAGCCTGAAAACCCGATTGGCCTGGTGTTCCTCCAGGACAGGGTTGGGAATCACTGACCTAGAGAACACCCTAAAAAGATCTTGCTTGCACTACCTGCCACGCCTCTGGAACAAACTTCCTATACAAATTAGATCACTAGAAGGTCTACTGAACTTCAGGAAAGCAATAACAACTCACCTCTTCCACTGACCTCTATGAGAGAAGACCATACCATGGCCACATTGCGTATCATAGTAACATAGTAAATGATGGCAGATAAAGACCTGAATGGTCCATCCAGTCTGCCCAACCCTACATGCTCCATAAAAATTGTCCTTTTTCTTAGATATTTCTGGGCCAGAGACCCAAAGCCCTGCCCGGTAGTGTGCTTAGGTTCTATTTACTGGAGTTTCCATCAAAGCTCACCCCAGCCCATCTTAACCATTTCAGCCATCAAAGCCCTCCCCAGCCCATCCTCAACAATGTCCACATACGGGACACATACCATACTAGACTGCCCAGTGCCGACCCTAGTTCCATCATTATATACCCATTATTTTCTGATTAGAGATCATCCCATGCTCGTTTGAACTCTGTCACCGTTTTCTTCTCCACCACCTCCCTTGGGAGCGCATTCCATGGATCATTTGTTTAAGCTATTGCTTATATTGCCTAATAAAAAGTTTATAAAGAGCGGGGGAGGGGGAGGGGCGGGAATGAGTGAAGGGGATACGGAAGAAGTGGGGGCGGGGAAGGGGGTGCCATTGCCCCGGTCACCTCCTACCCTTACTACGCCACTGTGTGGAAGTATCTGCATTGTTTCAGAATGCACGTACTTCATGCACGTGGAGGAAGTGTTCCTGGGGATAGGGACTGCAACAATCTATTCCCCCGGAAATCTTTACACTGTTCTGCCAAGTGTCTACTTTTTGTGTACCTGTAAACATGCTTTGGAAAGTCTTTAGGAAATTATACCCAAAGCGGTCCCCTGGACTACATATTAATTTAAAAAATATTAATTAAAATAATATTAATAATTAAAAATATTAATTAATATTAATTAAAAAATTTCTGTAATGGCCTGTTTTTGGAATGCATGTGATTTTGGCCTTAGGAGGAGGTAATATGCTTTTGAAGCCTATAATCGGCTAATTCTTTAATACACAACCCACTGCAAATAGCCATACTTTTAATTGGAGTTGGGATGCTTTTCTTATCATTTGCTACAGCAGATTCTACTTGCTGGATTGTTCATTTAAATTCTGCAGTCTGAGATTTTTCGTAGAGGTCTAAAAATATGAGTCTCCATCCCCACCATTAAAGCTAGAGTGCGCACAGAGAAGGCTGGCAGCTAAATTCAGGTAGCAAACTAAAGACGCTCCAAGGGTCGTCAAGTATGGGAAAATCAGATCTCCAATCTACTGATAACAATCCCAGACTACAAGATGTTCTGAAAAGAAATAAAGACTATACTTTTCAAGAAATCCCTGAAAAAGTCTTAACACCCATCTTCCTCCTGACTCCCCGAATATACCTGATCTACTCTCTATTGTCTCTGGAAATGACCAGAGATCTCTATAACTCTTTTGTAATCCGCCTTGAACCGCAAGGTAATGGCGGAATAAAAATCTCTAATGTAATGTAATATTGGTGGACCCAACACGGACTGTGTTTCAGCATCAGTCGTACGTCTGCATCGGGGTCAAGCAAATGATGTGATCTCTCAAAACCAGTCCAACTAGGTTGTCCCAACTTATTAAATCAAAAACCAAAACTTCTACAACAAAGAAAGGACCCCGATGCAGGCGTACTGATGCCAAAACACGGTCAGCGTTGGGTCTGCCAATAAAGAGCTTTCGGTTGCTCTCTACTTGATGGCCCATGGTGTTTCTTTTGTTTTCTTCTCTATGCTACGTTCTTTGACCCTCTCTTTGTTGCTGTTATTACCTAAATTTGGGTTTCAATAGTGCACTTAGGGCTCCTTTTATGAAGGTGCGCTGGCAGTTTTAGCGTATGCACCGGATTAGCGTGCACTATAGTGTGCGCTAGCCGAAAATCTACCGTCTACTCAAAAGGAGGCAGTAGCGGCTAGCGCGTGTGGCTATTCTGCGCGCTAAGGCCCTAACACGCCTTCGTAAAAGGAGCCCTTAGTTTATACAGCAGTAGTGCTTATTGGTGACCCGTCAAAAGCGCGCCGGACATTGGCGTGCTGACAATCCCGCCCCGACATTTGTGCACAGGACAAATGCGCACTACCTCTTCTGCCACTTTCAGGCCTTCCCCATTGCACTCTAAGGGAGGGGTGGGGGGAGCCCCCCCCACCTCCTCCCCACACCTCCCCCCACTTCACTTACAACTCCTTGCGCTCCCGTTGGGGGGGATGTGGGAGGGAAACCCCCCCCCCACTACACTGAAAACTCCTGAAGACCGAAAATGGGAAGGAGAACGGGAGTTTTTAGTGTACTGGGGGGAATTCCCCCTCAACGGGAGCGTCAGGAGTTTTAAGTGTAGTGGGAGGGTTCCCCCTACACCTCCCTTCAGAACGCCTCCCTTCAGAAAGGCCTCAAGCCAGTGGAAGCAGCGGCACGCATTTGTCAGGGTGGGATTGTCGGTGCGCCAATGTCCTGCGTACTTTCAATAGTGTACCGTGCTTATTTGTGTGATTAGTGCAATGAAGGGCAGTTACGTGGTAGGCGTTATTCTATAAACAGTGGGGGGAATTCTATGAGGGTAAATCAAAAAGTAAAGGCAAAATGCATTTAACGGCTTTAATAGAAGTAACTATGGCCAACTGAACATATCACCTTTCAACAAAGTCCCCAAGCAAGATGATGCATTTATTTTATCGTTCAACTAGCTTCTGCAATCCCACAGAAAAGAAGTTTTTCGGCTGCTCCCAAAGCCAGGTGTGCACCGCTTTCTTTATTTCATCATGATTTGTCTTTTGCTCGCTGGGTCGCAGTGATGCACCCATGTCTCGTCGCCAGTGGCAATTCTCTCCAGAACGCTTGGATCTTCTTCATACCATCTCGGGAACTGGGTTGCAACCTCCACAAGCTGTTGCTTGGGCAGATCAGTAAGTTGTTTGGGAACCCATCGTGCGCAGACTTTCCTGTAACCCAAGTCATCATGCATTACAGTAAATGCAGGCACATAGCTGATATCCAAATTTGCAGCTGTTATCCGTCAGTCTTCTCTAATCAAGGCATCTGCCCTGTCAATGTGCTCTTGTGTGTGCGATGTTGATGGGCAACCAGAACGACCTTCATCGGTTGCATTTGTTCTTCCCGCTTTAAACCTTCCGTTGATTCATGGTGCTATGTCCACTATCCAACAGGCAATGGAAGTTAAACGAGGATGTTTCAATCCATCCTCCTTTTTCTGCAGCCATATGATAACCCTATGTGTGAGTCCTTTGAAAATTTTCCTACTCATGTACATCAGAACTGACTCCTGTTGTGTCGGAAAGTCTTTGTACAGCTGGCTTCCATTCCTACAAACATTGTGCAGGATCTGTGATATGTCAAACTGTAAATCACCTGAACCCTTCATGCTCACAGCTGACCTTATTTCTGTAATGACTGCTTTAATGAAAGAGGAGAAAACAGAAATAGATTTAGACATGTTGAAATTATGAGCAGGAATTTCATTGACTCCCACCTAATTTTCATATCAATTGATTACAAAATTGCATGATACTGTATTCAGTGGTTCCAAATCCGCTGCAATAAATTAAGTCTTTGGTACCTCCTCCATGGAGGAATCTTCTTACATTGACGAGATATGTTATCATTATTCTGCTGGGGTAATATTTGCTGAAAGAATGATCTCTCAGGCATTTCTTTGGACGGCTGCCTTTTGAACTTTTTTGCATGAAAATCTGTATGCATCTGGAATCTTTCCACTGACCGGTTCTGTTGGAGACTTTCCAAGGCAACCTCTTTGTGACTTTCGACAATCTCTTTCTCCATTAAACATTTAGAACGGGGACGTCCAGTCCTTAGTAAGACTGAACAACATAGCTCACCATAAATTATTTAACTGTATTTGGATAATGTCAAAGCTGTCGAGGATGCTTGCATGTAATGTCTCTTGAATTAGTTGTACTGTAGTTGGCATCGTCTTCCTTTAGAAGACCAAAGTTGGATGGACAGAATAGTAGAACAGTGGACTAAACCAAGAGATGAGAGACTGATTTTAATGTTAAGCAGCCTGTTGATTTTACCTGAAAATAACTTTGCTGGTTTGACTGTTTCAAAAGATCTGGAAGCCCACCGTGCATATAAAACCATATAACTATGTACAACAGAGAGCATTAGGTCGTGGCCAGTGATATTAGGAACGCTTTTGTTCCCTTTGTGCAGTATTTGAGGGAAGGTGCCTTGTACGGAACAGATCCCGGTTTTCCTGGAGTGGAAGAATGTCATTAGAAAATGGGGTGTAAAATAGTTGGGTTTCTTGGATTTAGTTGCAGAAGTATTTGGGATTGGGACCAGAGATGGTAACTTCTGCCATCTTAAAACAAAGGGGCTTTTTGTTTTGTCTGCCGAGCATCAGTCTATTATTGAAAATCTTAGAAAAGTGATTGGGAAATAATATTTAATCATTTCCATAACACAGCAGAAACTTCATTACAGTGCTCGTCCTATAAAGAAATCCACAGTTCAGGATGTTGATTTGGAGAGTACAGTAGAACAGTAACCATCTGAAACCCTGGTGTACCAGATCAATTGACAAGACCTCAGTGATTAATGGAGGCATAGTGATGCACAGAGATACTGAGAAGCTCGTGGTTGGTCCTAAAAGTACAATTGCATTGGCTTCCTTGGTGGTCACACTGCACCAAATAAAAGATGGCCCTGCCAAAATCAGGTATAGAAATTGGTCACTTGCAAGGCCTGTAGTCACATGCAGGGCCGGTGACCTTCAGGAGGAAATACTGAACCTGTCCAGGACCAGTGAAAGAGGAAACACAGGGTAGCAAGCAGAGGCTTGAGAAGGAAGTTGAGGAGGTAGACAGGTAGGGAAGTAGAGTGGGGGGGGGGGGGGAGAGAAAGAGAAAGAGAGATGGACATATAGGGAGAAGAATAGATGGAAATCCATACTCGTCATCAATTGTAAAAAAAAAAAAAAAATGGCTGAACAGATATGACCATTGATGTAATTTACTTGCTTACTTTTGGGAGGGGGCAAGAAAATCATATTGGCAGTGGGGGTTGGGGTGGGGAAGGAGACCAATTCAGCATTAGCACCTGCAACATTTAGGGTGGAAAGCACCCCCACCATGCTTACCTCAGTAGATATAACTGTACTGAACGTCACCATTCCCTCTCCCCCAAAATGTGGACTTGTCATTGATACTAGACTCTGGCTGCAGTAACCCAGAACATCGGTGAAAGTAAGCGACAAGTCACCCCCCGAATTTCATTCTTTCCAGCCAAACTCCAATTCTGCCATTTTTAAGCACTAACTACCATTTATAATACACATGTCCATTTTTTCTTCCGGATTTTCACATTCCTTTGTACAGACACAATTTACCTGCAAACCCCCAGAAAGGGGCTGAAAGCACATTTTTCCAGAACATCATAACATTCTTATTTATACTCCACGTTTAACATTTTTTTCTCGCAGTCCCATTTTATTTAGAGACAAGGGTAAGTCTGATATTTTTTATCCTGTAGCGATATATAGCAAGTCTGATTAGAGTGAAAATGAGCTAATTAACATTTTTTTAGATTACCTTGTAGGTGGGAGAATGATTTGGTCTTTATGGATGGTTGGGTTGCCTGGAAACGCCAGCTCATTGTCTGTGCTGATGGGGCCTGTAACTAACCAAGTCACACTCACCTGGGAGTGTTTAACCTTCAGAGAAGGTTTCTGCATGACACAAATTGATGCCGCGCTGTGGAATTAAAGAGCAAAATTGCATTTCAATCAAGGACAGAAATTAGTAGCAGTGATGCTAATGGCAGCTTGAAGTAACATCTTTTCTGCTGGTACCTCTGTAAATCAGGGAATTAAGCACTTTGGGAGTGAGTGTTTTTCCCCCCACTTTTACTCAGCCAAATTTTTGTTTACCTGTGGGACAGGGTCATAAGTTAGGGAACTATGAATTAAACTGGGAAAACAAATGATAGCTTTTGCTCTTGATTTCCAGATGGCGGGGCTGCAGGTTGGGAGGAAAATTTATGCCATGAATGAAGATCTGGTCTTCCTGCGCGCCTTCCAAGAAGCAGAAACTATGCTCAACCAGTCTTTCGGCTCCCGGAGGCCTCTCAGGATCCTAGTGGCCACCAAATCAAAAGAGTACGTTTGCAAAATAGATCCAAGCTTAGAAGATCAGTATCTGCAATGTCTTCCATTTCATTTTGTACTTTCTGAGATGTCAAGTTGGTAATGATTGCTATTATGCATAAATTATAAATACAATTACTATATGCATTTATTGGAAGTGTGGTTCTAATGGTATGTTCACCTAGTCCTATAATTTACCTACAGTTTCAGAGTCCTATAAATAACTTTTGACCCAGTATAGAGAATGACACGGGGACAAATTTTTCCCTGTCCCTGCAGGAACTCAATTTTCCCATCCCATCCCCACAAGTTTTGTCACTATCCCTGTCCCTTTCCTGTAAGCTCTGCCTTAACTGCACAAACCTCAAACATTTATGATTTTAAAGTGTTTGAGGCTTGTGCAGATGAGGACGGAGCATAGGAATTGGTGGAATGAGGCATTATGACATCACAATCTGAGCTCTAGAATGTTGCTACTTATGATTTTAAAGTGTTTAAGGCTTGCGCAGATGAGGACGGTGCTTAGGGATTGGTGGAATTAGGCATTATGACATCACAGTCTGAGCTCTAGAATGTTGCTACTTATGATTTTAAAGTGTTTGAGGACAGAGCTTAGGCATTGGTGGAATGAGGCATTATGACATCACAATCTGAGCTCTAGAATGTTGCTACTTATGAGTTTAAATTGTTTGAGGCTTGTGCAGATGAGGACAGAGCTTGCAGGAATGGGGCAGGGACAGGAAAATAACTCGCTGGGATGGGACAGGAAAATGAGTTCCCGCAGGGACAGGGAAAAATTTGTTCCCATGTCATTCTCTAACCCAGTATTCAAAATGATTTATATGGGTAATAGAGGCATTTGCCTGGTTAAATCATGCCAGCTGGTCTAGCTGTTAATATATAGCAGCCACTGAATATTAGCATTGACCTCTGTAGCTCTATGCAGTTGGCCGCTGATTTTATAAAGTCTGTCTAAAGTTAGACGCCGAATATTAGTGCCTAATTTAATTGATCAATAGACTTAATTGGTGCCGATATTGGCCCTCAACACCTCTTTAATTGGACTTAATTGAAATTTAGGCACCTAACTCAAAAAACCTCAATTCTATAAAAAGTAGGCAGCTAGCCCAAAGTGCTTACACTAAAAGTGGGCGTGGTTAGGGGGGAGGATCACTGGCGTGCTTTTGAATTATGTGCTTCTTTGTGCATTAGGTGCCATTAGGCTCTGATATCGGCACCTAATCTTTAGACAAAGAAAGCCCTGGCCTAAATTGGGGACGCTTAAATGGTAGGACGCCGAGTGCTGCCTAAGCGTGCTTAGGTGATGCTAAGCGCGATTCTGTAATGGGCACTTAAGTTTTTTTTTATTTATTTATTTATAAGTTTTCAAATATATTCACAAGAATCCCTCTTGTTACATGAAATACAGGGAAAGCAAAAGAAATTTTTCTTTTTAAACATTTTTATTATTTTATTAAATTACAACAGTGTAATACATTTGATTGAAATTAGTAAATTATTACAGAGAATACACTATTTCAAACAAATAAT
Source organism: Geotrypetes seraphini (assembly GCF_902459505.1). NCBI lineage: Eukaryota > Metazoa > Chordata > Amphibia > Gymnophiona > Dermophiidae > Geotrypetes > Geotrypetes seraphini. The sequence goes on from NC_047094.1 coordinate 111,426,724, forward strand.
ATATAGAATCATAACTATGCCCACCCCTTCCCATCAATTATTAATAATAATAATAATACTAAACATAATATGAAGATTTAATATCCATTTTTCCAGTGCCTTTCTCTACCCTACCCCCCTCCCATCCCAGATGTGTAATGAAAGAACTCAAGGTAATATATTATCTTTTAATGTGAAGCAGCAAATATTGCCAATGGACTCCATATTTTGTTAAATAAAACATTAAACCCCAAACATTCTGCGTTCACCTACTCCCTCTTCTACGAAACCACACTAGCGTTTTTTAGCGCAGAGAGCCGCGCTGAATGGCCTGCTGCTCAAAGGAACTCAATGAGCATCGAGAGCATCGCAGGCCATTCAGCGCGGCTCTCTGCGCTAAAAACCGCTAGTGTGGTTTCGTAGAAGAGGGAGTAGGTGGCTCCTCATAGAAATACCCCAATAACTCTGAAATGAACTGCATAAAGCATTTTGAATATTGACGCCAACGTCCTTTGATCAACAGTAAAGATTTCTAGTCTTTTTTCCACTTTCTGCTTTATTCAGACGCCACGTTATTTTCTAATGACACGCTCAAAGTTTAGCAGACCTGTGACCTGTTTTGAGTTGTTCCAGTAGTTTGCTGAGAAACAAATATTCCAATGATATTTGAATTCCATGGTCGTTGTTTTTTTTTGTTGTTGTTTTTTAATTGACAGCATTTAATTAAATCATGAATATTTAGCGCTGCTATCTGATAGCGATTTCTGCTGCTGAATACTTAGGTAAGAGTCGATGGAGGGTGGACTGCACTACTGCCATTGTGAGAGTGGCAATATTCAGAACACTATCCCGATAAAACTATGATGGCTGAATATTGGTACTTTCTAGATCAGTGTATCGCAAACTGTGTGCCGCAGCAGATTCCAGGTGTGCTCCGAGACGCCGGTATAAGAGAGTCACTGACGCTGGCTGACCACTTATAGGATTTGCCTCTCACAGAGGCATGTCCTGTAGGCAGTCAGCCGGCGCTGACGTCTCGCCTCTTCTCCCCGCGCCTCCCCTCCTCCAGGATCCCCCACCGAAGTGACGGGATCAAGGTCGTGGCCAGATGGGCCTCCGCGCATGCGTGAATGCCGACGTGATGACATCACGCATGGGTGCCTTCCGGCCAGGGCACTGGGTTTAGTGTGCCGCCGGCCAAAAAGTTTGCGGGATTTCTCTAGTTAATTTGATAACCTTCTGGCGACGCAAGCAGCAAAACTTAACCACTCCACCTCCAACCTGTTGATATCTTAACCCAACCCTTCCCCCTCCTCCTAGATAAATTCTCCCCCAAAACCTCCATTTAAATAATCTCTTCCTCCCCAAAACACCAACCAAGTATTCAGATCCCTGAAATGTAACGTAATCTTATTTATACTCTAACTGTAATCTATTTGTTATATCACACAGTAACGTACAGTCAATTTAATATCCAATTTGCAAGTTCTTCCGGAATTAATCCAGTTACCTCTCCTCCCTTGTAACCAAAAAAAAACAACAAAAAAAACCCCAAAACTGTTGTAACTTCACTGGAAATGTCCAGTTAGCTCTTGAACTGCAAAGTATAGGCGGAATAGAAGTCCCTAATGTAATGCAATGTAATGTAACTCTGCCCACATAATATCCGGACAGTGCTGAATCAATCCAGAAGGATATTCAGCAGTCATATCTACACTGATATTTAGTGGAAGCCAGCTCAGATATCTGAATAGTGGCAGCTGGTATATGGATATTTCTTTCTGAATATCAAAGCCTAAATGTATCGGCAATTGAGCTTTTTACCTGAGAAACGGAGTTTGTGCTAAGAGATGGATTTTCTTACTGGGAATAGGGACAGTTCGTATTCATGACATTTGTATTTTTATTGTTTTGAGATACAGCATCTGAACTTGAATTTTTTTTCTCTTATATGCATGTGTGCACTTAACAGGAAAGAGAGGTGACAATGCTAAGTCAGAGCACTGCATTATTTATAACATTGCACAAAAAGTACAACCAGTACACCTGGGCTACATCATCTCTTTTTTTTAAATTCTATTTTCAACAGGATTTTAAAAATCCCAGACTCTTCACAAGCCCTTTGTTTTCAGATAAGAGGAACGGCGCCACCCTACGTCCATGCTGTGGCAAGAGGTAAGAGCCAGCCCCTCCAGAATGGTTGACATGAGCGCCTCAGCTTGGGATGGTCAGGACTGGTCTCCACAGATTCTTCCCGGGGTCTAATAGCAAACGGAGTGTATTTAAAATAAAATAATCTGATTACAAATCTTGTTGAAAAGTAGAACTTTAGCCTACAGGTGGGTGCGTTGTCAAAATATAATTTCTGATTTCCAATGGATGTCCCTTCTGAAGGTTGGAAAGTTTACTGGAGAAGTGGTCAGTGCTGATATTTGCCTATCCATAGATTACTGGTTATAGATATAGGTCATTTTTGGGTAGGATGTTTGTTTCAAGCAAGTAAACAGCAGTCCTGGTTTGGTAATTACATTAGTGGAGCCAGGTTGACCTACGGCGCTTTTTGGAAAGAAATTAAAACTGTACTAGTTGATAGAAATTACAAAATGTATTAATTATTTAATAATTGCAACAATTCTACTCTGATTATCCTTAAGAAATATATTGTACTTTTGCTATTTGTATTTTGTACTTCGCTGATTGTCCAGCTTTCTTCGATGTAAACCACTGAGAAGTTGTCAGATTGTGACGGTATAGAAAAATAAAGTTATTATTATTATTATTATTATTTTCATCCTGGGAGCATACAGAGCAAGGGAGTCTGAATGTACAGCAGAAAACAACACCCAACAAGAGTGAAACTGCCTTTAGAACTGGGTCAATAATGCTTTATTTCAGAATATAAGACCCAACACATCCAGTGTTTCGGCTCTTGCCTGCCTCAGGGGTCTTTTCTCTTTACAAAGTGATTTAATCCCAAGTGTAATGAAACTTTTGCTGGAACTAGTAGCGATGTATATTCTCCTCACTACGTGTCTGGCATTCAGCTCTTGATAAATCATTTTGATTAGAGAAAAGACCCCCTGAAGCAGGCAAGAGCCGAAACACTGGCCATGTTGGGTCTTATATTTTGAAACAAAATATTTTTGTCCCAGTTCTAAAGGCAGTTTCACTCTTGTTGGGTGGTGGTGTTTTCTGCTTTTCATCCTGGGACCACATTTTAAGTTATCTGGAGAATAAGTTAAAAACTTATTTTAGAAGATCAACCCCCTGTTGAAATTGAGAAAGACCATACTCTGGCTTCGTTATTGGTCCAATGGAAAGACGTGATTAATTAGAATCAGAATGTTATTAGGAAAACACGTCTTCTCTTTTGTGTTTGGTGCTTTATGTAACAAATCTACGGGTTACGGTGCGGGAGAGCAAAGGAGGGACAGGGGAAATATGATTCAGACGTTCAAATACTTGAAAGATATTAACGTAGAACAAAATCTTTTCCAGCTGGTAAAACCATAGGACATAATTTGAGGTTGAGGAGTGGCAGACTCAAGAGCAATGTAAGGAAATTCTTCTTTACAGAGAGGGTGGTGAATGCCTGGAATGCGCTCCCAAGGGAGGTGGTGGAGAGGAAAACGGTGACAGAGTTTTAAAAAAAACGTGGGAGTCCAAAGCTCAGGCCCAAATTCTGTAACTGGCGCCTAATGATAGGCACCTATTTCAGAGATGCCCAACTAGATAGGCGCCTATCTAAATTGAATAACAAGCTCAATTAAGCTTTTTAATCAGCACTAATTGAAACTTAGGCGCCTATCAAGAAAAGAGCGATTCTGTAACAAGCCGCCTCTAAAAATTTGGGCGGCCTTCAAAAAAATAGGCGCTATGCATGCTAGGTGTGGGCGTGGCTTCGTGTTAGGCGCCTTGTTACAGAATCGCTGCTCTTAAGCGTGCTTAAGCGCTCGCATGGGCGCCTAACTTTTAGTTGTGCCTAGAGCTGGCCTATTTATTGGGCGCCTCCAAAATAGGTGCCGCTCAGCGTGATTCATTAAACAGCACCCAATTTTGCTTGAATCGCGCTGAACGGTCCCTAGTTTGGCGCCTAACTTTTGGGCGCTTCTTATAGAATTTGCCCTTAAGTGTTTCTTTCAATAGTGCTTAACTGTCTGAACTGTCCACTATTTTTGTTGTAGATTGAATATAAAATTAAATAGATTCACTAGATTGTTCTACTCGCGTGCACGTCTGGAAACTATTAGTTTACACATCTTACTTTACTATGATCTAATTCTTAACACTGTATTTCTAAACCTGTCATATTCTGTATATAGCTTTACATATCATTATCTGTGTCTGATGTGTTTTCTTTAAAAACCAATGCCACTCAATCTTGAGGTTAAGGCCCTTAGGTTCCTCAGGGTTAAGGCAGAAAATCCCCTCCTGGTCTCTGCACATCAGGGCCATTCTTTTAACTCCTCCCATTGAGAATATTGACCATTTAATCCATAATAGGACATTACCTCCTGTCCTATGATTTTCACATTTCATGAGGTACTTTGTGACATGCCTTTTGAAAATCCAGATACACAATATTGACTGGCTCACCTTTATCCACATGTTTTTTCACCCCTTCAAAGAAATGTAGTAGACTGTTGAGGCAAGATTTTCCTTGACAAAATTCATGTTGACTTTGTCTCATTAATCCATGCTCTGTAATCTTGTTCTTTATAATAGTCTCTACTATTTTGACCGGCACTGACATCAGACTCAAAGTGATCAGGTTACCTATTCCAGAAGAGAGACTTTTTGGCCAGTCCTGAATTTCTGCCAACCTCATCCTGGTGCATTATGGGACCTGCAGACCTGATTTCTATGGATAGAATCATGGATTATGAATACTACACTGCTTTGGGATGTAATTTTAAAACCAGGACTGGCAAGAAAGTCTATAATTTCCTGGATCATCTCTGAAACTCCCTTAAAAATTGGTACTGTGCTGGTTTTTAAAGATACCATTATAGACTAGGCCAGTGGTAGGCAATTCCTTTTTTTTTTTAAAATTCTTTATTCAGTTTTAACTCTTGCAACAAGTGTACAATATTCAATCAGATAATTCGTACAAATCACTTGACATTCTAACAATTATTGTCAAATGCATATAAAAAAGACCCCTCCCCCACCCGTCCCATTCATCAGGAATAAACCCATTAAATCACATAACATACATCCCCATCCCCACATTAAATATAGTCCTATGTAATAAAAAGGTGTCCAAGGTGTCTAATCATTAGAATATGCAATCAATGGCCCCCAAATCTTTTTGAAACTATTATAATTTCCTTGCTGTATAGCAAGCATTCTCTCCATTTTATAAATATGACAAACTGAATTCCACCAAAAGGTATAATTAAGTTTAGTATAGTCCTTCCAATTTCCAGTAATATGTTGAATGGCAACCTCCGTCAGTATTAACAAAAGTTTATTGTTATTTGCTGAAATTTGACTCTTGAATCTCATAGACGTTCCGAATAAAATAGTATCATAGGATAGGGCAACATGATTTTCTAACATTGAATTAATAAATATGCATGAGATAGATTTGCATCTCAAGGAGGCAGTGCATGCAAATCCATCTCATATATATTCATTGTGGATATCCTGAAAACCTGACCTGGCTCCAGCTCTCGAGGACCGGAATTGCCTACCCCTGGACTAGGCTTCCATCACGCATTTTCAGGGTGTCTACACAGAGTAACCTAATTGTAAAATTGACCCCTAGATGTGGCTCTTATTCATGATCAAAACTCTATCAGCCAATCTCCTCCCCTTTCGCTAGGTGCTGTGAGTGCTATGTTGATGGCATGCCCACCACAGCAGACCTAAGGTGGAAACTGAACCAAGGATCTTACGCATGGAAACACATAGCTCTTGCCACAGAGCCACCAGGCTGGCTTTTTTCTACTAGGCAACCAATTTAACTCGTGATGAAAGACAGTCTTAGGGGACAGCAAAGGCATCATCATTCTGTATTACATGAGCTGCTAAGACCGATAGAGAATGGGTTAACAGTTTCTCTCACTTCAGCAGAACTGCACAGCAATAAATTGGTTTTTGATGTGATGTCAATTACTTTAGAAATAATTTACATTTTTTTCTGAGCTTTGAGATATGCCATTCAAGCATTTCCTGTTCTAATTTCTATTTCCTGCCTTCCTGTTAAGTGTTCTTGCAATTTTTTTTAAATATTGAAAAAAGTACAATAGCTCTGCATCAGACTTTTTTTTTTTTTAGTTCAAATCTGTGGACAGTGAACAACAATACAGATAAAGAAAACAATATTTATACATACATGTTTAACTCTGCATCAGTAATGATCAAATACATCATAGCTAATATGAGGCATCATCGGTAGGGAGACAGTTTTCTGAACTTAACATAGCTATACAATAAACACAGTTACAGACAGGGGTTGGATGTGCTACAGCAGGGGTAGGGAACTCCGGTCCTCGAAAGCCGGTTTTTCAGGATTTCCCCAATGATTATGCATGAGATCTATGTACATGCACTGCTTTCAATGCATATTCATTGGAGAAATCCAGAAAACCCGACTGGAATACGGCTCTCGAGGACCAGAGTTCCCTACCCCTTTGCTATAGCATTACCATATTTATGACTCGAGTAAAACAGAATAGAATGCATTCGTAATCAGTGTTATATCAATCGCCATCAGAGATAGGGTATAATAAAAGTAGAGATCAGCATTGTGCCGTATTAATGTCAAGTGAGAACACACAAGAAACTAGTATCTACAATAATATCTTACAGGTTCCCATAGTTTATTAAATGTCCTTTAGTAGCCAAATGACAGCAAACGGTGCTGTCCAACTGGGAATCCTTCCACTAAATACACCAGGAGTACTGCGTTCAATTCGGGTCTCCTTATCTCAAGAGAGAGATAGCGGCGCTAGAAAAGGTTCAAAGAAGAGCGACCAAGATGATAAAGGGGATGGAACTCCTCTCGTATGAGGAAAGACTAAAAAGGTTAGGGCTCTTCAGCTTGGAAAAGAGATGGCTGAGGGGGGATAGGATTGAAGTCTACAAAATCCTGAGTGGTGTAGAATGGTTACAAGTGGATTGATTTTTTTTTACTCTGTCCAAAATTACAAAAGACTGGGGGATCCTTTTACAAAGGCGCGGTGGCGGTTTAACGCGCGGAATACCGCACGTTAAACCGCCTGCCGTGCTAGTACCTAATGCCTCCATTGACGAGGCATTTGGATTTTAGGCTGCCACGGGGGTTAGCGCGTGATGAAATGTCCGACGCGCTAACCCCTGTAGCGCGCCTTGATAAAAGGAGCCCTAGGGGACACTCGATGAAGTTACACAGAAATAAAACCAATAGGAGGAAATATTTATTTTCACTCAGAGAAAGTAGTTAAGCTCTGGAACGCGTTGCCAGAGATTGTGGTAAGAGTGAATAGCGTAGCTGGTTTTAAGAAAGGTTTGGACAAGTTCCTGGAGGAAAAGCCCATAGTCTGTTATTGAGACGACAATAAAATAAACTTGAAACTTAAGCGCCATTCTGTAGTATATCTGCTGCAGTGTGCAATAAAGGAGATTGCACGAGTGGGGCGTGGCCAGTGATCCCAGTTATATGTATAACTTACAATCCTCGAGGTCCACAACTCAGCCTGGTTTTCAGGCTTTCCACAATGAATATGCATGATATCTATTTGCATGCAATGGAAGCAGTGAACAAGGCTGTGTTGTGGACCTCAAAGACAGGATTTAAGGACCCCCTGGCTTACCGAATATTGCTAGTGTAGTACGGCCTTGGCGCATTTGAGCACCTGCGGATACCGGGTCTAAGGCTGGTGAAAACTGCGAATGCCTGAATATAATGTATACCAGTGTCGGATGACACTAATACTTTATAACAGAATCTAGGTACCCAGAAACCCGAAAGAAAAAAAAAAAATAGATGATAAGAAACTAGATCTAAATAAGATAAGCCGACGTAATAAAGAAAGAAGACATTCATTTTGACAATTTTCTGGCAGATGTACATAAGAAACTAGGATGACTTTAGAAGAGATATCAAGGAAGGAAAAGAGAAATTCAACAGGGATTGAGTTAGATTTTTGAAAGAGCAGTATTTATTCTTGGTCCGGACCTCTCTCTCTCTTCTAGCAAGAATACGCGTAGAAATGACTGACTGACACTTTAAGAAAAAAAATATTAATCATTTTAGAGGTTTCAAGCTTATTTAAAATTTCTTATACCTCCTAATCAAGCCTTCTAAGCGGTGTGCAAAAAAATGATGATTATTAATGGTATTTTTATTATGTTCATGCTCTTTTTTTACATATATTGTAAACTCGCTTAGAAATTAGATAAGCGATTAAATCAAATTTTAATAAAACCTTGAAACCTTGATGATAATTCCATATATCTGTTTATTTAGTTGAAATTATTAACTGCCTTTATAAAGAGATTCATGGACACAGGAAAGAGGGAAAAAGGGAACTCAGTCAATTTATTTACTTCATCTCCCTCTACTCAAGCTCTTACCCTTTCTCCTAATACATCACCGCCAGTGTTGGCTGGTTTTAATTCTATTAATCCGGGTCTTACTCAAGCTAGAAACATAGAAATAGACGGCAGATAAGGGCCACGACCCATCTAGTCTGCCTTCCCCAATGACCCTCCCCTACGAATCATTATAGAGATACTGATGCAAAATCTGCGGTTCCAAACAGTACTTTAGGCAACGTAGAACCCCAAAGAAAGAATATAAAAAATAGAGAGCTAATAGTGGAATACTTTCTTTGCAAAATTATTGCCACTGGAAAATCTCGGATACAAAATTGCACTAAACTATAGAATTATGTGCATATATGTGAAGGTCCTCAGTATTCACTACTCTCAAATCAGGACGAACCTGTAATAGGAGTTGTGAGCCTTAGGGCTCCTTTTACTAAGGTACGCTAGTGTTTTTAGCGCACACACAAGATTAGCGCACGCTATAGCGTGCACTAGCTGAAAAATTACCGCCTGCTTAAAAGGAGGCGGTTGCGGCTAGTTCGTGCGGCATTTTAGCGCACTTTGGTAAAATGAGTCTTTAGTCACCCAACGGGGTAATCAAGCGTGAAACATCCTCGGACCTATGTGCACAAGTGTAAAGTGTCCAAATGATAAGTGTAAAAATGAATTGATATATTTTCTGCGAGACACTTCCAGTATGCAATAATGCTTAATAGCATATGATGTGATTCAAAGTTCAGGACGGTAAAAAAGTTCCCTGTATATCAGTGGTCTCAAACTTGTGGCCCACCAGGTACTATTTTGAAGCCCTCGGCACGTTTATCATAATCACAAAAGTAAAATAAAACAGTTTCGTGCTCATATATATCTTTAGCTATAAATTACAATATTATTATTAAGACTTAGGGCTCCGTTTACTAAGGTGCGCTGGCGTTTTTAGCGCATGTAGAAAATTATTGCACGCTACGCTTCTAGAACTAACGCCAGCTCAATCCTGGCATTAAGGTCTAGTGTGCGGGACAATGTAGCGCGCGCCATTCCAAAGCCCTAGCGTGGCTTAGTAAAAGATTTATAAACTATAAAGAGATTTACCTCATGCAAAATTGTCATTTCTTTAATAAGACATTAACTATTTTTTTCTGAGGCCCTCCAAGTACCTACAAATCCAAAATGCGGCCCTGCAAAGGGTTTGAGTTGGAGACCACTGGCTTAACTGTAACCATGACATCCTGTTTGTCTTTGGGAAGCAGAGCTGAGATTGTGATGTCATAATGCCTAATTCCACCAATAAGAGCCAACCTCATCAGTGATGTCACAATGGCTTGATTGTCCTGTTCTCCCCTCTGCCCTTTAACCCAGCCAGCGGATTAACCGTTCCCCTTAACTCAGTGGTCTCAAACTCTTTAATAAGACATTAACTATTTTTTTCTGAGGCCCTCCAAGTACCTACAAATCCAAAATGCGGCCCTGCAAAGGGTTTGAGTTGGAGACCACTGCTGTCTATGCTCTCCTAACAACCACTGCACCGAATTAACCTTGCAAAAACTTCCAAGATTACTTCAAAGGTTATGAAAGTTAGTACTTATCTCAATGAATATGAGCACGATTGGAGATTAGAATGCTCATTTTTCGTGCGATGTTAAATGCTCTACAAATCTCTGTTTCGGAGTATAGATCTTCTTCCTCAGGATCAGGCACAAGATGATGGCAGAGAAAACGCTGGGGAGAGTGTGACGACGCTGAATCTCAAAGCAAAAGGGGCGCTTCGGCGTGTTCCAAACAGGACAGCATTTTACCAAATTTCTGGGATTACATGCTTCAAATTTAAAGTATTTGCAGGGGGGAGGGGCGGTCACTATAGAGTGGAGAAGTAACTTAGTGGCTAGAGCAGCTGCCTCAGCACCCTGAGGTTGCTGTTCAATTCCCACTGCAGAAAAAGTGGTGTATCAAGTCCCATTACCTTTACCCTATTTTTCCTCTCAAGTATTTTTTTTATTTTATTTTTTTTTGAATTTGTTGTTGTTAGTAAAATGCCTGAACCTTCCTTCTCTTTCAGGGTCAGAGGCAGCTGTGGCTGGTCTTCACCCAGGACAGTGTATTCTGAAAGTGAATGGCAACAATGTTACCCAGGACAGTTATGCGGAGGTTCTAGAACACTTTTCTGCATTCAGAAACACCCAGGAGGAACTGGTGGTGAGTCAATATTTGCTTTTTGACATATATATATATATATATATACATACACACATATATATGTATATATAAATCTATCTATCTATCTATCTATATTTTTTATATATATATATATATTTTTTATATATATATAGATAGATAGATTTATATATATATATTTTTATAGATAGATAGATTTATATATATATATATATATATATATATACTAGTGTTTAAGCCCGTTAGATTAACGGGTGCTAGATGTCTCCTGCTTTTGAACTTGGGCAGGGGCAGAGGCAGAGCCGGGGCGGGAGGGAGTGATGGTGGGAGAGCAATTTCAAAGCCTCAGCAGCGGCGGCTCCTTGACCAATCCGCGCTTACAACGTCCCCACACTTGCGGTCTGGCTGGCTCCCCCACCAAAGCCCTTTGCAGCGGCAGCCCCTCCCGCATCCGTCCCCACGTCCCAAGCCTCTCCGAAGACCGGCTCCCACGAAAATGGTACCCCTCTGTCCAAAGCCGTGGCAGCAGCCTCCCTCAAGACACATTTCAAATCTGACATATTGTAATCACAAAACAGAAAATAAAATTATTTTTCTTACCTTTTGTTGTCTGGTCATTATTCATATCATGTAGGGGTCCCAGGCTATGGTTGGCTTTTGATAACTCGCTTGCCAGGGCCCCTTCTTTCTTCTTCCCTCCCTCCATCCCGGCAGCTGAAGACAGGCACCTCCCCCCAGTGGTCTGAGACAGGAGGGAGCAGTTAGGAGAGGGTCTGAGGGCAAAGAGGGGCTCAACAGCGCACAACTACCTTTCCTTCCCTCCCTCCATCAAGTGCAGTGCAGCTCCACCAATGTTAAAAGGAGCCGCGTCGAAATCGGAGGCCTGCCACTGCCGTAGCACATTCCCCTCTGCCTTGGTCCCGCTCCTTCTCTGACATATGGGACCGCGGCAAAGGGAACGTGTTACGGTGGCGGCAGGGCTCCAATTTCAAAGCAGCTCCTTTTAACATAGGCGGAGTTGAACTGAAGGGAAGGAACGGTGGGGCCGGGTGAGGAAGGCCGCCTGCTAGATAGGGGGACAACAATGGCGCTTATGCTCAAGCCCCCGCCGCAGCTCCTCTCTCGATCCTGGTGCGGTTCGAGAGAGGAGTCGTGGCGGCGGCTTGAACATAAGCGCGATTGTTGTCCCCCTACCTAGCCGCGAGGCTGCGGCGGGGTTTCCATGGCAACCCGATCGCGGATCTCAGTGTAGGGCCGGGTCTGGCGGCGCTGTGTAGGGCGGAGGCGGGACCTCAGCACTGCACCGCCGGGCGGCTCACGCCGCCGGCCCCCAGGAGCTCGAGGCCGGTTGCGGACATGCCTGGCGTGGCATAGTGCAGGAGGAGTGATCGGTGGCGCGAGGTAGAGAGCAGGTGATGACAGTGATTGGTGGCGCAAGGTGGAGAGCAGGTGATGACGTAAAACGCGCGCATGCGCACTAAAAAAAATGGGACAGCTCAGGGAACACGTTTTTTTTAGTGCGCATGCGCGGCCTAGCATTTTATTATATTAGATATATATTTTTTTTTTTTTACTAACCTGACATGATCCCAGCAAATACTGCAGAGCTTCCCTTGCACCTTTCTCATCCGGTGATTTTGGATGTCTGTAAGTGATTTTTCAAGCTGTAAAATTATCTTTACCACAAAAGAATACGTTTTAACCTGACTGAAAACTTGTGTCAGAAATGTATTTATTTTTAAAATTTCTATACCGTTTTTATCCAAAACGGTCTACGAGGGTTACATACATAAAATGTCGAGGACTTCGCTATACAGAGCTAAGGGGTCCTTTTACTAAGCTGTGGTAAAACGTGGCCTTAGCGCGCCCCTTGCGCTTGTTTTTCCTGCTTGCTAATACCATATTTACCACAGCAGTAAAATGGCTGATTATCCTTTTTTTGGCATTAATGGCTGCATGCTAATGTTAACATAGAAAAAATCACAGTTGAAATAATATCGATGGATACAACGGGGAAAAAAGACCTCAACTGCCCCGTGTCAAAAAACCTGAGTTTTTGCAAAGATGTTCAATTGGGGCGAAGATTCTTATCATCGATCAACAACCTCGTTTAGCACCAATATTCGGAAAATAATTTTTTTATTTTTTACTAATCATCGATATCATTTCAACTGAATTTTTTTTGTATGTTAATTCTGGTGTGGTCCTCTTTCTTTTTTTTTTTTTAATTGATCACATGCTGAAGTTGCCATTAGCATGTGGCCATTAAAAAAATTACCGTGTGAACACTAGCATATACCTGTTTTGTAGGTGGTATAGGTGGACTGTAATATGGCTGTGCTAAATGATTGGTACTCAGGAAGTCCGTGCCCAGCCTTGTGTATATTGTACTCTGTGTTGAAGAACCTGATGACCCCTGAGGAAGGCTATTGCTGAAACGTGGTCAAGTTGAGTCCTTCTTCAATACAATTTGATATATGATCCTTTGGTTGTTCCTCCTTCCTTGGACCACCTTTGCTGTCTTTGGTCTTCATGTCGTATTGAATTCAGGACTGCTAAGGATTGCTGTTGTCTTTCTAGGGGTTGTCTCGATGGATTTATCGGACGCACGAGGATGCAGACGAAGAGAGAGCTGCAATATCTGAGTCCCAAGCATGTCTCAATGGCAGTCTCTGTGAAGCCAGCACACATGACCTTTCTGAAAATGGAGACACAGAATTATCGCCTCTGGACCACAGTTTGCAAGAAGGAGGTAAATCACGGCTCATGAAAACAGGGTGAATTTATGCTCCAGTTATAAATATGAGAAAATGAATGCTGATGTATTGGGGCATAGCATATATTTAAACTGGTTTGGGGCCCACTGACATCTTTTATTGCCTCATTATAGTTGTTTGTAAGTCTTAATTTTTGTTATTTCCTCATGCACATCCAAGGGAAGGGGGAGGGTGGGGGACTTATTTGTATTTTAGTTTTATACCTTTGAATATATACATACAGAGTGGGTGGAAGGTGGCTGGGATTGCATTCTTATTATATATAAGGAAATGTTAGTGAATGATTATTTGATTACATGTGTTTGTGCTTTTATTGATCAGACGGGTGGGTGGGTTAAAATGCTTGCTTATAGATGTTTGAAAGATGAATGTGCTTTTATTGTTTTATTAGATGTTCAATTGATTATTTGCACTGTTCATATTTGGAAAATCAATAAAGTTTAATAAAAAAAAGGCCTAGACACAAGCCAATCATTTAATTATTCAGATGTCAATTGGTGCTTTATAAATTGAAATCATAGAATACCGTTTATAAATGCGAGAGGCTGACGCTGACGCGAGCACCCTATTCAACAGCTTCAGCTACTCTTAAGTACATAAAATCATTTTATTTGAATGCATTCACGCCTTATTAATCATTGTGGATGCCTCCATGATGTACCCAGGAATCTAGATGTGGCATTTCCTTCTAAAAGCTTCAGATAAAAGTCCCTTTGATATGCTGCTACATTGTGACCATTCTAAGAAAATTTCTCCAAACTCCCATCATCTCCCAAGGATTACCGTATTTTCACGTAGATAACGCGCACCCGTGTAAAATGCGCACACGGGTATAGCGCGCGAAAAACACAAATTTATGTACAGAAATTTTTATATACCGCGCATGCTGCCCGACTCTCCTTTCGCCCGCCCCGACTCTCCTCTGGCCACCCCGACTCTCCTTTCGCCCGCCCCGACTCTCCTCTCCCCCTTGAAGTCCTGTCCCCACCCTGAAAGCCTGATGCCCCCCCCCCCCCGACGTCCGATTCACCCCCCCCCCGCAGGACCGCTCGCATCCCCACCCCGAAGGACCGCTCGCACACAACCGCACCCCCACCCTGAAGGACCACTCGCATCCCCACAACCTCCCGACCCCCCCCCCATCATGTAGAAGCTCCTACCGGTGTCCTGCTGCTTCCTCTTGGCGGTCCCGCCCTTTCTCTGACATCAAGCCCTCTTGCCCCGCCGACTCCCCGACACGATCGGGGCAAGAGGGAGCTCAAGCCCTCTTGCCCCCCCCCGACTCCCCGACACAATCGGGGCAAAAGGGAGCCCAAGTCCTCTTGCCCCGCCGACTCCCCAACTCCCCGACAATATCGGGCCAGGAGGGAGTCCAAGCCCTCCTGGTTCTGGCGACCCCCCCCCCACGCTAGTTGTTCGGGCCAGGAGCGAGCCCAAACCCTCCTGGCCACGGTGACCCCCTACCCCCCACCCCGCACTACATTACGGGCAGGAGGGATCCCAGGCCCTCCTGCCCTTGACGCAAACTCCCCTCCCCCCAACGACCGCCCCCCCCCAAGAACCTCCGACTGCCCCCCCCAGCCGACCCGCGACCCCCCTGGCCGACCCCCACGACACCCTCACCATGTGCCCAAGGCCCCGCCCCCAGGAGGGACCTAAGGCTCCCGGGCCTATTCTGATTGGCCCAGGCGCCTTAGGCCCCACCAGTAGGCAGAGCTTTGGGACGGATGGGCCAATCCGGTCTCATTCCGTCGTTGGCTGCCTGCCGGACAGGCGGGTTTGGCTCCCGTCTGTCCGGCCAACTACACAAAGGTACGGGGAAGGGGGGTGGGGGTGTCTTGGGGGTCGGCCAGGGGGGTCGCGGGTCGGCTGGGGGGGCGGTCGGAGGTTCTTGAGGGGGGGCGGTCGTTGGGGGGAGGGGGGTTTGCGTCGAGGGCAGGAGGGCCTGGGATCCCTCCTGCCCGTAATGTAGTGCGGGGTGGGGGTAGGGGGTCGCCGTGTCCAGGAGGGTTTGGGCTCCCTCCTGGCCCGAACAACTAGTGGGGTGTGGGTCGCCAGGGCCAGGAGGACTTGGGCTCCCTCCAGGCCCGATATTGTCGGGGAGTTGGGGAGTCGGGGGGGCAAGAGGGCTTGAACTCCCTCTTGCCCCGATCGTGTCGGGGAGTCGGCGGGGTAAGAGGACTTGAGGGTTTGGGCTCCCTTTTGTCCCAATCGTGTCGGGGAGTCGGGGGGGGGGGGCAAGAGGGTTTGAGCTCCCTCTTGCCCCGATCGTGTCGGGGGTGCTGCGGTTGGCTGGGGCAAGAGGGTTTGAGCTCCCTCTTGCCCCGATCATGTCGGGGAGTTGGCGGGGCAAGAGGGCTTGACGTCAGAGAAAGGGCGGGACCGCCGGAAGAGGATGCAGTGCAGGCGCAGGGCTCACAGAAGGGCCGGGACCGCCAAGAGGAAGCAGCAGGACACCGGTAGGAGCTTCTACATGATGGGGGAGGGGGGTCCGGAGGCTGTGGGGGTGCAAGCGGTCCTTCAGGCTGGGGGTGCGGGTGGGAGTGCGTGCGAGCGGTCCTTCGGGGTGGGGGTGCGAGCGGTCCTGTGGGGGGTGAATCGGACATCGGGGGGAACTATGTAAAAAAAATTTTGTACAACGCGCTCACGCGTACAACGCGCAAGGGTATGCGCGGTTTGTAAAAACCACGTATAACGCACGCGTTATATGCGAGAAAATACGGTAAGTAGTTAGGTGCTGTTCAGTCTGGGTCTTTTTCCCTTGCTCTGCATATTTACCGTATATACTCAAATATAAGCTGAGGTTTTGGAGCCCAAAAAATGGGAGTCTCCATTTATATTCAGATCAGCGCCCATCTGCCCCCTCCCGAGCTTCCGTAAGACCTGGTGGTCCAGCAGTGGGTCGGGACAGGAGGGATCCCTCCCGCCAAATGTCCCGACCAACTGTGACAACCTTTACCTCCCTCCCGCCTCCCCCACGTAACTTTCAATTCCCTGGTGGTCCAGCAGTGGGCCGGGACAGGAGGGATCCCTCCCAGTTCCTGTCTCGGCCCACTGTGACAACTTTTACCTCCCTCCCATCTCCCCCACGTACCTTTCAATTTCCTGGTGGTCCAGTGGTGGGCTGGAACAGGAGCAATCTTCCTGCGCTCCTGCAGAGCCGCTCGCTGATTTACTGCCACGAGGTTTATAGAATGTAGTACCTGTTTGTGCGACTAACATTTAGGAATGAAAACCAGGCCTAAATACCTGTACCTAAGTTGTATATGAATTTATTGGGATCTATTAACTACCATTTTCATGAAGAGATTCACCCAAAGTGGTTTACAATACACTGAATAGTAATCAGATAGTTTTAAATAAAGCCTATGGCCTGGCTGCCCTGGGTAATGTCGCTCTCGCTATCAGAAGCTGAGCAGGGTCAGGCCTGGCTAGTACCTGGATGGGGGACCACTGGGGAATACCAGCTGCTGTAAGCTGCAGGGTCCTATGTTGGGCAGCAGTGACATAGGGGAGCCACTCCAGTAGTCTGCCTTGAAACATCACTGTGAGGTTTCCTCACTGTGCCTGCAGCCTTAGGTCAGTGATTGACTCAAAGGCATACACACACACGCTTAAATATTTTCCAATCTACCCCGGCAGACTCACATTGGTACCTGGGGCAATGGAAGGATTAAATGACTTGCCCAGAATCACAAGGAACAGGCTGGGTCTGAACTCACAACCTCAGGATGCCGAGGCAGGAGCTCTAACCACTAGGTCATACCTCCACTCTACTACTATAAATTATTTCTATAGCGCTACCCAGACGTACGCAGCACTGAATAGAGTCATAAAGAAGTCAGTCCCTGCTCAAAAGAGCTTACAATCTAAACAGACAAATAGGATGTCATGGATACAGTTAAGGGGAATGGCTAACCTGCTGGCTGGGTTGGAAGGCAGAGGGGAGTACAGGACAATCAAGCCATTGTGACATCACTGATGAGGTTGGCTCTTATTGGTGGAATGAGGCATTATGACATCACAATCTCAGCTCTGCTTCCCAAAGACTGAAACTCTTCACACTACTACTAGTACTATGAATTATTTTTATAGCGCTACCAGACGCATGTGGCGCTGTATAGAGTCACAAAGAAGAAAATTTTCTTGCTTGAAAGAGCTTACAATCTAAACAGACAAGACAGACAAACAGGATGTTATAGATACAGTTAAGGGGAACGATTAATCTGCTGGCTGGGTTAGTGGACAGGAGTCAGGTTATGGATGAAGACTATATCAAAAAAGTGGGTTTTCAGTCTTCTTTTCATTGTGTGTTTTTTAACAGTGCGCATAACTTTTAAGAATACCCACAACCCTCTCATGCTCCTCTCCTGACCACGCTGCCTTTTGAGAGCCGCACACTAGAATTTACATGGACCATTTTATAGAAATTTGTGTGTGTAAATTCTAATTGGTGTCAATTAATAGCAATGATTGCTTAATTGGTAATTATCAGCACAGATTGGCTTGTTAAAAATGATAGCCGCAATATACAGAATCCAAGGGTTAATGTCTAATTGTTTGACGCACCCCTGACTTGCCTATATCTCCTTGGAATTGCATGCTATAGAAATTAGGTGCTTGGTATATAGAATAAGGGAATAAGCCAGTTGCAAGGAAAACTACAAAATGATTGCCAATTAATGCCTGTAGCTCTTCTAATTAGTCAATTAAATTACATGCATAACTGACTCTAGTCTAAAAGTGGCAACTAACTGTGGGCGCTGTTTATGGAATTGGGGGGTCAGAGTGCGGGAAATTCCGGCCTTAAGACCCGCAAAACCGAGATTCTAGTGCTCTTTTGCCCTAAGATATTAAAAATATTTCACCTGTTCCAATATGAAGCAGTTATGTTTGTCCAGAAGGCAGCGCTGTTGCTACTTATTCCTATGCCATGTGATCCAACTTATGATTCCTTCTTGCTCCAGATCCAATTCAGAACATTGGCGCCCAGCTGATCATTAAAGAGGACACACCGCCAATCACTCTGACTGTAGATAACATTCATTTGGAACACGGGGTCGTGTATGAATACGTCAGCACGGCTGGGATCAAGTGCTACGTACTGGAGAAGATTGTGGAGCCCCGGGGCTGCTTCACGTTAACTGCCAAGGTGCGTAAGATGTTCAGCGCAAACAAGGCCAGACAGAGTGAAAGCTGCTTTTACCAGCCATTTATTTTATGCTACCGTTCTCTGTTTTAATAATGTATTCTGTATCGCCTGTTAGGCCGGTATAGTTCCTTTACGGATGGGAGTTTCTGACCTCTGTTTTAATAATGTATTAAGGGGGTAATTCTATAACATTGCAAGCGTAGATGTTTAGCATAATGACATTATATCCATTGTTTTTAACCATTTCTTCAAAACAGGGTTGAAATGTAAATTTAAAGCTCTTTACCTGATTACCACCACTGTGATACACTTAGGTCCATATTCTATAAATGGTGCCTTAAGTTAGGTGCCTAATTTAAGTGGAAAAAGCCATTTAAAAACAAGTTAAAAAATATGTAGGTGCCTACTGGTGCCTAAAAAAAAAAGGTACCTGCATCGTGATTAACACCACTGTGGTGATGGGATAATCGCGCGCCAGACGCCAGTGCGCCAACAATCCAGCGCCGACAATTCAGCACAAGACAGAAGCACGCGGGGGAAAAATAATTTTTAAAGAGCTCCAACTGGGGGTTTGGGGTGGCAACCCCCCACTTTATTGGTTAGTGTTCGCGCTGCCGTTGCGGGGGGGTGTGGGGGGTGAAACCCCCCACATTATAGAGAAAACGGAACTTTTCTCGAAAAAAATCAGAAAAGTTCCGTTTTCGCTATAATGGAGGTTTCCAACACCCGAACCCCCCTCCAACAGCAGTGCGAACACTAACCAATAAAATGGGGGGGGGGGGGGGTTACCACCCCAAACCCCCGTCGCAGCTCTTAAAAAATTACTTTTTCCCCCGCGCGCTTCTGTCTTGCGCCGAATTGTCGGCGCTGGATTGTCAGCGCGCTGGCATCTTGCGCGCCACTGACTATGAACCCGCCATTGTAGGTGTGGCTAATGCTGGATATAGCATTAGAGAACGTAAAGCGCCTCCGTAGCCGCAGATTTGTATGAAAGGGGCACCAGAAATATAGGCCTTGAAAACCCTGGTCTACATTTCCGGTGCCTACCTTTCACGAAGCCGCGATTCTATAAACGGCGCCATTGCACGATTGACACGTGATCAGCAGTTGGTTTTTTTAGGCGACCACCGCCGATGGCGTCGCATATAGAGTCTGGGCCTTAATACATCTTTTCTTAGGCATTGGACCATCAGAGGTGAGCTAATTGCCCTTCACTTTTGGATGGGTTTTCATGCCACCTTTTATCGTGATCAGTCCGTTATAATTTTTTACATACCGAGAATGTCTCTGTTGCTCATTTTCAATTTTTTCTCAATTTTATAAATTTTTTTTTACAACATCTTATTCATCCATTCATGAGTATAAAGAAATAATTACTTGTCTCCATTTAAATCTGAATAGGGGATTCTGTGCAAACACGAATTCATGGGCTGGTGCCTGACTTAATTACTTTAATCGGCTCTAAGTTGTGTGATAATTAATCGTGCCACTAAAAGCGAATTAGAGAGCAATTATTTTTTTAGTTCGAAGATTTTATTGATTTTAATATACAATAAGTACAAAAAGAGAAATGTTAACGAGGCAAGATACAGACAAGTTGTACATATAAAAAAAAAGATTCCTACAATAATATCCAAGTAATACAACAAGCTGTTCCAAGCCTATCTAGAAGAAGAATGTCGACACAGAGTACAGAGAGACAACAGGACTATAATCTGAAATTGGGTCGGATTGGAAGATGGCATTCAGTTATTGAGATAGGAATTATGCTCCACAATAGAAAACAATTATTAAAAAACCTAGGCACCGCTTGGCACTGGTAGCTAACACCCGGGTGCCTAGTGACATTTAGTGATGGCGCCACATCTAAGTAAATGTGTTTAGGGGCGGATTTGGTCTTAGGTGTCACTAAGCATCGCCAGGTGTGATTCTAAGATGAACCTAGGTGCCAGAAATGTAGGCCTTTAAAAACCCTGGCCTACGTTACCGGCATCTAAGTTCTTCGCTAGGAGCCTGTAGCCGCGACTCTGTAAGTGGCGCCTGGACGGAATTGCGGTGGTTCCTTAGCCAGGTGTAGCTTTAACTGAGGTCTTTTTTCTCCACTAGTATAAGAATATACTCTGAGGTTGATCTGAGTTTTCCTTCCCTGTCATCGGAAGAGAGTAGACTTTAATTGTTGATAGAATTGGTTTTCACATTTTTCCACATATGTCTTCGAGAAACATTGGTGAGTGCAAAAACAAAGTGTAAAAAATGTTAAATGACAGCTCTTGAAAAATAAATAACAAACCCAGTAGCTCAGCCTAGAAAAAAATATCCTTGTTTTCCCAGCAGTAAATTACTCTGTCATCTTTCTCTGTCCATCACAACACTTTGTGGGTGGATGGATGTGAGTTGTGAGCGGTCTTGGGAGGAAATTTATAGGGTTGCAGTGAGCCCAGTTCTGACATTATTTTTTTTTTTAGGTTTTGAAATACTGCTTGGCTGAATAGTTAGGTGCAGCCCTTTAGCACAGCAAATTTTGAATTGCTTTATGATAGGAGAATGCTCTCAAAAATATTTTCCATTGGGCAAGTAGAAGGTAATTTTTAAGAATCCACCTAATCTGTACTGCAGTCAGCGTAGCTGGATTCAAACACTATTTTAAAGCGCTCTGAGGGGGGAAGACCCCCCTCATTACTTAGAACTGTTGGCGCTCCCATTGTGGGGGGTGTTATAGAGGGAACAGCCTTTTCCCCTCTTTTTTAGGGAAAAATTACAGTTTCCTCTGTAATGGGGGGGGGGGCGAGGCGGTCCCAACGGGAGCACCAACAGTTCTAAGAAAGCATTTTAACTTGCTTTTAAACCTATCGATGAGTCGTTCTTCCCTTATGTGTATTGGGAGGGAATTCCACAATTGCGGAGCGACAACTGAAAAAATATATTGTCTCCATGTGTTAATGGATTTGAGAGAGGGAACAACCAGCAAATGCTGATCATTAGATCTAAGTGATCGGATGGAAGCATAAGGTATTAAGACTCTGTCAATAAAGTAAGGAGATTTATAGAGTATCGATTTAAGGCTTAGTAGACATATCTTGTAGGTTATTCGATGTGCCACTGGGAGCATATAAGATTTTTTGAGAAGTGGTGAAACATGGTCAAATTTCTTTGCTTTCCATAAGAGTTTGATAGAGGCGTTTTGGATAAGTTGCAAGCATCTAATTTCTTTGAGGAGAATTTCTATGAACAAAGCATTACAGTAGTCAATTCTAGAAATGACCAATGAATGGATTAATATGTTAAGAGATTTGGGTTCTAGCCATTTTGTCGTAGTCTATGAGCAACTGGGGCCAGCTTGCAGGTAGATTACAATCAGAAAAGACTTTGAGAAGTCATGTTTACAAAGCCAATGCAAGAAATCGATCCAGGATGAGTCCTACCACTCACTGCTTACAATTCGTCTCAGATTCCTACTGCTTTCTTCTGGTTGAAAGTGAACAAGAAACTTTGTAACTTGGATATTCTAAAATGTCATATAGATGATATCTCTTGATCAAGTGATCCTTAACATAGTCCTTTGGACATACCTATCCTGTTTGATTTTCAGGATGCCCACAATGAATATGCATAAGATAGATTTGTATCTGCCGCCTTCATGGTATGCAATCATATCTTATACATAATCTTTGCAGATGTTCTGAAAACCAAACTGACTAGATGTGACTTGAGGACTGGGTTGCGACTCACCAATCTGATCTATGTCTGATTAGGTTGTCTTAAAATTATTGACCCCATCTGATCTTCCGTACTTCATGTCACATTATATTCCTTTGTTCTCCAGGTCTTGGAAGCCTTTTCTGCCGATGACAATCAGTTTGTGAAGAACTGCCGAAGACTGATCTCCTTGAGCAGTGCTGTAGTGACCATGCCCCAATATGAGTTCAGGAACATCTGTGATACCAAGCTGGAGAGCATCAGCAAGAGAATCACCAGTTACCAAGAGGTACATGAACAACTCATGGAGATGAGGTTGAACAATATACTGGAATAACAATATTGTGTAGAGAGAATTGCCATTATCTATGGAGGCAGATTTCAGATTGAGAATTCTGCATGCCATGACTTGGACATGTGAATTCCCCTCTTCACGTTCTAACTAATTATTAAAAGCTTCTGCCAAATGTAGAGCCTCTTTAAAGTAGTAGCAGGACTTCACGTCAAAGTCCCTCCATGTCTAGAGGGAGCAGCAATTTTAGAAAATTGCATGTGTGGGAGAAAATGTAGGGTTTCCTCCCACATAGACATGTGAACAGCAGTGTTATACCAAGAGCAGAGCAATGGATGTGGTCTTCCCTACGTGGAATTTGCTCTCGTGAACAATGAAAATATATAACTACTAGGCAAATCATCTTCAATGGGACTTTGCAAATAATGGGGTCAGTTATCGTCTATGGACATGTTAGCGTTTAGCGGTGACGGGACTAAATCGCGCGAGACAACGGCGCGCCGACAACTGAGCGCAAGGTTGACGGCGCACTGAAGAAAAGCACTATTTTAAAAGGCTCCGAAGAGGGGTGTGGGGGGGAACCCCCCACACTTTACTTAACAGACATTGCGCTGGCGTTGTGGGGGGTTTGGGGGGTTGTAACCCCCCACATTATACTTAAAACTGAACTTTTTCCCTAAAAAACAGGCAAAAAGTTTGGTTTCAAGTATAATGAGGAGAGTTACAACCCCCCACAACGCCAGCGCGATGTCTGTTAAGTAAAGTAGGGGGGGTTCCCCACCAACACCCCCCGTCGGAACCCTTTAAAATAGTGCTTTTCTTCGGCGCGCCGTCAACCTTGCGCTCAGTTGTCGGCGCGCCGTTGTCTCGCGCGATTTTGTCTATGAACCTCGTTTAGCATATGCCACTATTTAGCGTGCCTTAGTAAAAAGACCCCAATGTTGCAAGCTATGAGGGAAACTGAAAATGAGACGTGATAAGTACAAGGGACACAGAAATGTGACATCATATGTTGGATAGGCTGATCATGCTGCTTTTCCGCACTTACAAAACTTGGGTTTCATATTTAGCAGTCTACCTACATCTAATATGAGTTAAAAAAAAATTCAGACAATATAATTAGCAGTCTCACCAGTTTTACTTCATTTGGCAAGAAAGATTAGCTGCTTTAAATGATATTCTTAGAGCAGTAATATTGAGTTGATATTTCATAAGAATTCGTGTCTCCATCTCCATTCCAGTTTGCTGAAGAACTGAAGACAAAAGTGAGCCCCTCATTCAAGCAGGCTACAACAGAGCCACACCCCCTCTGCAGTATGGACTTCTGTCCCACTAACTGTCACATCAACCTTATGGAGGTATCGTACCCCAAAACCACTACCTCAACCAACAGATCATTCAGCATTCGCTTTGGTCGGAAGAATTCTTTTTTTGGTCTGGATCCAGATCAAGGTGAGGATTTTGAATGATAAATGAGGTTGTAAAGTAAAGTGCGACAAGAATTTTGATTCTCCTACACTTAGAAATCAAAGTCTGCTCACCTCCCCTACACACACTCTCTTTTGCTTTCAGAACTTGTTCTGAGCTGTTGTGAAAAAGATGCATAACAGGTTGAAAGCAATATTCAGCTGCCAGTGGTCACAAATTTGTCCCCGTCCCTGCAGGAACTCAATTTCCCCTGGCCCGTCTCCATGAGTTTTGCCATTCTCCCTGCCCCTGCCCCATTCCTGTAAGCTCTACCTTAACCGCACAAGCCTCGAACACTTAGGATTTTAAAGTGTTTGAGGCTTGTGCAGATGAGGACGGAGCTTAGGCATTGGTGGAATGAGGCATTATGACATCACAGTCTGAGCTTTAGAATGGTGCTAATTAGGATTTTAAAGTGTTTGAGGCTTGTGCAGATGAGGACGGAGCTTAGGCATTGGTGGAATGAGGCATTATGACATCACAGTCTGAGCTCTAGAATGGTGCTACTTAGGATTTTAAAGTGTTTGAGGCTTGTGCAGATGAGGACGGAGCTTAGGCATTGGTGGAATGAGGCATTATGACATCACAGTCTGAGCTCTAGAATGGTGCTAATTAGGATTTTCAAGTGTTTGAGGACAGAGCTTGCAAGAATGGGGCAGGGAAAGGAAAAGAACTCTCTGGGATGGGAAAATGAATTCCCGCAGGGATGGGGAAAAATTTGTTCCCGTGTCATTCTCTGGTCAGCATTTCTTTAAACTCTGGATGTTCTGTACTGACCTGTCTCCAGCTACCAACACTGAATTTCCAGGTACTCGACAGTCAGCTGAGTTATTCAGCTATTGCAAATATTCAGAGGTGGCACCCAGATAGCTGCTACCTGTTTAATTTAGGACACCTTTTTAGTATCCAAAGTTAACTGAAGTACCGCAGTTGAATATTGGCAGTGCCAGGTTAATTCCCAGTTCTGCCCTGTCCTAGGCTTCCCAGGCAAGATATTCAGTAGTATAATGCATCCAGAATCTTGTTTCCCATACTTCGAGCACTAGTATATATTGCTTTCCAGACATTGCCCCCTTTTCTCATCCATGTAGAGATAGTCAGTGATTTACTTACCTGAGGGCAGCAACCCGAAACAGCCCTCTAGCCAGAGGTGTAGCGAGGGTGATGGCACCCTCCTGCACCCTCCTCTCCTTCCCTGCCCTCCCGCAATTTTGCACAACTTTATAGAATATGCTTAGCAAGTTATATGCGTCAATTCTAATTGGTGCCAATTGGTGCCACTAATTACTTGTTAAGTGGCAATTATGGACTCTTGATTGGCTTGTTAACCAATTAAATTGCATGTGCAAATTGGAAATGCACACAGATTTGCGCATGCTACTGTAGCTGCCATATTTAGCTGCTGCTCGAGTTGGCGACCTCTCCATTTCTTATTTAGGAAATAGAGGTGATTTTTCAAACCTTCCAAATTGACTCCGTTTAGCACTTTTAACCTTGGCCTTAGTGGATTGCAGTGATGGGGGAGTTTGTTAATTAGAGTTGTAAGATGGCTAGAAAGGGTTCAATTCCTGCATTCTTCACAGATTGTGGATACTATTTATTTCATAATGTTCGTGAACTTCCTTTCATCAGGTGTCTTTGCACTGGGAAATCTTGGGATAACCACTCTGTTGGGTTTAAACAAATTCATTTATCTTCCTGACAAATGCGGCTTCTAGAATGCTGTCCTTGGACATGGCTCTTTGCTTAAGTTAATGACATATGATTGGCTTTCAGGGTTTTAAAACAAGTCCTAGAAGTTTTAAGCAAATGAATTCAAGTTGCCGGAAGCTCTTTAGCTTTCTATAGGTTTGTTTACTCATGCACTAATGTTTAAAAATCAAGTTTAGCAATCTTTAAAATGATATCATCCTTCCCCTTCTATGAGAACTCTTTTATATATATATATCCAGTAGGCAACTTAAGTCCAATGTCATATACCCAACACTGCATTGCTTCCATGGCTGCTCCATCGTGGAATTGTCTTACCCAGGAAAATGACGGGGACTTAGATGGAAGCGTGATG
This sequence comes from Geotrypetes seraphini, assembly GCF_902459505.1. Classification (NCBI taxonomy): domain Eukaryota; kingdom Metazoa; phylum Chordata; class Amphibia; order Gymnophiona; family Dermophiidae; genus Geotrypetes; species Geotrypetes seraphini. Next base: position 111,452,859 of record NC_047094.1, read on the forward strand.
GACAACAGCTTCAATCAGCAGAATGAGGGAGCCAACCAGGATGACAGGGGACTTAGTTTTCTTCTGAAACAGGAGGACATGGAAATCCAGGATTCGTATCTTCAACTCTTTAACAAACTGGACATTGCTGTGAAGGAAATGAAGCAGTATGTTACTCAGATTAATAAGTAAGTGAGTCCTTTATTATCATTTAAAAATTGAATCTTGCAAGGCCAACATTATCTAATAGAGGCATTCTGTATCCATAGACATCACAAGAATGTCTTCTTTGGGTGTTGTGTCTAAATTAGATTGTAAGCTCTTCTGAGCAGGGACTGTCTATTGTATGTTAATATGTACAGCACTGCGTACGCCTTTTCAGCGCTGTAGAAATAATAAATAGTAGTAGTAGTGTTGGCTTTGCGAGCATAATTCGTTCCAAAAACATGCTTATAATCCAAAACACTAGTATATTAAAGCAAATTTCCCCATAAGAAATAATGGAAACTCACATGATTCGTTCCACAACTCCAAAACTTTAATACAAAATACTGTATGTACTTGTATTGCAAGACCTTGCTCGTTTAGAACAGTCACTACACTCCTTCAACGTCGGAGAGAGAAGAACCATCGGCTCAGTTGTGATGATGTGACGCGTGTATACTATATGTACTCGTATTGCAAGACCTCACTCGTTTAGAACAGTCGCTACACTCCCGCAGCGTCAGAGAGAGAAGAACCATCGGCTCAGTTGTGATGATGTGACGCGTGTATACTATATGTACTCGTATTGTAAGACCTTGCTCGTTTAGAACAGTCACTACACTCTTGCAGCATCAGAGAGAGAAGAACCATCGGCTCATTTGTGATGTGTGTATACTATATATACTTCTATAGCAGTGGTCTCAAACTCAAACCCTTTGCAGGGCCACATTTTGGATTTGTAGGTACTTGGAGGGCCGCAGAAAGAATAGTTAATTTCTTCTTATTAAAGAAATGACAATTTTGCATGAGGTAAAACTCTTTATAGTTTATAAATCTTTCATTTTGGCTAAGTCTTAATAATAATATTGTAATTTGTAGGTAAAGAGACATATGATCAAAACAGTTTTATTTTACTTTTGTGATTATGATAAATATACCAAGGGCCTCAAAATAGGACCTGGCGGGCCGCATGTGGCCCCCGGGCCGCGAGTTTGAGACCACTGTTGTATAGCAAGTTAAAATTTAATAAAATGTTTTGCTCAAAACACTTTCAAACCAAGTCACTTGCTGAGGGGAGATATGATTGAAGTCTACAAAATCCTGAGTGGAGTAGAACGGATACAAGTGGATCAATTTTTTTTCACTTTGTCAAAAATTACAAAGACTAAGGGACACTCGATGAAGTTACAGGGAAATAATCTTAAAACCAATAGGAGGAAATTTTTTTTTCACTCGGAGAATAGTTAAGCTTTGGAACGTGTTGCCAGAGGACATGGTAAGAGCAGATAGTGTAGTTGGTTTTAAGAAAGGTTTGGACAAGTTCCTAGAGGAAAAGTCCATAATCTGTTATTGAGAAAGACATAGGATGCCAATGCTTGCCCTGGATCGGTACCATAAAATATTGCTACTCCTTGGGTTTTGGCCAGGTACTAGTGACCTGGATTGGCCACCGTGAGAATGGGCTACTGGGCTTGATGGACCATTGGTCTAACCCAGTAAGACTATTCTTATGTTCAAGGTTTTACTGTATATTAAAAACATGGGAGAAAAAGAGGTTTAGAAGGGATATGAAAACCAAGAAGACATGCAGAGAAAGACTGGGACATTTCTTTCTTTCTTTTTTTTTTTTTTTCCAGATCCTTAAATTATTTGTTCAAAAAAGAAACAGGAAATGGGCAACCAGAAAACGTTCGAGTCTTATCATTTCCTGTGTTACTTATGGGAATGTTCATTTTATTTACCTTTTCCCTTTTTATTCTTCTGGGATGAATGTTAAGAGTGCACGCGCTTCCTAGTAACTTATTCATTCTGTTCTGTAGTTGTACACTTCTTATTGATGGGTAGGTACATGTTAGCACGGCATTATTGAATGTAGGAGCTTAAAAAGAACAATAATTGTGGAATGGGATCGGATGTACCAGCTGTGATTTAATAAGCATCTAAAAAGCATAAAAGCAATCCACAAAGGATATAAACCACAGTAAAAACAAATACTGTAATATATAAAATTACCGTACAAGTGACCCAACAGGGGCTGTGTTTCGACAGAGCTAAAAATGCCTCCCTTAGGGGTCTAGCCCCCTGTTTTACTAAGGCGCGCTATATTTTGTAGCTTGCGTTTAGCGTGCGCTAAATAAACATGCACGCTAACGCGTCCATAGACTAACATGCACGCATTAGCGTTTCGTGCATGGTTAGCATGCGCTAAAACGCTTAGCGCACCTTTGTAAAAGGAGCCCTAAATGTCTTATATTAAAAAAAAATAAAAAAAATCCAAGATGCAGCTATTTGTAGATGAAAACGGACTTAGATGTTCCTTTTGATTATGCCCTTCACAGTATTTAAAATGAACACATAGGGCTCCTTTTACAACGGTATGTTAATGCCTTAAACGCATGGAATATCAGTGCTAAAATGCCATGTGCGCTAGCTGCTACCGCCTCCTCTTAGCAGGCGGTAGTTTTTCAGGTAGCTAATCCGGTGCGTGCGCTAAAAACGCAAGCACACCTTTGTAAAAGGAGCCCTAAATGTCTTATATTAAAAAAAAATAAAAAAAATCCAAGATGCAGCTATTTGTAGGTGCCTTTTTTTTAGTTACTCTTGATAAAACTGATGAACTATCCATGATCTTTTTTATCCACATTTTGGTATTTCCTTGAAGGTTGTTTTTATGCTTAATTTATTATATGTTATTCAACTATGTATTTGTTTTTACTATGGGCTCCTTTTACAAAGGTGTGCTTGCGTTTTTAGCGCACGCACCGGATTAGCTACCTGAAAAACTACCGCCTGCTAAGAGGAGGCGGTAGCAGCTAGCGCACATGGCATTTTAGCACTGATATTCCATGCGTTTAAGGCATTAACATACCGTTGTAAAAGGAGCCCTATGTGTTCATTTTAAATACTGTGAAGGGCATAATCAAAAAGAACATCTAAGTCCGTTTTCATCTAAGTTGCAAGTCATCCAAAGTTAAAAAAAAAAAAAAAAAAAACGGCCTAAGACACATTTTTGAAAAATACTTCCAAAATTTTTTTTTCTTTCGAAAATCGTCTAAGTATACGTCCGGCCGATCTAATCGTCCAAGTCGCTAAATCGTCCATCTTTATATCACATTTTCGTCCAACTTTCCATCCAAGTCCAAAACGCCTAGAACAAGCCCTGTTGGACGTGGGAGGGGTCTGCAAAGTGATGGACTGAACACCCAGACATGGCACCTAAATAGTGGGGTACCTTACAGGGCACTGCTGTGAACTTCACAAAAAGGGTGCCTTGTCATCATCTCACTACAGCTCCCTTATAGGTCACGGTGAGCCCCCCAAACCACCTCCAGAATCCCCTAGACCCCTTATGGCTGCAGGAGCCACTTATATGCCAGTACAAAAGGGTTTTGGGGGTGTAAAGGGGAGTGCACATATTTCAGTATCAATGCAGTGATTACAGGGGCTTATGGGGATGGGGCCTCCTCTCCATGAGTCCCTAACCCACCCTCATGACAGCTTAAGCCGCCTCTATGCTGGACGACTAGGCTTTCCTATGCCAGGCTGCCAGGTGATGTTGGTCTGGAGGCTGAATTTTAAAGGTGTGATTATGATTTTTATGGGGTTGGGGGGGGTCAGTGATCACTGGAGTAGTGTGTGGGGGTCTGTATTATGTGTTTGCAGTGCTTATCTGGTGACTTTAGGTGGGTTTTTGTGACTTAGACCATGTTTTAAATGGTCTAAGTCACAACGTCAAAGTTCCGTCGATCCTGTGCTGTATAACTTTCGGTTATACATGCTGCACGACTAATTCTAAGCCGGCCCATGTCCCGCCCAAGTCCCGCCCTCGACGCTCCTCCTGAAACGTCCCGTTTAGCTATGGTCATTTAGCAGCACTATGAAGGCCTAGGTCGTTTAGAAATGCGTCCAAAACCCGTTTTTATTATTGGCACTTGGACGTATTTTGACAATGTTCGTCCAAGTGCCAACTTAGGCCGTTTTTTGGACGTTTCTCTCTTTCGATTATGAGCCCCTTAGTATGTAAATTTTGTTTTAAATGGTGCATAAATTTTTTAAATAAATAAATAGTTAAAAGGCTGCAATCAGACAGCTTTTTAACTACTTGGTTTTGCTGTTTCTCGGTTTCATTTCTCTTGTGGAACCCTTTGGTGCTATTTGCATTTTGCGGTTTCGTCTTCTGAACACAGGAGCTTGCCTGATGTCCTTTATGGCCAATGACTCAAAATAGGTCTTCAATCTGTAAACAGGTCTGACGTGTTGGTGTGCCAGGCCGTATATTCATGCATTTAAAAGCAGGTCTGAGTGATGCCCTCATCCCTGCAATATAACGTATCAAAAGAAATTCTGCTTTTTGTTTTTGCAGGCTTTTATCCACTATAACAGAGCCAACCGAGTCGGACACATGTGAGCCTCCAGCCACTGAGGAGATGGAAGAAGGAGAGATCGATAAGGCTGAACACGGAGGTAGTAAGAAGGTGTGTTTTAAGGTGTCTGAAGAGGACCAGGAAGATTCAGGACATGATACAATGAGCTGCAGAGACTCCTACAGGTGGGTTCAAAGGTGAAGGGATATTGCGGCATGGGAGGCAGAGCAAGGTCTACTAACCATTTTTCTCATAGACCAGTGCTTTTCGGCTCAGTCCATATGATAGACCCAGCCAGTCAGGGCTTTAGGATACCAATACTGAATATTCATGAGATAAATGTGCATAAAGTGGAAGTAGTGCATGCAAATCTACCTCATGCATATTCATTGTGGTAGCCTGAAAAACCTGACTGGATGGGTTTGTCCTGATAAAGGGAGCTATGCTCTTGGAACAGTGGCTCTCGTTCCAGCCCTCAGGATATATACCCAGTCGGTCAGATTTTCAGGATACCTAGGTTCATAGACAACGGCGCGAAAGACAAAGGCGCGCCCGGACAATTGAGCGCAGCGCGGAGGCGCGCGCCGCTCTAAATTACTGTTTTTAGTGCTCCGACGGGGGGGGGCGTGGGGGGGGAACCCCCCGCACTTTACTTAATAGACAGCGCGCCGGCGTTATGGGGGGTTTGGGGGGTTGTAACCCTCCACATTTTACTGTAAACTTAACTTTTCCCCTAAAAACAGGAAATAAGTGAAGTTTTCAGTAAAATGTGGGGGGTTACAACCCCCCAAACCCCCCACAACGCCCCCACAACGCGGCGCGATGTCTATTAAGTAAAGTGGGGGGGTTCCCCCCCAAAACCCCCCCCCATCGGAGCCCTAAAAACAGTAATTTAGAGCGGCGCGCACCTCCGCACTGCGCTCAATTGTCTGGGCGCGCCTTTGTCCCGGCGTGCTTTTGACCTGACACCGGATACCTACAATAAATATGCATGATACAGATTTGCATATAATGGACCTTGTCATAGACACAAAATAGGGACATGGATTTAGTAGTAAATAATACAATACAGTGTCTTGTATTCTGTAATTCTCTGCAAGGAACCTATGCAGTGTACAATAAGATTTAGATCAGGTTTTGGAAGTTACATTATTGGAGTGGGGACGGTTTTTGGGAGGAAGGGTGATGATAAGAGTGGTTATAGGAAGAAGAAGTATGTCTTTAGTTTTTTTTCCAAAGTCAAGGTATGTGGTGGGTTGTCTTACTTGTATTGCTAGTTTGTTCCAGATGTAGGGAGTTTGGTATTCGAAGGTAGCCTCAAATATCTTTTTCCGCCGTATCTTTTTTTGAGGTGACGTGAGTTGAGGAAGGAATGTGGGACTTGATATCAGATGTTAGCCCCTCTGAGTTTCCCCCATAGATCGCTTTGTGAGCCATGCGGACTATCTTGAAATGGATTCTCTTGTTCATGGGTAGCCAATGTAGTTACTCTAGCAGTGGACTTGCTCTTTCGTATCGACTCGACTGGAGAATTAGTCTTCCAGCCGTGTTTTGTAGTTGCTGGAGTCTCTTTCGCTCTTTTTTCTGTAATGCCCCACCGTATAGTGAGTTGCAGTAGTCCAGGTGAGGTATTAGGACAGATTGTGCTACTGTCCTGAAAATGGTGTCTGTTAGGATTAGTCTAATTGCCCTCAGTTGTCTCATCTTAAAGAAGAATTTTTTCACTAGAGAATGTTGCAGGTTAAGTTTGAGTCAAGTGTGACGCCCAATACTTTGGAAGAATTTTCTATCTTCAGCCTCTCACCTGTGGATGGCTCAAGTTCTGTGCTCGGTAATGAGTTGTAATCTCCGAACCATAATGTTTTCATTTTAGATTTGTTTAGCCTGAGGAAATTATTCGTCGTCCATGCACTTAGGTCATCGGTAGTGATTTTCAGATCATTTGGGGTGCTAGTGATGGACTCTTTGGCTATACAGTTAGATGTTTCACTTTGGACAATGGCTGTTCATTTCAGATGTTTTTTTTTTTATTTTTTTAATGTATATTTTATTTAGGGATTCGCAATACAACAATGTCGTCAACATCTGTACAAATAGCAATTAACATTCCAACAATGAATTTGTTTCCTTTAACCTTGAACATTACGTATCCCTTAACATGCTCCCCCCTCCCCTTCCCTTTAATCATTTTGGATGTTTTCAGTGCAAAAATGTCCATCCCACAGCCATAATCAAACAGGAAATCTAGACATTTTTCCTGTTTGATTTTAGCTCTGCAATGGCCTTTTTTTTTTTGGACTTATAAGCAACATGGGGTTTTTGGACTTAGATGGGTTTTTTTTCAGGAAATGCCCCTCAATATATTCAAACGTCAGCAAATCCATACAAATTTGGCTAAGTAACTGACTGCTAATGAAGAGATAATGGTTACTGCAGATGGGCAGACTGGATGGGCCATTTGGCCTTTATCTGCCATCCTGTTTCTATTACCATGAAGCTCTATGACCTCACAATGCAGGTGTAAAGAGCCTTAGCCAATAGGGAGAGGAGGAGATAGTGGATGCTGCTATGGATGGGCAGACTGGATGGGCCATTTGGCCTTTATCTGCCATCCTGTTTCTATTACCATGAAACTCTTTGCAGGTGTAAAGAGCCTTAGCCAATAGGGAGAGGAGGAGATAGTGGATGCTTCTATGGATGGGCCATTTAGCCTTTATCTGCCATCATATTTCTAAGAATAGTTTGAACTGGTCTGGTCGCTCTGGCCTTGTTTTCATGCTAGACCAGCAGCTTGCTATATTCTGCAGTGCTTCAGTGTTGGGTTTTGTGGTTTTACATCTTTATTATTTTCTTAACTTCCCCTCCCTTTCATGTTCTCATATAAACATCAAAGAATAAATACATGTCACGATAGAAGCATGTGCCAGCGTCGGTGTGTTTCTTGGATGCCCAGATCTTGGTATTTGCAATTAATGCACAGCTTTTAAAAGGCTTTATCTTCTAAAGCAGGGGTGCCCACACTTTTTGGGCTTGCGAGCTACTTTTAAAATGACCAAGTCAAAATGATCTACCAACAATAAAATTTTAAAAAAACACAATGCACACTGTACGCATAGAATTGTTAATTATCATTCCTATTCCGGGGTTTTTTCAAAGAGGTCAAAGCAGATGACTCTATGCACTGTCACCTCAGTAACAACCATACAAAAATAGACAAATACCCACCCCCCTCCCTTTTTACTAAACCACGATAGCAGTTTTTAGCGCAGGGAGCTGCGCTGAATGCCCAGCGCTGCTCTCGATGCTCATAGGCTCCCTATGCTAAAAACCTCTATTGCGGTTTAGTAAAAGGGGACCATATTGTTAAATATAGAGAGCAGATATAAATTCAGACACATTTTGATCACTAAATTTAAAATAAAATCATTTTTCCTACCTTGTCTGGTGATTTCATGAGTCTCTGGTTGCACTTTCTTCTTCTGACTGTGCATCCAATCTTTCTTCCCTTCTTTTAGCCTGTTTGCTTCCTCTCCTCCTGACTTCATTCCCCCCCCCAACGTTTTCTTCTTCTCTCCCTGCCCTCTCTTTCTTTCTCTCTTCATGCCCCCTTTCTTTTTTTTCTGTTTCTCTTCTTTCCTTCTGTCTCCCTGCCTGCCCTCTTTCTCCCTCCCTGCCCTCCCCCAAGCCACTGCAATTGCCGCTGCCATCGGATAACAGGCCCCCAAAGCCGCCCGCCGCTGGCTAAGCTCTCCTTGCTTTGGGCCCACCAGCATTCCTCTCCCCGACGTTAATTTTGCCGTCGGAGAGGAAGTTCCTCTGGCCAGAACTTCCTCTCCGACGGCAGAATTGACGTCGGGGAAAGGAAGGCTGATCGGCCCAAGATCGACCTATTGGGAGAAATGCTGCCGGGTCCTGCCTTTGAGGAAACAGAAAGTAGGCAGGACCTGGCAGCAAGAAGAGCAAATCGCAAGCTTCACTGACTAGTCTCCCGCTTTAGCCCGCGAATGGGGCTCTAACATGTGCGTGCCGGCTTCCCTTCTCTCCCCCCCCCTGGACATAACTTCCGGTTTCAGAGGGAAGAGAAGGGAAGCCGGTACAAGCGCACGTTAGCCCCCGGAGCATAAATTCTCCAAGCCGGTGTTTTTTTTTTTTAATGTTGAGCAGCGGAGGCAGCAGCAGAATTCAGGAGCAGGACAGTCAGGAGGGGAAAAAAGAGAAGGGAACCCGCTCTGCGATCGACTGGGGTCGCCTGAGCGATCGACGTGTTGGGCACCCCTGTTCTAAAGTGTTGGACTTAAACTTCACATTTTGCAAGTGCCCCTGTGCCTTATAATGTCCCTCAGGGAAAATGCAAGTTGTGAAGACTGCTGGGGACTAAGCCTTGTACTGAATTTTGTATTGGAGCCCAATTTAAATGTGCATCAGGTATCCAGTAGCAGCACTTGAGATAAGTCCTACTGACAAAGGACCAGTCGGCGATAATGCTGCTGAAAAAATTAGAGACTGCCCTGATGCTTTGTGGACAGTGCTGGGCAGGTCTGTGGGGTGACGGGTCAAAAGCGCACGAGGACAAAGGCGCGCCGACAACCGAGCGCGGACAACTGAGCGCAGGGCTTAATTGTGCCGAAGAAAACCCATATTTTAAAGGGCTCTGATGGGGGTGTGAGGGGGGAACCCCCCCCCACTCTACTTAATAGGGATTGCACTGCCTCACGCTGCCATGTTGGGGGGTGAGAGGGGGTGTAACCCCCCACATTATACTGAAAACTTAACTTTTTCCCTAAAAAACAGGCAAAAAGTTAAGTTTCCAGTATAATGAGGGGGGTTACAACCCCCCAAACCCCTCACAACGCCAGCGCAATCTCTATTAAGTAAAGTGGGGGGGTTCCCCACCAACACCCCCGTCGGAGCCCTTTAAAATACGTTTTTTCTTCGGCGCGCCGGTCTGTGGGCAATTTAGGGATAATCCTCAGAGTTGTCCAATTAGTGGCAATATTGTGTCTGGGAATACGATAATTATCCTTTTACAAAGCTGTGTGAGAATTTACTGAGGCCCAGATTCTCGATGGTGCACTGAAGCGCCCTACCGCTGCCTAACTTAATTGGCTTAATTGGTCACGCCAATTAAAAACTAATTAAACCGCGACTTTAAAAAATGGAGGCACCTCCTAAAAGGCCGCCGATATCCCGTCTGTATAGGCTCTTTATGACGCTTAATGCCATTGTAGGCATGGTTAATGCCAGAAGTGGCATTAGGCATCATCAAGCACCTATGTGGACATATGTAAAGAGTAGCTTTTACATATGCATTCTCCCATAGATTGTAAATACCGATTTCAGAAAGCTGCCATCTATCTACATGTGGATATGTTTCTAAAATAACGATAAAATTATCCAGTTATCTTAGCTAATGAGCAAGCAGTATTGTGCTAGTTACTCTTCAAAAGTAATTAATTACAGTTACTAGTTACTTTTCAACTCTTTTAGTGAGCCGCGGTAGAGGTTTCTACTAGAGAATGACACGGTGACAAAATTCATCACCGTTCCCGTCCCCGCGGATAACCGCGGGAAATAATTCCATGTCATTTTCTAGAGTCTGTTTCAACCTCATTCCTTCTACACCAGCATTCTTCAAAGCAAAGTTTGTGGGTCAGTGGCTGAGCCCATTCATACTCTGATTCTTATGTGAGCCAAGGATAATGAAGCCATTGTGACATCACTGATGTGATTGGCTCTTAGGCACTTTTGGAATGAGGTATTATGACATCACAATATCTGCTCTGGATACCAAAGACTGTCATTCTGTAGTGTCTGTTTCATCCTCGGTCCTTCTACACCAGCATTCTTCAAAGCAAAGCTTGCGGGTCAGTGGTTGTGGCCATTCATACTCTGATTCTTCCCTCTCTCCTTAAAGAATGACATGAAGATGGTTTACCGCGGTTATCCGCGGGGACGGGAACGGTGATGAAATTTGTCACCGGGTCATTCTCTAGTTTCTACCATGGCCCGGACTGCTAAATGCTCAGATGCTCATATTAATTCTAGGAGTGTCGGAGTATTTAGCGCTCCAGGCTGCAGTATAAACCTCTACTGCGACTTAGTAAAAGGGTGGGTTGGGGGGATAAATTACTCATTTAGGAAAGTACTAATTACAGCTTTCCTGCTTAGAATGACGAATTGCTTTTCCTTTACCGATATCACATGCAAGAATTCTTGTGATTAAAAACCTCAGGGTTTTGTGAATCCTGCATAACTTCATCTCTCGATGCTTATTTCAAGGAGGTATGACCCACTCATGCCAGCCACATCCTCTGTATGTTATGTCACCTTGTGCTAGTTACTCTTCAAAAGTAATTAATTACAGTTATCGGGATAGTGAATGAGTGGTTAACTAACTTATTGATTACTGCAAAAGGAAACTAATTCCTAGTAACTGAAAATCACACAGCAACTTTGCACTTTACTGAAGTTTCTTGATGTATTTTATGGGATATAAAGGCAAGAAAACGGATGTTTCCCCTTACCTGGTTTTCTGTCATCAGAAATAGGGGGAGGTGGAATTGGGATTTGTATTCTGCCTTTTTGTGGTTTTACAACTAACTAAACTAAAGCTTAACTTTGTCTACCGAGTCATCATTCTGAGAAGGCTCGACTTGGTTTACAGCAATTAAATAAACAGGGAATGATTTACAAATGATAAATAGAAGATAATAGCAAAATTTCAAAAGAATTAATTTTTAAAATGTTTGGCAAATAGAGTAGTTTTTAAAGATTTATAGAAAAATTGAAACGAACTGGAACTCCTTAAAAAAAAGGGGAGATCATTCCAGAGTTGAGAGAGTTTAAAGACCAAAGATTGACTGAAGATCTTGACTCCTTTAATCCCTTTTTTTAGAAGGAAGGGAGAGTTGTTGGATACCTCTTGCAAGGGAGAATCGGTAAACATTGGTTTACATACAGGTACTTCAAGCATTTTCCCTATCTGATGTACCTGGGGCAGTGAAGGATTAAGTGACCTTCCCAAGGTCACAAGGAGCAGCATGGGACTTGAGCCCACATCCTCAGGGTGCTGAGCTGTAGCTCTAACCACTACGCCACACTCTCCTCCAATGCAATATTAGAAGTGAGCCAAGTATAGAACAATGAAGCCACTGTGACATCACTGATGAGGTTGGCTCTTATTGGTGGAATGAGGCATTATGACATCAGGGAAAGGGATTGAGACTTGTATACCACCTTTTTGTAGTTTTACAACCACACTCAAAGTGGTTTACATAACTGGCGCAGTGGAGGATTAAGTGACTTGCCCAGGGTCATAAGGAGCATCAGGGGATTTGAACCCACAGCCCAGAGTGCTGAGGCTGAGGCTGCGGCTCTAACCAGTGCCGCATTCTTTGCGAGGTGCAGAAGTCTCTGTTTTAATCGTGTGCTTTCTAAATCGCAGTCCATGCCCTCCTTAGAGGAAAGAAATGGAAACAACTTAGAAAAAAATATGGGAGAAGTGGAGTCAAGTTATTTGTAGCATGTTGTAATGGCATCAGGCTGCCAACAACTGCTACTTATCAAACTTTAATAGAGAATGAAAGCAAATTTGCATAGACAAAAGTAACAGATACTCATCACATCCAGGACTCTAGTTTATTTCCATTGGGATGTGGAGCTTTAGTTGTAAAGGGTTCACTGCAAGAGAGTCCTACGTAGTCTGGAATGCTCATTATGATAACATAGTTGGATTTATCATGTTTCACAACCAACAAAGACATCCAGCTAGATATAACGGCGCCGGCTGTTTATTAAAAAATTGCACTGTATGTTGGATCCATTCCCAGACCCATTGTATGCTGAACCTTTTCTGCCGGAAAGAATGCCCTGTCAAAAATGGAAGAACGCCTGGGCAATCAAACGAGCTTTTACTGATAATGACTTAATGACTCGAGAATGATCAGAACATTTTGTCTCTCTCTTCTCGTTTGCAGTGAGTGTAACAGTAACCGCGACTCTGTGCTCTCCTACACCAGTGTTCGCAGTAACAGTTCCTACCTTGGCAGTGACGAGATGGGTTCAGGTGAGTCTTCCCTAGCATGGGCATCTGCTGGAAGAAAACTGAAGGCCACGGGGATACAAGTTGAAAAGACTCGTGTTCTTGTAATCACTTTATGGGATCCCTCTGAGTAAAGATATGACTGCAAACAGAAATAGGCTTGAGCTAGGGTAAGAGAGATGGGATGTATCGGGTGTTGTGAAGGATTCTTCACAACCTTCTTCTGGAGGCTCACCTAGCTAGTCCGGTTTTCAGGATCGTCTCAACATGACCGATTGGAAATCCCAGGCCTGAGAGATAAAAAGCTAAAATCAGCTAGAAAGAGAGCCTTTTCATATGCGGGTCTTAATCTTTGGAACTCCCTAGTTCAAGGATTCATTGAAGAAATCCCCCTACCTTTCCTTCCGGAAACAACTGAAACCAACTCTGTTCCACCAACATGATGGAACCCTATGCGATGACTCGCCATAGTCTGCATAAGAGCGTTTTGAGTTCTTACCGATCTTTGTGTCTCTGATTCTCACATCTTCATTAGCCCCGCTCTCTTTCTCATCTCCTGCGTTTTTGTGCCCTCTATCGACCCTTTTGCCTTTCTTCTACCCTCTGATGGTTTGTAAACATGTAATTCCTATCCCTAATGTATTTTAATTTGGGTTTTTTGTATCCTTCACTTCTATTGTAGTACTGTTGTAAACCGCTTAATACTCTCGCACTAGCGGTATATCAAATGTAATAAATCCAATCCAATCTGACTGAGGTACGCGTGTGCACATCGATCTCCATATATGCAGTGTAGGACAAGTATTATTGTAGGACAAGTAACATCTTATGGTTTATTGTTTATTGTAATTTAATAGGGTTGTACATCGATTACATTTTTTAATCGCACAATTAAGCACAAAGACCTAAATGTAAAAGGCTCAAAAGCAATTTAGCATGTACAGCCCTACTGAAAAATAAAGGGCTCCTTTTACAAAGTCACAGTAGCGATTAACCCCTGGCAAATGCATCGAAGCCTGTAGAAATTGAATGGCCTTTGTAGCATTTGCCACACCAGGACTCACTAACACAGCTTTGTAAAAGGAGCCCAAAGTTTGGTGATTTTATTTTTCTAATCTGCTTCCCTTTCCCTCTGCTCCATGGGCACCATCCCTTCCCTCCAGTAGGCACCACCTCCTCCAGTTTCCCTTCTCTTCCCACCATCTCCTTTCTTCTCTCTGCCTTGCATTACCATGCCTTGCCTTACTCTCACTTCCCAGTCTACTCTCACTTCCCAGTCTTTTTCTTCCAGCACCTCCTTTTACCTCTTCAGGCCCTCAGAACCCTCTCCTCTGCTGTTCCTTTTCCTGCCTCTCGTGGTCCTAAACCTGATCATGCCACAGTGCAAGCAAGCTTGTTTTCAGCTTGCCCAAAGCCTCTCTCTGTAGCATCGGGACACAAGAAGTTCCACCTCTCTGACATATAAGAAGTACCATACTGGGACAGACCGAAGGTTCATCAAGCCCAGTATCCTGTTTCCAACAGTGGCCAACCCAGGTCCCAAGTACCTAGCTAGATCCCAATTAGTAAGACAGATTTTATGTTGCTTATCCTAGGAATAAGCAGTGGATTTCCCCAAGCCATCTCAATAATGGCCTATGGACTTCTCTTTTAGGAAATTATCCAAACCTTTTTTAAACCCCGCTAAGCTAACTGATTTCACCACATTCTCCGGCAATGAATTCCAGAGATCAATTACACATTCTGTGAAGAAATATTTTCTCTGGTTTGTTTTAAATCTACTACTCAGTAGCTTCATCACATGCCCCCTAGTCCTAGTATTTTTGGAAAGAGTGAACAAGTGATTCACAAGTACCCTTTCTACTCCACTCAGTATTTTATAGACCTCTATCATATCACCCCCTGATCCTTCTCTTCTCCAAGCTAAATAACCCTAGCCGCTTTTAGCCTTTCCTCATAGGGAAGTTGTCCCATCCCTTTTATCATTTTCATCGTCCTTCTCTGTACATTTCTAATTCTGCTATATCTTTTTTGAGATACGGCGATCAGAACTGCACACAGTATTCGAGGTGCGGTCGTACCATAGAGCGATACAAGGGCATTATAACATTTTCATCTTTATCTTCCATTCCTTTCCTGATAATTGCTATCATTCTATTTGCTTTTTAGCAGTCACCATGCATTGAGCAGAGAGTTTCAACGTATCCTCAACAATGACACCTAGATCCTTTCCCTGGGCAGTGACTCTGGGTTCCTCTTTTATCTTCCTCTTTTCTTTCACCTATACAATTGAGGTTCTTTTCTGAACTTTGAGCATATTAAGATTGTAAACCACTTTGATAGTTTTCCCTAGGTGGTATGTTAAGTCAAAAATAAACTTGGAAACTTATCTTTTTACTGCTCTGCAGGTGATGAGCTTCCCTGTGACATGCGAATCCCATCTGATAAGCAGGACAAGCTCCACGGCTGTCTTGAACATCTCTTTAACCAGGTATTAATTTTATAGACTGGCGTCAATCAGAAGTGTGGGCAGTGTATCAGTGGAGAGTCCAGTAGAGAATGACATGGGGAAATTTGTCCCGGTCCCCGCAGGAACTCAATTTCCCCGTCCCATCCCCATGAGTTTTGTCACTGCCTCAAACACTTATGGTTTTAAAGCGTTTGAGGCTTGTGCAGATGAGGACGGAGCTTAGGCATTGGTGGAATGAGGCATTATGACATCACAAACTGAGCTCTAGAATGTTGCTACTTATGATTTTAAAGTGTTTGAGGCTTATGCAGATGAGGACGGAGCTTAGGCATTGGTGGAATGAGGCATTATGACATCACAATCTGAGCTCTAGAATGTTGCTACTTATGATTTTAAAGTGTTTGAGGCTTGTGCAGATGAGGACAGAGCTTGCAGGAATGGGGCGGGAATGGGACAGGAAAATGAGTTCCCCTGGGGACGGGAAAAATTTGCCCCCATGTCATTCTCTAGAGTCCAATATCTGTAAAAAGATTTCCAAGCTGAAAATGGGATGCTAAGGCCTAAAGCAAGGATCTCCAAAGTCCCTCCTTGAGGGCCGAATCCAGTTGGGTTTTCAGGATTTCCCCAATGAATATGCATGAGATCTATGTGCATGCATTGCTTTCAATGCATATTCATTGGGGAAATATTGAAAACCCGACTGGATTTGGCCCTCAAGGATGGACTTTGGAGACCCCTGGCCTAAAGTCATGGCTGACCTATTTCAGATATAGCCTACAAAGATACTCAAACTTGGGTGACTCTCTTCCTAAAGACAGTAAATAAACTATTTTTTATTTATATTATTTCCCTTTCTGCAAACCTATGAGCCAGGAGAGATGGCGGAATCCCTCTTTCCTTACCATTACTATACAGTTTGGGTGAAAAGGAAGTTGAACTACATGTCCTACCTCCATGTATTTGTGTATTTACAAGGTGAAATGTATCTCCATCTATGACGTTCCAAAAAAATGCATGTTTTAGCCACATTTAGGAGGGAGGAGTTAAAAAGGACAAGTTACGGGTGGAATAAGATAATACCTGTATGTTCAAATTTCATAATGTTATTTTTCTTGTAAAATCTTCCCACATAAAAAGCAAACGCAGAAGCCCATAACAGCTTAGTACTTGAAATGGATTTTAAATTAGGAAAGTACATGCAAAGTCCATATATAAAAGTTACCTATAGACTTTGGCCTACAGCAAAAAATCTAAAGGTTGTCTGGGTGCATGGGCAAGTTAATTCTTCTCCATTGGAGGATGGAAAAACATCCTTACATGGTTTGTTTTCAGGAACATTGCTTAAAGAAACATTAAAACAATAAAAAGAAAAGATTACAAACTTCATATTCAGTTGATGGTGACAGGTCTGTCGCTTAGGTCAGTAAGTGTAAGAATAACTGCAGTCATAAGTGTCCATCAAGCCCAGAATCCTGTTTCCAGCAGTGGCAAATCCAGGTCACAAGTACCTGGCAAAATCCCAAAGAGTAAAACAGATTTTATGCTGCTTATTTTAGGAATAAGCAATAGATTTCCCTAAAAAATCTTAATAATGGTGTATGGATTTTTATTTTAGGAAATCAGCCAAACCTTTTTTTTTTTTTTAAACCCTGCTAAGCTAACTGATTTCACCGCATTCTCCGGCAACAAAGTCATGTTGTATGAAAGTTCTTCAGAGTTGACATTTGTATGTTCTACCACAGGTGGATGCTATCAATACACTTCTCAAAGGGACAGTGATGAGCAAGGCCTTTGAAGAGACCAAGCACTTTCCAATGGATCACAGTTTACAAGGTAAAAAGAAAGGTTCTCGTTATTGATACTGTCGTTGGGATGGCAAATTCAAAAGGTATGACCATGGGTAAAACAGACAAAGAGCAGATGTTAAATATATGCACATTAATTCCAAGGGTAGTTTTCAAGATGGGTTCATAGATGAAAGCGCACGGGATAATCACACACAGACAAATGAGCTGAGACAAATGCGCGCAGGACATCGAAGTTAAATTTAAAGCGCTCTGAGGGGGGTTCCCCCAGTTTACTTGGAAGTGTTGGCGCTGCCATTGGGGGGTTAAGGAAAAATTACACTTTCCTCTGTAAGAGGTGGGGGGGGTTTCCCCCACCCCCCCAACGGCAGCACCAACACATGTAAGTAAAGTTTGGGGGGGTTCCCCCCACCCCTTGGAACGCTTTAAATTTAACTTTTAGTCCGGCGTGATGATGTCCTGCATGCATTTGTCTCTGCTCATTTGTCCCTGTGCAATTCTCTGGCTCGATTTAGTCCCATCACCTCAAAATGAAATGGCACACGTACTTTCATTTTAGAAAACTTGAAGTTGCTTGCAAGGGAAAAGTATATACTTATTATTTATGTCTCCATAATATTGTCATAAAGTTACCCACTAAACTTGTAGACTAAACATTGGGTTTGCACTGTCATGGTAGGGGTGCCGGCACCTGCCCTCCTCTCTGTCCCTCCCCCCCACTACTGTGCTGGCTCTTCTGACATCACTTCCTGGACCCGTGCCCAGGAAGTGATGTCAGAGGAAGAGCCGATGCTGGCGCGAGCAGCAGTTTGGGGTTGCTGCTCGCGCCAGGAATGTTAAAGAGGTATTGCACTTGTGGCAGGAGGGGGCGGGGAAGGAGAAGATGCGGGTGAGGGAGGGCGGGGGAGGGGCACCACCGCCTCAGGCTGGATTGAGCTTTGACGGAAACTTCAGCAGTTGGAGCCCAAGCACAGTACCGGGTAGATCTTTGGATTCTTGTCCAGAAATAGCTAAGAGGAAAACATTTTAATTGAATCAGGTTGGGCAGACTGGATGGACCATTCGGGTCTTTATCTGCCGTCATCTACTATGTTACTATGTTACACCCCTGCACACTTATAGATGTTTCTCTCATGTTATTTCTAATGTTTTCAGGAAATCTTTTATTGCTATCCAATAGTACAATATGTACCTTGCATCCAAAGAAATTTAGAAGTGTGGAGGAGCGGTAAGCAGTAAAGACCCTCCTCTTCAACAAAAATTAAACCACAGTCTATGCCTCACCCCCTTAAACCCCCTTCCCCTCTACCCTCTCTTCTCCATTCGAAACTTCTACTTAAATTGCTGTATAGTCCATTCTTAACCTGTACTTAAATTACTGTATAGTCCTTGTATTTAAACTACTGTACAGTCTTTGTATTGTCCAAATGTACTCCACTGTGAATGTTTGCTTGTAGACCATTCTGAGTTACTGGGAGGACGGGATAAAAATCTAAATAAATAAATTTGCAAAAGAATGCCCAGGTCAGAATTGGGACCTCCTGGTCATAATGTCCAAAAAACCATTTATCTCGCAGCCATTTTTGAGCAGGAAAAACGTTGGGATATGAGAAGGACACTCCTTTGCCAAAAACATCTAAAATGAACAGCCAGTTTTCAAAATGAAAGATCCACAATATGAACGCCTAAAAAGTAGGCACAAAGGGCCAGATTCTATAAACAGTGCCCAAAGAAGAGTGACCAAGATGGTAAAAGGGATGGAACTCCTCTCGCATGAGGAAAGACTAAAAAGGTTAGGGCTCTTCAGCTTGGAAAAGAGACGGCTGAGGGGAGATATGATTGAAGTCTACAAAATTCTGAGTGGAGTAGAATGGATACAAGTGGATCGATTTTTCACTCCGTCAAAAAATACAAAAACTAGGGGACACTCGATGAAGTTACAGGGAAATACTTTTAAAACCAATAGGAGGAAATTTTTTTTCACTCAGAGAATAGTTAAGCTCTGGAACGCATTTCCAGAGGATGTGGTTAGAGCAGGTAGCGTAGCTGGTTTTAAGAAAGGTTTGGACAAGTTCCTGGAGGAAAAGTCCATAGTCTGTTATTGAGAAAGACATGGGGGAAGCTACTGCTTACTCTAGATCGGTAGCATGGAATATTGCTACTCCTTGGGTTTTGGCCAGGTACTAGTGACCTGGATTGGCCACCGTGAGAACGGGCTACTGGGCTTGATGGACCATTGATCTGACCCAGTAAGGCTATTTTTATGTTCTTGGTAGGACACCTAGGTAAAACAACATCTACCACATGCCAATCAAAGTTAGGCACCATTTGTAGAATCACTCCTAGAGGTGCCTAAATTGACTTAGGTGCTGGTAGGCGTGAATAACTTATGTGCCAGTATATTAAGCCAGGATTTTCATGGCCTAAAATAACAGTGCCTAACTAAATTCATGCCCAATCCATCTGCCCCTAGGCATGCCTTCCTGCCAGTAGGCGCCTTGGTGTAGACACCTACATTGAAGTGTAGGTGCCTACCAGGTTAAGTGCCTACCGGCTAATTAATTTTTTAAAATAATTTTTAATGGCACGCCAATTAAGCCATTAAAAAAAAAGATTAAGTTAGGTGTGTAGATCAGTATGTGTCCCAGTCTAGGCACCTAACTAGAATCAAGACCAAAAACATCTGTCTGGCATCATGTGTACAAAAATGGCCACACTGACATCCCTGCAGAGCAAAGGGTCAGCCTAGTGGTCAGAGCAGTGGACTTTAAATAACGGGACCTTACTTCCTTTATATGTTATTTTGAGCCCTCCAGGAGCTGATAAAAACCACTACGACAGCCATCACGCATGCAGGTGTCTTATACATTCAAGTACAGTAGGTATTTCTAGGTTCCACAAGGGTTCTCAAATTTATACAGAAATAAGAATTAAAGCGGGTGTTACACCTGGATCCACTTTGTTCAATGTCCACTGCACTGACCACTGTCTGCTCAGTTAGGAACGGCTATGATACCTGCAGCTATCATAGTGCCTGGTATCTACTTTCACTTTCACTTTTTATGGTGGGAGGGGGATCAGTAACCACTGAGGGTCATGCCTTCATCCCTCCAGTGGTCAGTTGCTCAATCAGGGCACATTTTTGTACCCGTGATCAAAATAGGTCTAGATGAAGATGTCCTTCTTTTCTCACTTGGATGTATCTTCATATTCCATTATCGCTGAAAGACAACCTAGTTTTAGGCCCGCCCTTGTCTCGACCAAAACACACCTCCTACACACAGTCTTGCTCTGGAGTGTCAAATGTCCACATTCTGTCTTTCGAAAATCATAATTTTGACTTTTTTGGCAGATCAATATTTGTATTGGCCATTTTGAGATGTCCATCTGTTTCGAAAATGGGCACCATAGTATATCTATCCATCATGGGATGAACATGCTACTGATTCTTTTGCAACATTGGGTGACACTCCCTGAAACAAGTATTCAAGAGAAAGTTCACTGCTAATAATTGCTCAACTACAGCTTGGATAGATGAGCCATGGAGAAAGACAATTTGCATTTTGATTACAGATGTTCAGAGAGAAATCTGGACCTTGAACCCATAAATCCTAATCTCTAGACAAAATCCCTTGCATGAAAGTTTACAGATTACACTTTACAATGTGGATCCTGCATGGTAAAATCAACTGAGATGTTTCAAGCTTGAATACACGGCCAAAATGTGAAGGTATTAACAAAGCACAAGAAATAAACCCTTTTGAGAGGAAAAAAGTTCTAGATCAATGGATTCTAGTAAATTATATTCCCAACCAAGGACAGAAAATGTTTTCCACCAGTCCCACTGCAAATAGTAACATTTACTTTTCCCTGCAGAATTTCGGCAGAAAGAGGAATGGACAATACGATGTAGAAGTATAATTCAAATCAGCATCCAAGAAGATCCTTGGAACCTTCCGAACTCCATCAAGACGCTTGTCGAGAGCATACAAAAATATGTTGAAGGTATATAGATGAGATTTCTTCCCTTGAATATCAAAACATTTTTGTCTCGCCCATGCAAATCCACCCTTTTAGGCCTGTATCTGTACCATTACAACAAATTTCACAGTAACAGATTTGTATTACATTAAATGCATCACTTACCGCCGCCCCCTTTTACAAGGCTCGAGATGAGCAGGCTGAAGGGGGCAGGGCTAGGGGTGGAGCTGGGTGAGCCTGGGGGGGTGAGCCTAGGGGGGGGGGTCCATATTTTACATACGTAAAATCTGGTAACCCTAATTTATATTCCAGATAAGTTGTTTTGGCTTGCTATAATAAAAAAGGAGTGGTCTAGTGGAAAGGGCAGCTGCCTCAGCGCAAACCTCCATTGCTCCAGGTGCCATAGTTAGATGCCCACCAGGACAGATAGGGAAAATACCTGCAGTACCTACTGTTCAGTGTAAGCAGTGTATAAAAAGGAATAACTTACTTATCATTTTCAAGCCTGTCATCGGAATATCCCGGTAAATTTATGAAATGATAACCTTGCATGTTGACCACCTTCTGTAGATTGTAAGCTCTTCTAAGCAGGGACCATCTATAAATGAAAAAATGTACAGCGCTGTGTATGCCTTTCAGCGCTATGTAAGTGATAAGTAGTAGAATTCATTAGTTTCAAACCATTTTATTATAAGTGAAACAGAGCAAAGAAAAATACATGAAAACGCAAAAATACAGCACAGATACAAAATGCATCTCATTAGACACCTTATCATATAACTCAAGAAAGCGTCCCGAGCTAGCTGCAGAAGGAATATACAAAGTTAACAGCATTGTAAACAACCGTTTCACTTTCAATGTCATTCTTACATATCCCCCCCAGGTCCCCCAAGACTCCCCTGAACCCCCTCCCTCTGTGTTACCCCCCCAGCCATTTAAGTATAATGTGAACATAAGACCTACGATAACTCAATTAATAGTAAACTACGCCCCCCTAGGATGTAATTGGTTTATATAGGGTTGCCATACTAAAAGGTCACTTTGGGCAGCCAAAAAAACCTAGAGACTTGAAGAAAGCACAGATGGTTTATTAGCATACGTATGCGACTCCCGAGCTCCAAGCTGGCTTCAGAAGTGCCGAAACCAGGACATTACAGAGATATTTATACATTCTTCTGGCTATACAACTGAATTCTAGAAAAAACTTTTCTTAACAATCATTGGTCCTCAGCTCACACTAGCAGGTCACTAGCAAGTCACTTATCTAGGCCCTGCAGTCTTTCTGTTACATGTCGTTTATGCTGAGATAGCCATAAGAAGTTAGAATGTCCAAGCTAACACCCAGTACAGGCAGGCTAGAACATGAAATAAGTTTTAGGTCTGCAGCTAAACATAATTCAGCATTTTATTAAAGAGAAAACTTAGTTCAACATTTAGGAAAACCAGTCCCAGACTCCTTCAATACCAGCAAATATGCACCCCTACGTTTCTTAGTCCCCCGTGCCTCTCTGGCCTTCCAACTGATTTCTCCAACGCCCGAAGTCAATGTAGAATTCATTAAATGCACAACCCAGCTCTAAAAGGTCCACCAGAATTCTTATATCAATAAAGGTTTAATTATTTTTAACTGGATCTTATTCAGTAAAAATGTTTTTCCCACGGGCAATCGATGTTGCTTCATTCTTTCCCAAACTGCCATCAATTGTAAAACTGAAAAAACGCAGCATGTGCTAAAGTTGGTTTGGTATAATGAATATGTGGAAGTCATGAATCTCATTTTTCTTTCTTTGTAGATGGGAAGAATCAGTTGCTGTTGGCCTTACTGAAATGTACAGGTAGGGCTTGTATTTTGTCAATATCAGGATACATAGGAAATATTTTACTAAAGCAGTTAGGCCCAGATTCTGGAACAGTGCCGTTATCGATGACCACTTAAAAATGGCCTCCAATCGTGTGTCAATCATGCAACAGCGCCGTTTACAGATTCGCGACTTTCATCAAAGGTAGGCGCCAGGAAGGCCAGGGTTTCAAAGGCCTACATTTCTGGCCAGTGGCATAGTTAGGAAGGGGGCCGGGGGGGGCAGACTGCCCCGGGTGCTGTCTTTGCCGGGGGCTCTCTCTGCCCCTGCATATCTCTTTAAATGTTTGACTGTGCAAGCAGCATCTTCCACTTGCTGCTTGTGCTGGTGTCGGCTCCCTTCTGACATCATTTCCTTATCGTGGGACCAGGACGTGATGTCAGAAGAGAGAAGATGCCGGCTCGGCTGGTGAACATTTTAAGAGGTACGCGGGGGCAGGGAAGACCATGGGTGGGGGGCACCCAAGCGGTGGAGCCACATGGTGTGGCAATTCTGGGTGCCAACCTCTCTCGCTATGCCACTGATTCTGGCGCTTATGTTGATGAAGCGCCTTAGAATGCCTGCTATCTGGATAACTTAATTCATTCATTTTTAAACTGGAGTCACTTTGGATTCTAATGAGCTGAAGGAGAGCTGCCTATCGGTGCTTAAGAATGCGTTGGGGCGTCGCTAGGCATGATTCTATAAACAGCACCTAGTGGTTGATCGATAATCACGCCGAACCGCACTTTGGAGTTAGACGCCATTTTTAGAATCAGGACCTGAATGCAAATAAATCTCACGCATGCGCTGCAAAACCAAGAAGAACAAAAATCTCTGCAGAAAAACGCAAAAACAAACAGCAGAGACGACGGTCCACCGATGGCAGAAATGGGTATTTGAGGAAACCAAATGTTCAATGTCAAAGTCTTTATTCGATAAAGTGACTCAAGGCCTACCTCAGGAGTTGCGTCACACTTGATAGTGGATGTCCCGTCCACTAAATGTTAACAATACCTTTAAAACACCATAAAATATTCAGATTGCTCAGATTGTATCTACTCTTACAAAATGGCTGCCAGTACTTCATTATGCCTTGGTTCATAGTCATTCGCACGTGACATACCAGCGTGCCGATATTGGAGCGCAGACAGTTTTGTGCAAGATACAAGCACACCGCGGGAAAACTTACTTTTAAAGAGTTCTAACGTGGGGTATGAGTGGGGAACCCCCCTAGTTTACTTCTTATTCTTCGTGCTGCTGTTCGGGGGGGGGGGTGCAACCCCCAACATTATAGAGAAAACTGAAGTTTTTCCGATTTTTTAGGAAAAAGTTCAGTTTGCTCTATAATGTGGAGGGTTACACCCCCCCCCACAGCCCTCTCACGGCAGCGCAAACAATATGAAGTAAAGTGTGGGGGGGGGGTTTCACCCCCCGTCAGAGCTCTTTAACCTTTTTCTATCGTGTGTCCAGGATGACGGGACATTCCAAAAATGTCGTTGCCATCGTATGCCCCATGGCATGGAACATACAGTACACCTTCTACCTATCATTTGTCCCATCTATTTATTACCAAGTAGTTTGGAGTCTGAGTTGGATAATGATTCGGACTTTGATGCAGAAAATGGTAGCGGGCAGTAGTGATAATTACGATTGGAACCAGCGTAACGTAAAATTTATTATGATAGGAAAAGGTTAAAAGTAAGTTTTTCCGCGGCGTGCTGGTGTCTTGTGCCGAATTGTCTGCGCTCAAGTTTCAAGTTTATTAATTCTTTTGATTAATCGCTTAATCATAGTTCTAAGCGATGAACAATTTAAAATACATTCAAAGGGAAACAATACAATACAATACAATACAAACTTTGAACAATACAATAAGGTTAAAAATTAAATCGTCATATTCACAACATAAGGTAAAAAGGGGATGTGAAATACAATTTAATATAGAAAAGCAGAACAAAAAAGGGAAAGAAATAAAGGCATATTAATAGAATAAAATCAATGACCTGGGTATTAAAAGATTAAATATCAAAGGCATCTTTAAAAAGAAATGTTTTTAAATTACTTTTGAATCTTCCCAGATCCTGCTCCTTTCGTAAATAAATTGGAAGAGCGTTCCAAGTCTGTGGTGCGGTTACTGAAAAAATAAACTGTCGTCTTGTGTTTATAATCTTAAGTGAAGGAATAGTTAATAAATTTTGTTCATTTGATCTTAAAGCTCTGACTGGATTATATGGAATTAGGCATTTATATATGAATGCTGGTGTTTTATTGAGGAGAGATTTGAAGGTAAGCAAGCAAAGTTTGTATGTTATCCGATGGATAACTGGAAGCCAATGTGCATTTTTTAAAAGAGGTGTAACATGATCAAACTTTCTAGAATTGGTAATAAGTTTAATGGAAACATTCTGAATAATCTGAAGGTGTTTAATTTCATTTAATGATATTCCCTTGAAGAGTGCATTACAATAGTCTATTTTAGAGATCACCAAGGAATGTCTGTTGCGCTTTTGTCCCGTCACCTTATGCCTTCATTATATGGAGATAGATTTCAGGTGCTATTATCCAGGTGGGTTTTACTCATACAACTTATATTCAGCCTTCTTGCACCTGCATGACTGAGAGTTGGAACCTATATTCTGAAAATCCTAAGCCCATTGATTATCAGTGTCTTTTATCATTTGTGGATTTCCTACTTAAAGTTACGATGTTCTTTTTGTATCATCATGTAATATATTAGAGGTCCAGCTTTGGACTGCTAAACAACTCTGTTCTGTTTGGTCCTTCTGTCAGACACGGAACTGCAGCTGAGACGTGACGTTATCTTCTGCCAGTCTCTTGTGGCTGCTGTGTGTACCTTCTCAGAACAGCTGATGGCAGCCCTGGACTACAGGTACAACAACAATGGGGAGTACGAAGAGGACAGCAGGGACGCCAGCAGGAAGTGGCTGGAGCAGATCTCAGCTACTGGAGTCCTTCTAAACTACCAGTCACTCCTATCTCCTGGCATGGTAAGAGCCCCAGCTCCATTGCCTGCCATGTGCATGTGAAGCATAGAGGTCAACTGACTTGATTCCAACATTCAGAATATATTCCCAGATTCTATAGAGGTCACCCAAAATTGGGCATGGATCCCATATCAGCACCAATGGGCTCCAATGATTTAATTATCAGAGGTAACAAAAAATTAATTGGCAACTGAGCTACTCTCTGTTCTGTAACAACATGTGTCCAAACTGGATTGCGCACAACTCAAAAGGGGGTGTGGCCATATAGCGGGGATCCACGCTTAGGGTGACCAGGTTACCCATTCCAGAGGGAGTCTTTTTGACTGGTCCGGGTTTTATTCAGTATTTGTAGTCCATGATCCTATCCATTGAAATCAGGTCTGTAGGTCCCATAATGCACCAGGATGAAGTTGCCAGAAATCCAGGACTGGCCAAAAAGTCTCTGCATCCGGTTTACAAGACAGGATTTACACTAGGTTTCAGCTGGCATAAGTTTGGTATATCAGTGTCTCGCAGTTGTCAACGTATGGCAGTGTCTTGCTGAGTGGTGTTCGTTATTGTTGTTGTGTGTTTTTGTGTGCTGTGGCGAGAATGCCAGAGCTTGGATTAGAGCAACGAACAAACATTAAATTTTTGGTTAAACTTGGCAAGAGTGGAAGTGAAATCCGGGACATGTTAGTCCAAGTTTATGGGGATACACTTCCCCCTCCCCATTTGCGGTTCCTGCACTCGCGGTTTCATATAATCGTGATTTTTTTTCTGGGGAGGGGTAAAATTAAAAAAACAGTCTTCATGTAAAAAAAATCCATCTTTTTTTCCTCCCTGCCGGCTTCCCGGCCTTACCTGGTGGTCTAGAGGGCTTTCGGGGCAGGAGTGATTTTACTACGCTCCTTCCCCGTGCAGATCGCCATGAGGAAATGGCTGCTGGGAGTTCCCGTTGTCTCTCGAGACGTCGGGAACTCCCTACAGCCATTTCCTGATGGCGATCTGCACGGGGTAGGAGCGTAGGAAGATCGCTCCTGCCCCGAAAGCCCTCTAGACCACCAGGTAAGGCCAGGAAGGCGGCAGGGAGGTGGGGATGGGTCAGAGCCGGATAATCGCGGTTTTTCGGCATTCGCGGTCCGGCTCTGCCTGTATCCCCTGCGAATGACGAGGGAGAAGTGTAATGCCATGAAGAAAATGGCAGTGTACAACCAGATTAAACATTTTTCTGATGGTAGAGAAAGCGTCACAGATGAAGAAAGGTCAGGGTGGCCACTAATGAGCAGAACTGATGAAAACATTGAAAAAATTAATTGAATTGTGCATCAAAATTATTGGCTGACTGAGAAGCATAGCAGACCAAGTAAACATCGATAGAGAAACAGGAAAATCTTGGCATAAGAAAGGAGCTCACCGATGAACAAAAGCAGAGTCAAAGTTTGCCGAGACCTTTTGGAGATGCAAGACAATGTTATGGGCCGTGTTACCACTGGTGATGAAACATGGGTGTACCAATCCGACCCTGAAACAAAGCGTCAAAGTGCACAATGGAAGTCGGCCAATTCTCCACAACCAAAAAAGTTCCGCCAGCCCAAATCAAGAGTCTAAACGATGTTGCTAACATTTTTTGAAATCGGAGGGATTGTTCATTATGAATTTTTACCAACTGGACAGTTAACCAAGTTTACTACTTGGAAGTGCTGAAAAGGCAGCATGAAAAAGTTACGATGAAAACGACCTGAACTGTTTGCCAAGTCATGGCTCTTGCATCACAACAATGCACTGGCTCACACGGCACTGTCTGTTAGGGAGTTTTTAGCCAGAAAACTAATAACTGTATTGGAACACCCTCTGTACTGGTGTCAGGTCAAAAGCGCGCCGGGACAAAGGCGCGCGCAGACAATTGAGCGCAGTGCGGAGGTGTGCACTGCAGAAAATTACTGTTTTTAGGGCTCCGATGGGGGGGAGCGTGGGGGGGGAACCCCCCACTTTACTTAATAGAGATCGCGCCGCGTTGTGGGGGGTTTGGGGGGTTGTAACCCCCCACATTTTACTGAAAACTTCACTTTTTCCCTGTTTTTAGGGAAAAAGTTAAGTTTACAGTAAAATGTGGAGGGTTACAACCCTCTAAACCCCCCACAACACCGGAGCGATCTCTATTAAGTAAACTGGGGGGGCTCCCCAACAAAACCCCCCTAAAAACTAATTTTCTTCGGCACGCGCCTCCGTCTTGCGCTCAGTTGTCGGCGCGCGCCTTTGTCTTTTGCGGGGTTGTCTATGAACCCTCTGTACTCACCTGATCTGGCTCCCAGTGACTTTTTTTCTTTACTCAAAGATAAAGGAAATATTGAAAGGAAGACATTTTGATGACATTCATTACATCAAGGGTAATACAACGACTACTCTGATGGGCATCCCAGAAAAAGAGTTCCAAAATTGCTTTGAAGAGTGGATTAAGCGCTGCCGTCGGTATATAGCTTCCCTAGGGGAGTACTTTGAAGATGACCGTAGTGATATTCAATGGTGAGGAATGTAGCACTTTTCTAGGAGGAGTTCGCCAACGTAATAGTCAGACTTTGTAGCATTCACCAATATCCAGCTGGCTATTGGCGGTGAATATGTGGTGGTGACTACCCCATTCAAATCCAGGCTAAAAGCCCACTTTTTTGAGCTTGTAAGGCACCCATCATGGGCGACTCATGCCTGAGAAACTCCGTATCCCTCTACTTATCCTGTTTGTCTGTTTGATTAGATTATAAGGAGGAGAGTGTGGCGCATTGGTTAAAGCTGACTCTTAAATGTTTTAATGTACAGGGCTGCATACGATAAGTAGGAGTTGGATAATAGCATTATTCGGTGCTATTAGCTAGGTATCTATTTGGATAATTTAGTTCAGCAGGGCTGAGTTTTTATTTATTTATTTAAAATGTATATTTTGTCTAAAAACTAAGGCCCTCTTTTACAAAGGCGCGCTAAGCGTTTTAGCGCAGATTTAGCGCACACTAAATCAGTGCGTGCCCTATTTGCTAATGCATCCACAGGATAACATGCACGTGTTAGCGTTTTTAGCGCATGTTTTTAAAAGAGGGGGTAAGTGGAGCTCAGTCAACATGCATAATAAAAATATTTCAGCAATTCGCCAACCAACAAATTTCCGAATTAAGGGCAGCTGCTTTAGATACAGCCGGCCAAGCCGATATTCATCAGCTGGCTGACTAAGGAATAGCGGCCAAAGGTAGGTCTGCTTTTTAGGCGGGCCTATCTGGCTGCAAGGATTAGTCGGCCAGCCAATGAATGTTGGCTGAGACTGGCTATGCCATGTGACCTAGCCAGGGACCGGCGAATCCGCTTGTTGGGATATTCAGCAGGAGATTAGATGGACGTCTCTCACTGAATATCAGTGGTTAGCCTGCTTAGTGGTATTTAGCTGGCTGGAAGCCATTCCCAGCCTTCTAAATACTGCAGAAAATCGGGTGGTTCTAGTTTAATAGATATTTGATTTGATGGCCGTACAACAGGGACGGTATAAAAAATTTATGGATGTTTGGGAACCATTGACTAAGTTCTGTAAGGAATGATAACTGATTTTATGTGATTGACCCTTAAGCATGCACATCCAGGGTAGGTGGGAGGGGTTTTGCATTGGAATTTCATTTGGGGAATATATGGATGGTTTCCTGTAGGTATGTACTTTTTATGATTATTTGGGGGGGGGGAATAGGTGTGCATTAATGTCTATAAGTTTAATGTGCATTTCGTGTAATATTATGTATATTGAAATTGTTTGTTTGCACAATGGTAGTTTGGAAATTTTAATATAGATTAAAAAAAAAAAAAAGATATAGCATCCATTGGAAATTACCGTATTCTAAGCAGTTTACATACCTCTATTAGAGAGGGCTGCTAGGCTCACCAAGCGCATCTAGGTTTAAAAGTAGACCTAGCAAGAATGGTGAAACCGTAGGACACACAGGGAATGCTTTATTTGTTCACGTGTTTCTGTTAATTATCCAAATAAAGTTGAGTAGACAAAACCCCAGGGAGTTTACGAAACTCAGGGCTGACTATTCTTAATAGGAGGCTGGTTTTATAAAAGCTGTCTCAGGATTCTTCTCTTCATGGTCTGTGATTTATCATCCCTAAACTATGGTGCTTATTCATCGCCTGAAAGTCTCCAGCAGGTGTTTTCTCTCTTCTTTTTATTGTGGTCATATACACAATGTGATAGCATTTGTTTTGCAGTAGTTATATGTGGGCAGGTGTCAGTGAGGGAGCAGAGATCTGCTGATGTAACTGTTATTACCTTTTCCAAATGAAATAGAGAGAAGTAGCCTGATGGCTAGTGCCGTGGCCTGAGAACCAGGGAAACTGAGTTCATTTCCCACTGTGGCTCCTGGTGACTCTGGGCCAGTCACCTAACCCTTCGTTGCACCAGGGAGAATAGTTAAGCTCTGGAACGCTTTGCCAGAGAATGTGGTAAGAGCGGATAGCGTAGCTGGTTTTAAGAAAGGTTTAGACAAATTCCTGGAGGAAAAGTCCATAGTCTGTTAGTGAGAAAGACATGGGAAAGCCATTGCTTGCCTTGGATCGGTAGCATGGAATATTGCTACACCTTGGGTTTTGGCCAGGTACTAGTGACCTGGATTGCCACTGTGAGAACGGGCTACTGGGCTTGATGGACCATTGGTCTAACCTAGTAAGGCTATTCTTATGTTCTTACATGAGCCAAGTATAGGACAATGAAGCCATTGTGACATCACTGATGAGGTTGGCTCTGAGGCACTGTGGAATGAGCCATTATGACATCACAATCTCAGCTCTGGAATGTTGCTCTCATTGGGGTTCCAGAATCTTGCTATTCTTTGAGATGCTGGAATGTTGTTACCCTGGGTTTTGGCCAGATACTAGTGACCTGGATTGGCCACCGTGAGAACGGGCTACTGGGCTTGATGGACCATTGGTCTGACCCAGTAAGGCTATTCTTATGTTTTTAAATTGCTTTGATTATAACCACAGAAAGGTGGTGTAGCAAATCCCATCCCCTGTCCTCGCCTGTGAAGCAGACAGGTGACCAGATTAACATATGGAGGACAGATCGAATTGTTTTCTTCTAAGTAGACTTCATATTAAATTAAAGGGTTTGTTTCTCAGAATGGCGGTGAGGGAGGTTTTCCGTTTTTGACTTCTGGAAACTGTTCACATTTTTGTCTCTAGTTGAGCATGCACACACTGCCCCCTGTTGATGAAGAAATAGTATGCCTTTGGGCAATTATCTTGGTTCATAAGAAAATAATGTTTCTAGAGCAGTGTATGGCAAACTAGTGTGCTGCAAGACGGGGAGAAGGAGAGGCGCCGGCTGACTGATTATAGGACGTGCCTCTCGCAGCGAGAGGCACATCCTGTAGGCAGTCAGTCGCTGCCAGCACCTCTCCTCCTCCTCCCTGGTGTCTATCCTTCTCTCTGCACCTGTTCTTTTTCAGCACCCCCCCCCCCCCCCCCACTGGCAGCTTGGGGCCCCGTCTGGAGGGCACTTCTGGGTGCCCTCAACCCGCAGTCGCAAGTTTAGTGTGCCACAGCTTGCAAAGTTAGCCAAAAACTGTTATAGACACTACTTTTAATTCCATCTACTATTTTAAAGGAACAGACTTCATTTCTGAATGGACTTTGTGATCCCTCAATATTGGAGAAATGCTGAGCTATTTAATTTATGTCCTCCTACAAACTTGAGACGATTTGTGTCATAATAAATCAAGGCACATGCCAAGGACAAGGGCCGTGTTTTGAAAAGTTGTCTGGACGCCGGACATGTCCTCTAATAAGAGGACATGTCCGGGTAGTCAGATGTCTGATAACCCTACCTGTGTTGCTGCTCTTTCAACTGGGCTTGCACATTGACCATCTTGTCACATCTTAGGTGCGGGATTTGATTTGGGTTCCCACTAAAGCAGTGGTCTCTTTGCAGGGCCACATTTTGGATTTGTAGGTACTTGGAGGGCCGCAGAAAAAATAGTTAATGTCTTATGAAAGAAATGACAATTTTGTATGAGGTAAATCTCTTTATAGTTTATAAATCTTTCCTTTTGCCTAAGTCTTAATAATAATATTGTCATTTATAGCTAAAGCGACATATGATCAAGAAACTTTTATTTTACTTTTGTGATTATGATAAACATACCGAGGGCCTCAAAATAGTACCTTGCGGGCCATATGTGGCCCCCGGGCCGCGAGTTTGAGACCACTGCACTAAAGTATGTCATAGGTCTGGGATTGTTGAACTCTTTGAGATATGAGCTAATGTTTTCTTTTACTTTGTTATTAGAAGGAGGAGCGCATTATGCTTGAAGACATCAGAGTCACTCTCTCGGAGCTGGATAAAGTGGCCTTTTATTTCAAGCAGCTGGATGAAAATCAAGTTGCAAGTAAGCAGGTTTACTCTGCTTTCGTTATTCTGTGTCTCGTAGTTCAGAATCTGAATCTCCTGCATGTGGGAAACAGTATTAGGGAGCATTTAAAATACTTTTAGTGCGATGTTCAAAGCTAATTATGAGCCTCGCTGGCAGCCAGCAAGCATATAATTGACATATCTCTAGATTTTTTTAAATTATGTAAACATTTAAATCAAGTTTCCAAGTTTATTCGTTATTTGATATACGTTTGTCAAGAAATACCTAAATGGTTTACAATAATATAATATACTTAAAAAAAATAAATAAATAAAAACATATAAAATCAGTTAAAAAAGAGAAAAGGAAAAAAAATTATGCAAACACTGTTAGGCCATTTAAATCAAGTATCCGAGTTTATTTGTTATTTGATATATCATTTGTCAAGAAATACCTAAATGGTTTACAATAATATAATATACAGTACTTTAAAAAAAAAAAACACAACAAAAAACATAAAATCAGTTAAAAAGAGAAAAGAAAAAAAATAAAAATAAAAGGGGGATATGTAAAGACAGATGCCAAGAGGAACAATATGGAGGAAAGGGAGCTGGGAAGCAAAAAATACAACGAAGTAAAAAAAAAGGAAGAAAGGGAAGAGAAAGGGGAGGGAGAGCACCATGGGGGGGGGGTTGCTTCTAAAGAAGTTCGTAGGCCATAGCTAGATAGTCTCCATATAAATGCAACCCCTGTTTCTCCTGGATGCTGGTAGAGGGCACATAAAGTTGTTTTATTTGTTGAGAACCACAGCAGGAGCCAACGTCCTCGTTTGGACTCCACTGCACGCATGCACCGGACTTCCACTCGCTCTCCAAGTGATGTTAGACCACACCAGTAAGTTGCTGAATGACTCAAAGCTTTTGCGTCTCCTTGGAACACAGAAGAGGCAACGCGCGAACAGTAACAGCTTCTTTCAACAACTCCAAACTTGTACAAAGTCCCAATCAGATGTAAATAGTTCTGACACACTGGGATCCTCCTTGTTGCAAGTCCAAAGTCTAGGTCTAATTAGTGGGTGATAGATTCGAAATTTATTTTAATTCTTAGGGTGATCAATGGGTTTGTTCTCTCAAAAGACAAACTTCTCACCCAAAGCCAGGGCTTAAGACTCCTCTAGAGTAAAGTCATAATTTTTGAGACCAGCCTCCAGGCTGTACCAAGGCTGGCTTGGCTTCTCACATTACCCTATGGCTTCCAGAAACTGCTGGAACCCAGGCTGGGTTCTAGAGGTGCCTGAATGTTTGAACGATCCCCCTAGTCCCCAAGTGGAGACCCAAGTGCAGGAAGTTTTGTTTCAAATATAAAGGTCCCAAATTCACTCCTCTAGCTTATTCCAATTATCACCTATTGTCTTACACCAAGTGCCAAACCTGTGCAGCTCCAGAGATGGAGCTGCTCCTCCTCCTTCCAGGCTCTAGAACGCAGCACTGATAATTTCGCACTGCAACCTTTCCCCATTTACTTGCTGTCATGGGGAAACATAAGAGCTACTCTTTGGGCTAGATTCACTAACCTGCCCAATCGTGACCGATCCGTGGCAGGCCGACCAATTCACTACAGGGTAATAATTAAATGGGGGCAATCGGAGGAACGCTCCCCCATCGACCGCATGGATCGCTACTGAGCGATCCAGATGCATGCGCAGACCATCTCTTTGCCTGTCGATGGTCTGCACATGCTCTCTGCACGCAAGGAAGATACTTATAGGGAGGGGGGGGGGTGCAATCAGCCAGAACACACTAGGCCTTAACCTGCCCGACTCTCCTACTCTCTGTCGCCTTCCCTGCAGTGCGAGCCTGCGGGTTTAAAGCGGGACTGCATTGCGGCGGCAGCCCCGCTTTAAACCTGCAGGCTCACGCCACTTTGACATGCAGCTCCTGATTGGTGTAGCCCAGGGGTAGGCAATTCCGGTCCTCGAGAGCCACAGGCAGGTCAGGTTTTCAGGATCTCCACCATGAATATGTATGCGATGGATTTGCATGCACTGCCTCCTTGTGATGCAAATCTATCTCATGCATATTTATGGTGGATATCCTGAAAACCTGACCTGCCTGTGGCTCTCGAGGACCGGAATTGCCTACCCCTGGTGTAGCCCAACTTTACTACAGGAAGAGGCGATCCGAGAAAACCGCGAGTGAGTGAGTCCGCGAATTCACGGGGGAACACTGTATACAGAATCCGGTCCTTGATGCTAAGTGCTTGGCATTGGAGTACCTAGACTGAGGCACCGGATTATAGACTTGCCCTTCTCACCCTTACTATTGTGTATGCCCATTAGGCCCAGCATCCTCTGGCAATACAAAGATATTGATTTGTAAACATCCGATAGAGGTGAACAAGCTTCTGGTTACTGAATGCATGCTTGCATCCTAATGGTGGTTGCTGTTATTCAATATATAGGGGGTGGGAAGAATATAGCATGATCTTGCAGGCTGGTTTGCATAGGGTTACCAGATTTTCCGTTCGGAAAATCCGGACCCCTTAGACTTGCCCTCAGACCCGCCCAGTTCCACCTATCATGCCCCAGCCCTACCCCCAATCTCACCCTAGCCCCACCCCCTGCTCTGGTCGGGCAGGAGGGCATCCGCGCATGACATCATCGCATGGCCCTCCTGCCCGACGCCGATTGTGAGGGAGGCTTCTCAAAACCTGGACAAAGTGCCAGGTGTTGAAAAGCCGTCCGGACTCCTGGACTTATCCTCAAAAGGAGGCCATGTCCGGAGAAATCCGGACGACTGGTAACCCTAGATTTGCAGTACACAGATTTATCTAAGCAGGACCAAAAGAGACAAACCAAGCAAAATATAATCCAAATGTCATTAGGGAAACATCGTCAATTGAATTTTTTTCCTGCTCAGACACTTTAATAATTCATAGATAGTGATGAGATTTCAAGAAAGGATCTGTAGCCTCATTTTGCAGTAATTGTCTGTTAGATGGTCTTTATTCTAAGAGCCTGGGGGAGTAACAGTTGTTTTCATGTTTTGGAGATTGACCCAAAAGGAATGGTGCAAGGGACAAATCAGTTCTCGGATGAAGCAAGGAGCTCCACCTATAGAAATTACTGGCATCTGCCTTTCTGTAAAGGTGCATTAGCAAATAAAAGCTGAAATGAATAGCTGGGCTAATGCAGAGTTGATCTAATACAACTCCGACCTTTTTCTAAGGTTTTCTGTACGCCTGAAAAGAGCTGATGGGAAAGATAGAGAATCTTTGGTAGATTTAAGAGGGAAGTTATCACCGTGGGCTGCTGTCGAGATAGGTTATTTTACCACAACCCAAAACACCAGGCATAGTAGATAAATATCAAAAGTTATACAAAATATTCTACTTTCTTCTGTCAGGGGTGGAGGGGGGGAAGTCTATCACACCTCCCACACGAAAAAAAGCAGAGAAAAAAGAGACCTAAAAGCAAAGAAATTGTGGAGAGTTGATGTCCAAGATGAAGGCTTTATTAGAACAAAGAAATAATCCACATAAAAATGTCTAGGGCCTGAACCAGCCCAGAGGTTTCGTTGTTAAACCACGTGCCTGCTTATAGGACCGATAGGGACCCCTGAGGAAGACAATAGTGTCGAAACACAGACTGTGTTGGGTCCATATGTTTCCAGGAGTTCAGGCCTTAGACATTTTTATGCGGACATCAACTCTCCACAATTTTTTATGCTTTTGGTTGCGTTCCTTTTGTGGAGGAATCAGGGTCAACTTTCTTGTTGTGTCAAAAAAAGAGACCTCGCATACCATCATGGAGCAATGCACCAGCATCAGCTGTTACTGAGCATGCTCATGATCACCATAGGTCTCAAAGAAAAAAAAAATCTCCGCTCACATATTAACGCGGAGATGGTTACAGTCCCAACCGTGACAGGAACATGCACAGTCCGAACTGGAAACATTCACACTGTCGCATGAAAACTTTTCATAAAGCTGGAACTATATTACATAATCTACAGTGTACCTAACGTCCAAACTTGCTTGTAGTCTCAACTGTCCTGCTCCGGTTAATCCAACAAAGAAAGCTGGAGCAAGATTGTTGAGACTACAGGCAAGTTTGGACGTTAGGTACACTGCAGATTATGTGATATAGTTCCAGCTCAGTAACAAAGAAATGTAGTTAGAAATCAAAACAGATAGGAATGAAATGCTAGTCTGTGATTTCAACGTCCCTGCTTTTGTCATGACTAAAGAATGTCAACTAAGCTGGCCGATGTGAGGATCGTGTTTTGAGGGACATTAATGGACATGACATGGTCTTAAGGGGGCATTTAATAAATCTGTACTGCAATGCCATAGACAGCATGAATGTGTTGTTTAGCAATTTAATACTTTTATTCTTTGCTTTTCTTGTTTTGCCTTTAGACACATGTATCTTCTACCATGTAGAAGGAAGTCGCCAGTCCTTAAAAGTTATACTTTACCTCGACAGTTTCCACTTCTCCAATCTCCCATCTCGATTTCAAAATGGCGGGAGTTTAAAGCTCCATTCTGTCCTGTTCACCAGAGGTACAGTACTGTTGTCCACTTGCTCGTTCCTAAGAGGAGAAAACTTTATTGCCCAACAAGAACTGAAATTTAGTGGGTGCTCATTGAACGTTACCTCTACAAAAATGATATTTCTTGGTGGGATGTAGCCCGCAGCTTAACACATTGGAGGCAGATTGTTGTTCAATCAAAGTGTTTTTCTCTTCAGATTTGGAAAATCCTGAAGGCCAGTCACAGGGAAGCTGCAACCTGTCTTTAGAAGAGCTTCAACATCAGATTAATGGTGTTTCCCTTGAGAAAGTTCAGCATTATTACCGTAAACTCAGGTAAAAAAAAAAAAAAAAGTGCAGCGATGAACAGCTTTCATTAAGATCATGTTTAGAAGAATACTATTGGCTGTTTACCTGTTTATTATTTACGGGAGACAATAACACAATGAGAAAGTAGATGATATCAGAAAAAAGACCCAGTTAATCTTATCCATATTACGAGAATATATTCCAGCTGCCAGTAGTACAAGGGTGACCACTTATAGGAGAAATGATGCCTTAACTTAAACTGCTTAGCTATGGCTCTCATTTTACAAGCCCTATTCAGGTTTAATACATGCATAAATCAGCACTTAAGACCAAAGAAGAATCAGAAACTAATCCCTACTTAAGTACAATGAAAATCAATGATGGAGTAGGGATGAGAAAATGGACTTCCGCATAAAACCCAGCAATTAAATCCCCCCAAATGTTTATTAGTTGCAGCTCCTCAGACACATGCAATTGGATCAGCTCCTCCAACCAATACAATTGGACCCAATATGGCCCGTGTTTCTGTGAGAAAACCGCCTGCTTCCTTTGGGACCAAACTGAGCAGTTTACTTAAGGATTTCTACGCTAGCTTTACTGGCCCATTTATGAAGATTTACAATCCGTGTTTATTTTACCGGCACATGACAGTTTCAGAATATTAGTTGGTGACCCCTGAAGCAGGCAATTTTCCTGCCGAAATACAGACAATATTTAATAGACTAATTGTATTTCTCCAGTTTGTTTTAAATCGACTGGTTAGTAGCTTCATCGCATGCCACCTAGTCCTAGTATTTTTGGAAGCGATTCACATCTACTTGTTCCACTCCACTCAGTGTTTTATAGACCTTTATCATATCTCTCCTGAGCCGTCTCGTCTCCAAGCTGAAGAGCCCTAGCCGCTTTAGCCTTTCCTCATAGGGAAGTCGTCCCAAACCTTTTATCATTTCCATCACCCTTCTCTGTACCTTTTCTTTTCTTTTTTCCAATTCTTTATTCATTTTTTAAAAAATTTACAATAAGTGTAACAGCATTTATAACATTTTACACTCAAATACAACACTTAATATTCTGTTAAAATCCATATCAGAATTATATCCCCCCTCACCCCTAATCAATAACATTCTTTAAATTCAAGAAAACCTACCATAAACTCCATTCCTATATACCTTATTTAATATTCAAATCAAAAAACCCTTCTCCCCTCCCCCCATCCTGGATGTGCATTTTTAAGGGGAAAAATAATATTCAATCATTACAATAGTTTGTTAATGGCTCCCAAATCTCCTGTAATTTTCTAAAATTTCCCTGCTGTATGGCTATTGTCCTTTCCATTTTATACATGTGACATAAAGAGTTCCACTAGAAACTGTAATTAAGTCTCTTCCAGATTTTCCAATTACTCGTAATCTGGTGTATGGCATAATAAGTAGAAGCCTGTTATTCTTAGATGATATTTGGCTCTTAGCCCTCATTGACATGCCAAACAGCACAGTATCATACGATAATGTCACTGGATTTTCCAACATACAATTTATTTGACCCCATATTGATTTCCAAAAAGCAAGAATCAATGGACAATAGAATAACAAATGAGCTAATGTCCCAGCTTCGAGATGGCAGTGCCTTTTCTAATTCCACTTCATCTTTGTTGAGATGCAGCAATCGGAATTGCACACAGTATGTGAGGTGTGGCCGCACCATAGATTGATACAAAGGCATTATAAAATTTTCATCTTTGTTTTCTAGTCCTTTACTGAGAATTCCTAACTGGGCAGCTGAATGTTCTAGTACAGTGTATCTCAACTGGTGTACCGCGACACGCTGGTGAGGAGGAGAGCCGTTCACGCCGGCTGCCTGCCTACAGGACGTGCCTCTCGCGGCGAGAGGCACGTCCTGTAGGAAATCAGCCGGCGTGGATGACACTCCTCTTGGCCGGCGTCTCTCCTCTTCTCCCTGCACCTCCCGGATCCCTGCAACGGCGGGGTCGTAGCAAGACGGGCCTCCGCACATGCACGGACGTTGACACGATGACATCACACGTGTGCGTGATATCATCGCATCGACATCCAGATGCCTTCTAGCTGGGGCACTGCATTTAGTGTGCTGCCGGCCGGAAAAGTTTACGGGTCACTGTTCTAGGACAAGGGAAGGGCTTGGGTGGGGTCATGGATGTTCTATTTAAACACACACTGTATGGAATGCTGTTGGTTAGGAACCTAATTGCTACATTTCGGTGCTCGCATTTACCTTTGCCATAGAGCAGGTGTACGCGGTGATGCCTAAGCCCTGGATCCTCTATGTGGCGCCTATATCGGCAGCTGACTAAAGAGAAGCTGCTCAGTGGTAGACTTTCATCCTCTGCTTACGCGATGGCGCAGTATAAAGAATCGCACCACCGGGAAAGATGCGTGCCAGAAATTTAGGCCAGGGTTTTCCAGGCCTACATTTCCGGTGCCTATCTTTGCCACGAATCGTGCCAGCGCAGGCGCTTTATGGTGCCTAATGCCACTTCTGGTGTTAGCCACGCCCACAGTGGGGTTAGGCGCCGGTAGCCATCTCTGGAGGCGCAATTCCAGCACCTTTTCTTTAGGTGCCAGCAGGTGCTTTAAATTTAATTTGCCGTTTCAAACGGCGTTTCCCTATTAATTTAGGCGCGGGTAGGGCGCTTACCGGCACCTAAGTTAAAGCACTGTTTCTAGAATTTCCCCCTAAATACTATACTTTACCTCGACAGTTTCCACTTCTCCAATGCCTAATTGGAGAAGTGCCTAATTGCTCCATTGCCTAATTGCTGACCTACACTAGTATTCTATAATTGGATACTAGCGTAGCACCTAGATCTTGTGTGCCTAACCTTTGGTACCCTTTATAGACTCACTCCCATTGTGTTGCCAAATATCCACAGCACCAATATCTGTACAGCAGCTGCCATTAAATAAGAACATAAGAAGTTGCCTCCACTGGGTCAGACCAGAGGTCCGCTCCCGCGGCGGCCCATCAGGTCTATGACCTGTGAATTGGTTGCTGACCATGTCTATAATCTACCTCTGCATCTATCTGTACCCCTCAATCCCCTTATCTTTTAGGAATCTATCTAAACTTTCCTTGAACCCCTGTACTGTGCTCTGGCCTATCACAACCTCCGGAAGCGCATTCCATATGTTCACCACCCTCTGGATATTTGGCTTTGAATATCTGGCACCATATTCTTACTCCATGCCACCTTTCCAGTTGGACCGGTGCTTCTGTATTGTAGGACAATCTTTCCAAACCCTCTCCTGATGGCCGAATAACCCACTTAGGATTTCATGGTTTCTCCAATGAATGTAAATGAGACAGATCGGCATGCACTGGATCTCCAATGCATATGTATCTATCTCATACTTATTCATTATAGACATCCTGGAAACCAGGCTAGTTAGATGGTTGCCCAAGATAGGATATGCCGGGAATAGATCACTTTCCAAACAATTATTTTATGATCCCTTCTAGGGCGTTTTATCTTGAGAAATCTACGGATTCCAATACCACGGCATTGAAGATTGATCAGGTACACCGGCTTCCAATTTCCCTGGCCTATTTTTCCCATGGGCGATAAGTATGTGTTTATAATTTCCATAATTTTCTTCATTTATAACCTGCTGTAGTGTTTGGCTTAGTGCTGCCTGATTCACGATTCAAATTGGTTCACCGATTCAAATCAGGTGAATCGATTCGAATCGGTTTGTTTTTGTTAAAAACCGGACTTACTGATTCAGCTGCAAGATGAGTTCGGGATATTTCATGCCGCCGGACTCTACCCATCTAATGTAACTTCCGGTTTTGCGAAACCAGAAGTTACATCGGAAGAAATGAAAGGAGTGGGAGAGTCAATCAGCGCGCGAGCGGACCTCGTGCAGCAGACCTTGGCAGCAGCAAATACTATTTTTGGCTGGCTCTTTCCCCACATTTCTTCTCTCTTCCCCACGATTTAATATCCAGTCCAGTAAGTAAATGAATCGGAATGGGGGCTGGTGAGTCTTGGGGCCTGGGGATGGAAGCTGAAATCGGCAGGGGGGGCTGGGGATGGAAGCTGAAATTGGCAGGGGGGCTGGAAGCTGAAATCGGCAGGGGGCCTGGGGATGGAAGCTGAAATCGGCAGGGGGGCTGGGGATGGAAGCTAAAATCAGAAGGGAGGCTGGTGAGTCTTGGGGCCTGGGGATGGAAGCTGAAATCAGGGGGGCTGGTGAGTCTTGGGGCCTGGGGCTGGAAACTGAAATCGGCAGGGGGGCTGGGGATGGAAGCTGAAATCGGCAGGGGGGCTGGTGAGTCTTGGGGGCTGGGGATGGAAGCTCAGAATAGGCAGGGAGGCTGGGGATGGAAACTGAGAATCGGAATGGGGGCTGGTGAGTCTTGGGGGCTGGGAATGGAAGCTGAGAATCATTTCTGTAGGCTATCAGAAATTTGCTTAATTATCTACTCACACAGAAAAGCAGTAAAAGTCAATAGGTTCTCTGAGTGGGAACAACCTGTTTGATCTTGCACTCGTGTGATTGACCAATTGTATATCGCTGTTTAATTTATCACATTGATTAATTTGAGCACACATAAGGTGTCCTATGATGATATGCACTGCAGGCAGAGGGTGATTAACCTGTGCCATATTGTGTAAAGCGCTGGAGAATTCTCTCCCCTCGCTTACCTCTCACGCCGAGGACCCCCTGCTTCAGTATAATCATTTATATGATTTATCTTATAAACATTATTATGTGGTCTTTTCCTCAAGTGCTGAGACATCAGGTTGTTCCCACTCGGAGAACCTATTGACTTTTACAGTGAATCGAATCGAATCGGAAAAATCGATTCAACAGGGTGAATCGAATCGAAATATTTTTCTCTGAATCGGGCAGCACTAGTTTGGCTTGGCAGTGATTCTTCTGACCGAAAATACAAAGCTTTAAATCAATTTTGAATTTTCTGAAATGTTTTTCTTCTGACACTGTGAGAGTCTAGTTGGGCATTTTGAAAGTCAGGACATCTAATATTTCAGATAAATAAAAGGTCTAAGATTATGTGGAAGGGAAACAGCTAGCATTAAATACAAATAACCCCACTTCACATGTGCTTGAAATTCAGTTTTGCTCCACAGGAGTTAATGGAAAATTTACTTGGGTCACAGATTTGAAAGGAAAGCAATTTTCAGAATATTCTCTCCATAAAAAACCTCTTATTGCGGATTGCCTGTGGCCAGCCTGGTGGCTCAGTATTAGTGATGTGTAGTGCTGTGGTCAAAGTCCTCATTTCATTCCTTGCTACTGGGGCTAGAGAGTCCATATACTATGAGAGAAGTTTCACTACAATGACCAGAATAGATGTTTGGCTCTGTGTGTGTGGTGGTGGTGGTGGTGGTGGGGGGGGGGGGGTATAAAAATGGAAGACAAATCTTTGAGTGAGTGAAGGTTCATTGTGCTAAAGCCTAGCTCTGGATCTGAAATCGCTGGAAGTAGAATGATGCGGGAGAAACTTGCCATACCCCTCTTTCTCCCCTCCCACAAAAAGTACATCAATTTGTTCTCCCATGTATGTATTAACAAACCCTGTTCTGATATTGATTATGCCTAGGCTTACTGTATGGCTCCAGAAAAAGGATGGATTGAGACATTTGGGTTTTACTTCCATTGCTTTCAGTGGAAGTAAAACCCAAATGTCTTAATCCGTCTTCCTTTTTCTGGAGCCATATGGTAACCCTGATTATGACGGTGTACCCAGCTTTAGCCATACTAAAAAGGGGCAGGAATAAAACTGGGCTGGGAACAAGAGTATGTACAGGGTTTTCATTCTAAAATTAGCATATTGTATGTACTTTTCAAAACAAGCTCAGCATCTATAAAGTATTCAGTTATTAATGTACCTGTATTATGTATCAGTCCCTAAGGGGACACTGAGCCTTTCTCCTTCTGTATGGTGACTTATTAAAACATTCTTCAGTCACTGCAGTAGGTCAGAATTTCACTGAAATGCTTCAGAAGAACCATGCTAAACACATTTTTTGATGCACTTTATCCCCTTTTAGCTGATTCGCCCACTTAATGCGATGGATGAACTATGCCGCCTAATGAAATCCTTCATAAATACCAAAACACCACATTCAAGTGGTAACGTATCTGGAGCTGGGCTCTTGCCCATTTCTTCAGAGCTCTGCTATCGACTCGGCGCCTGTCAGATGGTCATGTGCGGCAGTGGCATGCAGAGGTGAGATCCTGCATTCATTATGGTGAACGGTCTCAAACATTTTACTGCCCCTTCGCCTATGCTGTGATGGATGACTATTTGGAAATCTCAGCTCTGGAGATGGAAAGCAGAATTGGGATGTGTGGCATAAATATGGAATAAAATTGCTAAAGGAACTCCAGCAAATAGTTTTCAGTTGGAAATTGGTCATGAGGCCTTGATTCTATTGGAAATCGGAATGAGGCCTCAATTCTATAAACAATGCCTAAAACTTAGGTGCTGAAGAACACAGTACATAGCATCTGTCAATCTTCAGTTAGGCACCGTTTATAGAATTGTGGTTATGGCAAGGTTTTTTTTTGGCCTCAATACTGGTGCCTAAGACTATTTTAAGCACCTACATGGAAAACACACCGAAGAACCGCTCTTAACCATACCCACTTTCTGGTAGGTGCCTACCATTCAATTAATTTTAATTTAAGCTAATTATCAAGGGAAAACCCTGGCCAAATATAATGGCACCTACTACTATGTTGCCTAGCAATGTTTA
Organism: Geotrypetes seraphini; assembly: GCF_902459505.1. Taxonomy (NCBI): domain Eukaryota; kingdom Metazoa; phylum Chordata; class Amphibia; order Gymnophiona; family Dermophiidae; genus Geotrypetes; species Geotrypetes seraphini. The sequence continues at coordinate 111,496,518 of NC_047094.1, forward strand.
AGCCTGCTTAGGCACCACTAGGCATGATTATGTACCTGGGGCAAATTGGGGATTACATGACTTGCCCAGGATCACAAGGAGCAGTATGGTAACAGTTAATAGAAATCCTTTGCATTATTGGGTGCTATCCTCTCCCTTAAGCACCTCATGCCAAAGGAGGCATGAAATGACTAGATTCTGTACCTTACAGTTAATGCTTAGATAAGTATTGTGCATTAACGCTTAATGTAGAAGATACGAGAGCAATCCTTAACCCTACTCCTCTGCCCTTCAACCCAGCCAGCTGATTAACTGTTCCCCTTAACTATATCCATGACATCTTGTTTGTATATCTTGCCTGTTTAGATTGTAAGCTCTTTCGATCAGGGACTGTCTTCTTTGTGACTCTGTACAGCGCTGCATGCGTCTGGTAGTGCTATAGAAATAATTAATAGTAGTAATAGCATGGCTTGCTTAGTGACACCTCAAGAGGTATAGCTCATAGCATGTAATATTTCATGTAACTAACTACGTCATATTGTCTGCCATTCAGTTTATATGCAGAAAGACATTTCCTCTGTACCACCTGAATGGTAAAATGATGGGATGCCCCCAAAAGTTAACATGGAGGTTTTTGCAGTCATATCCTATCAATTTTTAACTTGTAGTCACTGCAAAACCTTTGTATTTAATGGACTTCTTATGTTTATATTGTAGAAGCACTTTAAGCGTGTCCCTGGAACAGGCGGCTATCCTGGCTCGGAGTCATGGTTTGTTACCAAAGTGTATCATGCAGACTATGGACATTATGAGAAAGCAAGTGAGTATTGTGATGGTGCATTTAACCCACCTGTTTACAGAGCTCCTCTTATTCCACAGTGGGGGGAACCTCTTTAACTTGGCAAGTCTAGAGTGCTTTACAATAAAATTCTTATTGGTTTGGTTATGGCATTATAGCACGCAAAAGATTGGTCAGACTATAGCCCTACATTTCCCCCCTTTTAAGGTGGAGTGAGCTTCAGGGCAGCACATCATTTCTGTTATTTTTTTTGTTATTTTTTATTTATAATTATACAGTCTTATTTTACAAGAATTAATTCTTGTTACATTGAATACAGGGAAGAAAATTTTAACACAATAATACTTTTACAACAATCATCATAATGATAAACCCTTTCTTAGACCACAATAAACAGGGGGTGACCAAAACTAAAATTAGAGAGAAATTTAAAGGAATAGTGCAAAGAAGAAAGGCATAATGTATCTAGCGCCCATTACTATTATTATCCCTTGATCTTTAATCTTTAATGATCTGCTTAACATCTAGAAATTCCTTCAGATGGTTAGGAGAGAAAAAAACATATTTAACACCCAAGTACCTAACCAGGCATTTGCAGGGATACACCAATAAAAATGTTGCTCCAATATTTATAGTCTGTTGTCGCATTGCAAGAAATTCTTTCCTCCGTTCTTGTGTAGTCTTAGCTACGTCAGGATATATCCATATTTTCCGACCCCCAAACAATTTTTGGGAATTTTTGAAAAACAATTTCATAATCATATTCACATCCTGTTCAAAAACAAATGATACTAATAATGTTGCTCTGTCCATTTCAGATGTTATCGTTTGTTCCAGTAACGCCGTCACATTTGCAAAATCTATCACATTTGTCTCTCCTTCTCTTACTTTCCCAATCTCACTTCCATTAGCCTTTCCATTTCCGTCAGGCATCTTTTTATTTGGGCACATCATTTCTTATACCTAACTACCAATACAAACAGTGGTTAAGACCAAATAATTATACATGTACTGTTAAATTAGTATAGCAATCACTAAAATTAATAATGCTTACAAGTAATCTGAAGTATCACAAATTCAGAGTTCTTTGAACAGAATCCATTTTGGTTTGTCTCTGACATCACAGGCACAAAAAAAATGTTGGTCAGACTGTAGCCTTACAGTTTGCTCTAGCATTTATGCCAGTTATGGAACTGTAAATGGTAGTAAGTGCATTCTTTACCTCCTACACCAGTATTTTATAAAGTCAAGTAGGCTCATAGACGTAAAGTAGGCCCTTGAAAACACATGACTAGACCTGACTTTATAAAATTACTCTCAAAACGGGAGAAACCCTTTAGTAAATAGGCCCCTGAATTCAATATTAACAGAGCAACTTGTATGACAGTAAGTTTAGCTAAAGTGTGTGGTGCAGTGGTTAGGGCCACAGCCTCAGCACCCTGAGGTTGTGGGTTCAAATACCATGCTGTTCTTTGTGACCCTGGGCAAGTCTCTTAATCCCCCATTGCCCCAGGTACATTAGATAAGAGTGTGAGCCCGCCAGGACAGACAGGGAAAAAATGCTTGAGTACCCGAATGTAAACCACTTAGGTCCAATGTCGGTCCTCGAGGGCCGCAGTCCAGTCGGGTTTTCAGGATTTCCCCAATGAATATGCATGAGATCTATTTGCATGCACTGCTTTCAATGCATATTCATTGGGGAAATCCTGAAAACCCGACTGGATTGCGGCCCTCGAGGACCAACATTGGACACCCCTGACTTAGGCTATAAGTGTTATATAAATACTTAAATAAAGACAGCCAATGCGGTATATAAGAAATAAATTACATTACATTACATTACATTACATTAATCAGATCTGCTTAGAATTAAAGGGCAATTTTAAAAAGCTTTTTGTACGCATAAAACTCAGCTTTATACATAGAGGAGGAAGTTCTATAAAGTGCACCAATTTAGGTGACAGGATGCAGCGCACTGAGTGTGAATTCTATACTGGCATCTGGTCCCTAGCCTGAGTTGGTGTTTAGGAGTGCCTGCTTATACCATGTCATGAGCAGGCATAAATGTGCACACCTAAATGTAGCACTTGAGCATGCAAATGATAGGATTCTGTAACCTAAGCAGGTGCGCAACATTTCCAAGCCCTGCATATGTGCCTCCCAATGTGGATACCCCCTTGCATGTATATTTTATGCAACTTGCATGTTCACAATACAGAATATTGCTGAGCTTGCACCTAGCATAAATGCCAGTATTCTATAATCTTAGCACCACAAATGGCATCGACATTTGGGCACTAAAGCTCATATTCTATAAATTGCACCTTAACTTAGGCGCCTGTAAGGACCCTGTCGGTACCTGTGTTAAGTACAAAATGCCATTTAATAGCAGACTTAAGAGAAATTACAAGGTGCCTACTGTTGCCGGAAAAACAGCGCTGGAATCGTGTCCAACGCCACTGTAGGCGTGGCTACTGCTGAAAATGGCATTAGGCGCCAGTAGGTACCTCTGGAGATGCGATTCACATCAAAGGTAGGCGCTGAAAATGTCGGCCTTGAAAACCCTAAATGTAGCACCCGCCCTCATCTCTGCCCCCCCCCCGCTCCTTCCCCGATCTTCCCTGCCGCACATACCTCTACTTGCTCACCACTGCGAGCAACAAGAACGTCAACGTGCTTATCGCAACCCTGCCATCTCTCCCGCCGACGTTGCTTCCTGAGCACAGCAGCCAGAAGTGACGTCGGCGGGAGAGACGACGTGGTCGCGAGCAGCACGTTCAAGTTGTTGCTCGCGGCGGTGAACCACTAGAGGTAAGTTTCGAGTTTATCAAGTTTATGTAAGAATATGTTATACCGCTTATCGTAATTCTAAGCGGTGTACAGGCTTCATAAAAATGGGGTTATATACTTCTCCCTCCGTATTCGCTGAGATAGGGGATTAACAGACCCGTGAATACAGAAAAACCGTGAATAACTTTTTCATATGTTATTCGCTGTTTTCTATTAAAAACCATCGTGAATATGATGAAACTGCAAATAACATGGTGGGAGACCTGGCCTGTTCTTGAAGGAGAGGCAAAACACGGTGAAGAAAGTACTGGGAATCGGCGATTTTCTCTGTAAACGCTTGAAATCTGCGATTTCTCTATGCAAGCTGAGGTAATTTGGGGGGGGAGCCAGCAAGCCAAAAACCGTGAATAATCGAAACTGCGATTGCTGAAACTACGAATACGGAGAGAGAAGTGTACATACAATTAGAAACAGTGGATGCACGAAAGACTAACCGACATACAACAAGCATGAGGGTAGAGGGAGAACTCCATTAAATCAATAGAACAGTAGGGCGTTAAGGATAGAACAAAAGGAATTGGGGGGGGGGGTACTGTCTGGAATAGTCAGAGAAAAGTTTCAAATTTCAAAAGTGTATGGGTAAAGGGAAGGGGTGGGGGGCGTGCATGGTGAGGGGAGGAGTGGGAAGGAGCAGGGCATAAAGGAGGAGAGGTGACGACGCCCACCCCAACATGGCGCCTGGGAAGGACCGCCCCCCCCTTTCACTTACACTGGTTGTACCTATAAACAGCAATTTTTACAGGAAAAGTAAATGTCTCTAATCTAAAATTGTCACTTTTTATACGTATTCAGGTTGCATCCTCCTGTGCAACTGGCTCTAAACTTGCCTTTTTAGTGTGGTCATTAACACATATTTAAGAGGCTAGAGAGATGTTGAATGCAGCCAAGCAGTTACATTTATTAAAACACAAATGCAAGCAACAATAGAAAACATTCAAGACTAAACTAAAAATGTTTTTATTTCAAGACAAATACCATAGCGTCTAAATATTTCCTTTCCAACAGCTTGCAAAATAAACACGAACCGCTTTTAAGAAGCGATCCCCATTCCTGGTGTTTTATCCTCCCCCCTCTTCCCTTTAATTAATTTGTTTTTAATGATGTAATTATTAACTTTCCCCTCCCCCTTTCCCCTCAAGCTCAAGTTCGTATTTGTAATCTGTCTATTTAATGTTCACAGTTCCTCCCCCCTACAAAAATGTATTTTAACCTTTTATTTTTAGCATTGTAAACTGGCCAGGTGCACGTCGATGGTCAGTATATTAAAATTAATTAAACTCGAAACTTAAATAGAGTCCTAGGTCTTAAAAAAAGACCATGTGTGATCCAACTTAGGAACCCTAAAGAACCAGGATCCGGGTTTCGGCAACTGAAGTCGCCTTCCTCAGGGGACAATAGGTAGACAGTATGCATATAAACATCACAGGCTGTCGCGTGAAGGCATCTCTAGTCCGAGTGGCGCCCCAAAAACGGCGATTGCGCAAAAGGAAGGCAACTTCAGTTGCCGAAACCCGGATCCTGGTTCGGACTTCTTTAGGGTTCCTAAGTTGAATCACACATGGTCTTTTTTTAAGACCTAGGATTCTATTTATGTTTTCAGTGTTGCTTTCATTTGTGTTTTAATAAATGTAACTGTTTGCCCTGCGTTCGACATATCTCTGGCCTCTTGCTTTGTATTGTTCCGATTTTTGAGGCCTGCTCCCTTCTTCTGTTGTCCCATTAACGCACATGTCCATGTTATCTAGGGTCCCAGAGTTGAAATCTCCGCAAGAAATTTAAAAGTCATGGATCAAATGCCACCATCTGCACCACGGTATGTTCTCGATCAACTGGATCTTATTTAGTGAGAATACATATTTTTAAATTATTTCTTGATGGGTGTGTGTGACATGTCTACTTGTAAAAATCATAATGTTGGCCTGAAACTTTATCCTGGAAAAGCATAAAACCCCACAGTGTATCTGCGTTTTTCTATTAATTCGGTCCTCTAACTTTAGACTTGGAATTGGGAAAGACAACGGATGCAAGGAACGGAAAGTCAGTGGAAGTGATGCAGGCAAAAACAGTGGTAGAGTTGCCAAAAAAGCACAAGAGAGGCACAGAGGAGTTTAGGCCTTTGCATAGGTCCCTGGTATGTCTGCACCTCAAGTATTAAGAGGGCAATTCCATAAAGGTCGTTAAGGGGCAAATTCTATAAGAAGCGCCCAAAAGTTAGGTGCCGAAATAGGCACCGTACAGCGCGATTCAAATAAAATTGGGTGCCGTTTAGTGAATCACGCTGAGCGGCACCTATTTTGGAGGCACCCCAATAAATAGGCCCGCTCTAGGCACAACTAAAAGTTAGGCGGCCATGCGAGCGCTTAAGCACGCTTAAGAGCAGCGATTCTGTAACAAGGCGCCTAACACAAAGCCACGCTCGCGCCTAACACAAAGCCACGCTCACGCCTAACATGCATAGCGCCTATTTTTTTTTTTTGAAGACTGCGTAAATTTTTAGAGGCGCCTTACAGAATTGTTCTTTCTTGATAGGTGCCTTAAGTTTCAATTATCGCCGATTAAAAAGCTTAATTGAGCTTCTTGTTCAATTTAGATAGGCGCTTATCTAGTTGGGTGCCTCCAAAATAGGTGCCTAACATGAGGCGCCGGTTACAGAATTTGGGCCTGAAAGTTAGACGCCAAAAATCTGAGCACTGAGCTAGTATTCTATAACAGCAAATTTGCGCATCAAATTCATTATGCCATGTCAATAGCAGGCCTAAGTACGCATGCCAAAATGAAGGAACCTGCATGCATCACTAACAGTATTCAATAACTTGCTTGCATTGTTTAAGAGCACGTCCACGGTTCACCCATGTCGTTCCCACCTAGGAACTTAAGAATTGTCATACTGGGACAGACCAAAGGTCCATCAAGCCCAACAGTGGCCAACCCAATCCCCAAGTACCTGACAAGATTCCGAAGCGTAAAATAGATTTTATGCTGCTTATCCCAGGAATAAGCAGTGAATGTCCCCAAGCCATCTCAATAATGGCCTATGGACTTCTCTTTTAGGAAATTATCCAAGCCGTTTTTTTTTAAACCCTGCTAAGCTAACTGATTTCACCACGTTCTCTGACAACGAATTCTAGTAGTTACATGTTGTGTGAAGAAATATTTTCTTTGGTTTGTTTTAAATCTACTACTTAGTAGCTTAATCGCATGTCCCCTAGTCCTAGTATTTTTGGATTCACGTCTATCCTTTCCACTCCACTCAGTATTTTATAGACCTCTGTCATATCACCTCTGAGCCGTCTCTTCTCCAAGCTGAAGAGTCCTAGCCACATTAGCCTCTCCGCATAGGAAAGTTGTCCCAAACTTATTTCTGTGCATTAGGTATAAAAATGGGTTTTTAGAAAATGCTCCTCCCTCTCCGCTGGCACATAGGTCCAGTATATATACACTTTTTTTTTTTAACCTGCAGCAGGAGATGGGATTCCTGGGAGGTGGAAATACACCCACTCTCTTCATTTTTTTAAATATATGCATTGGTTTTCCTCTGAAAAAGTACTAAATATGTGTGAAATTTTTTTTTCTGAATCAAATTTCTTTGGAGACTAGGGCAACATCCACAGTCGAGAAGTACCCCCAGACTTTGCAGCTACCTGGGCAGTCATTAAATTGCCCAACGGTGGATGGAGCCGTTTATTTCACCATCTTCAGGGCACAGAGCTGTAAGCCTATGTGTGCCTATAATGCTCCTGGGAAGTTACACAGGATGATATTTTGACTAGATTTCAGTAAGGGATGCAGGTGATTCTAGTTTATGACAGAAGAAGCTTTGAGACTGTGTAAATAACTTTTATCAGGATACAAGTTTTGTGCTTGAGATTGTGCATTCTTATCTAGTGAGCACAAAGCAGTAAAAAGACTGAATAAACACAGAGAAAATTGCAGTTAAACATCTAGAGAAAAGTAGGAAAACCCCTATACACAAGTGGCCATTTGAGATTAAACCAATCGGGTCAGCATGGCTTTATGGAGGATGTGATAGTTCCTCTTTTCGGAGTGACGATGTTCCTAAATGGACTTTATTTGAAAGTGTCAAAGTTCCAAAGGTACACTGAAATCATCCACATAAAATAATTTCATCCACATAAAAATAAATCATCCACATAAAAGCCTTAAAGGACCTAGTCCGCTAGGGATACAAAAAGTCTTCTTCAGGGGTCCCTGGGGGTCCTCTAAAGGTGAATACGTGGGAAACAATTGTGTGGTGAGCCGGAAGTGGGACCGTGTTGGGTCCTGTATCCCTAGCGGACTAGGTCCTTTAAGGCTTTTATGTGGATGATTTATTTTTATGTGGATGATTTTAGTGTACCTTTGGAACTTTGACACTTTCAAATAAAGTCCATTTAGGAACATCATCATTCCACAGAGTTTTTTTTGGTTTTCTCTGGATTGTCTTTGTGGATATTTTGGGGTCAATTCCTTTTGTTTTTTGATAATTTCTCTTTTCTCCTTTTTCTTCCTGTTCACTTGGCAGAGATTCTACGCCATGACCCTTTGTTATTATCTGGGGATTTCCACCTTCTTATTTTAATCCACCCTCCTTTCACTGTTCCCGATCTGGTCATTGCGGCCAATGTCCTAAGGCCAGGAACCGAGTTCCCCTTATGGATCCCTGCTCTAAACACCTGTATTATGATCTCCAAAATATCCCCAGACAGCCCAGGGCGCAGAAGACCTATGCCAAGAATTGAACTCAAGCGGTTGGGCCAAGCCATTATTGCTTATTTTAATTGTCCCTCAAAAGATTTTCTGGACAATATTCAGTCGCCAGCTAGGCTAACGCCTGATATTAAGTGTTGGGCCATGTGCAGGCCCCAGCACTGAAACTCTGAGGTTACATGGTGGTGTGCTGTCCTCTGGAGCTTATGTGGGTCCTTTCTTATATACAGGTAGGGCCTTCATAAGATAGTTATGCCAGGACCCACATAACTTTACAGGGTTATTAGCAAGTTTCAAGTTTATTTAAAATTTGATAAAAACGCTAAGCAAAGGACATAATAGAATTATGGGAAGCTAGACCATTAAGCTACGAACAAAACAAACTAAAACCAATATACAAACAGAAACAATGGTGTAAGGAAAGATAACAATGATGGTAAAAATAAAAGGGTCGGGAGCACAGCAGGGACAAAATGTTTTGAGAGTAATAGAGGAGGATTAAGGAATAAACATTGTTCTGTTTAGCTAAGCTTAGGCTAATGATTTTAAGTTTCAAACGCGCCCTTAAAGAGAGAGGTTTTCAAGGAACTCTGAAATCTATCTAGTAAGGATTCTTCTCCACGATGACAGGGAGTGAGTTCCATAATTGGAACGCAGTGATTGAGAAAATTTCATTATGTCTAGTGCCAATGATTTTTAATGAGGGCACTGAGAGAAGGTTTTGGTTATTTGAACGTAAGACTCTTGGAAGGGAGTGGGGGTATTAATAGTCTGTTTAAACTAAACTAAAGCTTAACTTTATATACCGGGTCATCAATCTAAGAAAGCTCGACTTGGTTTACAACAATTACAGCCTGTTTTACAAAGCCGCGCTAGCGGCTGCAGCATGGTAACGGCCTCGAAGCCCATAGAGATTTAAAGGGCTTCAGGGCTTTTGCCGTGTGGCTTTGTAAAACAGGCCCTTAGATAAAAACTAAAGAAAGTTTACAATGATTAAATAAAAACTAAAGAAAGTAATAGCAAAAGTTTCAGAGAGATTAGTTTTCAAAATGTTTGGCAAAAAGAAAAGTTTTTAGAAATTTACGGAAAGATTGGAAAGAACTGGGGATCCTCAGAATTAAGTTGAGAAAGCTTAAAAGCCAGAGATTGACTGAAGATTTTAACTCCTTTAATTCCTTTTCCAGAAGGAAGGGAGAGTTTGAATGATACCAATGCAATTTTATAAGAAATGCGGTGAGGAATAGGCAACCGGTGAGCGTGTTTCTGGAGCGGTGTTACATGGTCATATTTCTTAGATTTTAACTCCTTTAATTCCTTTTCCAGAAGGAAGGGAGAGTTTGAATGATACCAATGCAATTTTATAAGAAATGCGGTGAGGAATAGGCAACCGGTGAGCGTGTTTCTGGAGCGGTGTTACATGGTCATATTTCTTAGAATTTGTTACAATTTTTTATTGCAGTGTTTTGGAATTAATTGTAGTTGCTGTCCTTCCTTCCTTCCTTCCCCCTCCCCTCGGGCCTTAAGTACCTCCCTCTCAATGACTCCCCTATCTCAGTAAGCCCTCCTGGGCCTACCATCAATCCCTGGTGAACTAGTGTCACTCTCCTAATCAAGATTGTTTGCCACATCCATACTTGGGGCCCACTGAGCTTGGTTGTTTTTTTGCTGTGAGTGCTATACTGGAGCAGACTTTATACTACATATGCAAGATTGCAAATTGTTTTGTCCTGTTACGGTAATTCTTCACATTTTTGCTTTCTAGGATTTACCAGCTCTGCCAGCCACCTGTGGATGGAGATTTGTAAAGCAAAAAGAAAACAAAAGACAATCTCCATAAGCTTTGAGTAGACACAGAGGTGCTGAAAGGGACAGATGCCAGTTTTTGCTAATGGCGATGAACTGTGCTCCTTAAACCACAAAGGGGGAGATGGCACAGTGCTTGCTCTTGGCTCCTGTATACATGCTACATTCTCCTAGAAAGCCAGACAGTCTCTACGCCCGGAGCACCTCATCTGCCTCCCTTCAAACCACAGAAGGGTGACGTGTTTTTAATGTTTGCCTTGTCTTGCTCCTGGCGTTCTCCAGAATGAACCTTGGACAGAATTATCTTCTGCCCCCCCCCCAAAAAAGAAGAATTAAAAACTCTGGAAAGTGCCACCGTTACTTGGGCAGAATCAGCAAACTGAGCTGATGTGAAACGCACTTTGAATCATAGTGCAGGAACGATTTGCAGGACGAAACGCGTGGAACCCAGCGTTGCCAGTATTTCCTATCCATCTGCTTACCACTTGCATTATCAGAGAGCTTGGATCATGGATACAGTAAATATGCTCTGGACTATTGCAGACACAAGGAAACCTATTAGCCTATTGATCTACCTTTTTAAAAATATAATAACACAAGTTCCTTTGATCTTTTAAATCTAAATATTTATTCTGGAACCTCGTTACGCTTCACTTCGGTAAGAAAATTTCTCGGCCTACCACATTCCTTACAACTTCTCATGACTGCTTTATTCGACCAGATATTGCACTGCGGAATGACTCTCCTGCATAATCTTCCTTCCTGTATTCTAGAAATACTGTAAAACTGTCAGGGGAGACTTGGGGAATAAAAGTTGAAATAAAGGATGAAACATTCAAGCATTCAGACCCATTGAACAGAAAGAAGATTTGAAACGAGACCAGAAGTAAAATAGTTATATTAACTGATAAAACAGTTTACATCCCGGTGTTACATACTGTATACAATGTTTTAAAGGTTATATTGTCCAAAATAGCACAATCCTCGTTGCTGTAAATTATCCAGATGTTCCTGGTTTGCGATCGAGTCTACATTATTTAACACTGTTAGTATTTAAGTAATGTTTTAATTCAGCTATTACGGTGTGATGATAGAAAGATTAATACGTGAAGCATAAAATAGTCATGTATATATTGTATGTATGTTTTTTTGTTGCTGTTTCAGTGTTCATTGTTACTCTCGTACTTTATGTTTATCCAAAGCACAGGTTCACACTATAAGTAAATTGTTAGGGGTGTCTGCCCGTAAATATATTCTTCTGGAGTGCCTTAGAGATGTTCATTTGTCAGACTTCCCCAGTGAGAGGAAACCCAACTTCTTTTCTTGATCATCATATTTTGACATCGCCGATCTATACCCTCTTTTAACCTGATCCTGCTAACACTCTGCAAGGGATTAAATGGACTCTTTTAGTCTCGCTTTCATGCTGCTTCTCTCATCCTCGCCAAACGAGACAGTCCTGCGAGCTCAGGCCAGCTGCTGGTCGTTAGAGACGCGTGCACAGTCTAAAAAAAATAGTTCTGCTCCAGCTCGTTTACACTGAGGGTTTTTCTCACTTTTTGGACATTGTATCAAGTTCGTGGGACCTGCTCATTTTAGGCATGCACTGTATGCATGCAAGAACTTAAAACGTGCATACAATTGATTGCACGCATGTTAATTCATATGTATATGTGAGTACGAGTGATTTTAGGCGCCCAAGACGAACTAGATGTTCCTCTATTGGCCAGGTTGCCAGACAGGTCCGGGAAGTGAGCACGACAGAGCTTCCTTGCAGACCACTCCTTCTGTAAATGCATAAGGGACCCTTTCAAATTATTTTTTTCCAGGTTTAAATGCTGTAGCAACGTTTAGGATTTAATTAAAGCGGAACCTTCGAAATAAGAGTTAACAAAAATCCATTCATGTATTAGTCTGTAATAGCAAGGTTGTTAGTAAAATTAGAAGACGTTTTTCTTTGTCCCTGTAGTACTTATCTGTAGAAGCTTTTTCGCTGCCCATGTGCTTGAAATGCGCTACTGGTCCAGCCTGGTTTGGTCTGGTCTAATCATCGCAGAGAAGGAGGCATCCATGCTTCATAACTACTCGACCGTAAGATGCACTCTGGGATCCCCTTTGGGATGAAAAAAGTGGTTTGCATACTCAAATTATTCTGATTCTATTAACTCAATAATACAGACAAATTAGAGAATAATCTCACATGAGGGACATGGCTTAACTCTTTGATTTTAGCCTGCGCTGTAAATGTGGTGAAATATTGTATAAAACCCACTGTAACAAATGGATTTTAGATGTTTAACTGCTCGCCCTTGCAAATCAAAGCTCGTTAGGTATAGTTTGCGGATAGTTCCCTGCCCAAGAGGGCTTACACTCTAAAGGCAAGATTCACTAACATGCATTGATGCATGTTAAAGTTATTAACATTCATTACATGATAGCGACTCCATTATTTTCAATGGGGCCTATTTAATAACTCACATTAATTTATGTTAGCAAATCTAGGGGGTCCTTTTATTAAGGTGCTCTAACCGATTTAGCTTATGCTAAATGCTAAGGCGCCCATAGAATATAATGGATGCCTTTGCATTAATAAAAGGACTCCCTAGTGCTAAATTTCTACTTGAGGCAATGGGGGATTAATTGACTTGCCCAAGGACACAAGCAATTTGAAGCCTGGTATCCTTGGTTTGCAGCCCACTGCTGTAACCCTACGTTCCATTCTTGCATGTGCTGGAGTAATAAGCACTCAGTCCTTTTTGTCTTCTCTTCACCTGTGTTAAGTTACTATCTTTGCAGTGCCTGCCATGCAACAGTGACAAATATTTTTTTTTTTAAAACTCGGACATACAAATACAAGTAACATTATACATTGATTAAGACAGTACAGTAAATGATTGTATAAGGGCATTTTGCAGGATGCACTGTTAAGTTTTTAAATTAAATTTTGATTCTCATTAAGATGAATAGGTGACTTGTTTTTTATTAAAAACTGTTTTATGTTTTAATGAAATAGAATGTGGTTTATTTCTGCAATGCACCTCTATTTTTTTTTTCCAGATATTAATAAAAGATTGGAAAAAACTCCCTTTCTGAGCTGTGTAGGAGAGTTATAATCCTTATGGAAGTGAGTTGTTGTCTGACTCCCCCTGGGTTTCTCCTCCCTTCCCCCCAAAAAAAGATGCAGGTTTATGTTTGTCAAAGCTCTGTACTCTGCAGTTCAGATAGTTATGGATTGGGAAGGTACATGAAGAAGCAGCAGGGGAAGAGGCCTGGAAAGCTATTGGCTAGCTGGTAGATTGGGAATAGAGCAAATCGTATAATGTGCTGCAAAAAACATTTGCTCTATTTAGTGTGCCACGAAAAACATTTGCTCCCTTTAGTGTGCCAGGGCTACAAAAGTTTGAGAGACACTGGGCTAGTTGGTGGATTGGGAAGGTACACAAGGAAACAGCAGGGGAAGACACCTGGAAAGCTATTGGTTAGCTTGAAGAGGAAGCAGGTACCATGAAGAAGCAGTAGGAAAAGAGGCCTGAGACGCTTTGAAGCAGAGTCCCACATTCTTGGCAGAACTCTTTTTATTACTGAAGCAGACAGCCATTTAAATTTTGTTAATTTCAGTGATTTACTTCGTAAATAATATGTATTTACTGCTTCACCTCAGAATAAGGCCCTTAGACTGTGTTCATCTTTATCTCAGGTATTTCAGATGTGGGAACTTACCAGTCACCTTATCAAATTAATGACACATGCTAAAATGACTGACCAATACAATATGTGTGAAAAACAAAACAATACATTGGTCATAAATCTTGAAGTGACATAACACACAATATGGGACTTGATATACTGCTTTTCTGTGATTACAATCAAAGTAGTTTACATATTATATACAGGTACTGTTTAGTAGCTGGGGAAAAAGTGACTTACCCAGAGTCACAAAGTGCTGCAGTGGGAATGAAACCCAGTTCCCCTTGTTCCCAGGCCACTGCACTAACTACTAGGCTACTTCTCTGCTCCTTACATTACATGCGTAGGGCCTAACCACTATATACTATCCAGTAGATAAACACATATATGGTACCTAGAAAATTGGCATGGACTACTGCGATGCTAAGCTCAATTCTATAAAAGTTAGCAGGGTTTTAAAAAAGGTTTGGATAATTTCCTTAAAGAGAAGTCCATAGGCCATTATTGAGATGGCTTGGGAAAATCCACTGCTTATTCCTAGGATAAGCAGCATAGAATCTGTTTTGCTACTTAGGATCTAGCTAGGCACTTGGGACCTGGGTTGGCCACTGTTGGAAACAAGATACTGGGCTTGATGTGCCTTCGATCTGTCCAACGCTTATGGCTTTGTTCTTATGTGAGCCACGTATAGGACAATCAAGCCATTGTGACATCACTGATGAGTTTGGCTCTTAGGCACTGGTGGAATGAGGCATTATGACATCACAATATCTGGATACCAGAGACTGTCATTCTGTAGTGTCTGTTTCAACCTCAGTCCTTCTACACCAGCATTCTTCAAAGCAAAGCTTGCGGGTCAGTGGTTGTGCCATTCATACTCTGATTCTTAGGTGAGCCAAGGATAATGAAGCCATTGTGACATCACTGATGAGTTTGGCTCTTAGGCACTGGTGGAATGAGGCTTTTTGACATCACAATCTCAGCTCTGGAATGTTGCTACTCTTTGGGTTTTTGCCTGGTACTTGGGACCTGGGTTGGCCACTGTTGGAAACAGGATACTGGGCTTGATGGACCTTTGATTTGTCCCAGTATGGCAATTCTTACAGACTACCTAAGCACCACTATATATCATAACTTATAGGTGCACACATTTATGCCAGGTTTTTCTTGGCCTACATGCCTACGCCCACATTATGCACATATGTCAAAAACTTGTGCATAACTTTATAAAAACACCCACAATTCACGCCTAACCATATCTACTTTTAGATACATGCACTGGATGGATATAATGTATAATACTTTGTGTTATGCGCCTATCATGTTGTGTGCATAATTTTCAATTAACTCCAATTAAGGCCTGTTAATTACAAGTTATCAGTGCCAATTAAGCCTATCAATTAAGTTGTGCATGTATATAGAATTTGGTGGAAAATTACTATTCAGCTCTTTAACCCTTCCTCCCTAGAGGATGTGATAAGAGCGATTAATGTAGCTGGTTAAAAAAAAAAAAAAAAAAGGGTTGGACAAGTTCCTGGAGGAAAAGTCCATAGTCTGCTATAGAGACAGACATGGGGGAAGCCACTGCTTGCCCTGGATCGATAGCATGGAATGTTGCTACTCTTTGGGGTTCCAGAATCTTGCTATTGCTTGAGATTCTGCATGGAATCTTGATTCTCTTTGGGGTTCTGGAATCTTTAGTTACTCTTTGAGATTCTGGAATGTTGCTACTATTTGGGTTTTTGCCAGGTACTTGTGACCTGAAGATGGGATACTGGGCAAGATGAACCATTGATCTGACCCCAGTAAGGCTGTTCTTATTTTCTAGATTTCTATCAAATCTGGTTGACGATTTTAGTACATGACGCTCAGTTCCGAAAGCTGCTTTTCTGGGAGGAGAATAACCAGCAGACTTCTCTCTGGAGGGAGTTAAAAGCAGTGGAATGGTTCCATGCAAGATGACTTTCACAACCTCTCTAGATGGAGTTCATAAAATATTCAGACACTCGGAGGGACGCCGGCTCCTCTCCATCAGCAACGTTGAAAGTGAACTACCAGTACATTTCTTTAAAAAAACGACAGCATTCCCCTCCACCTGTTTCAAAATAGATTTAAAAAATAAGACAAGAATCACAAATCACCTTCACTTAGCACAGCTGCCTGCATCAGAGAAATGTATGCTGCATGTTGTCCCCCCGAAATAAAAGATAATACTAGCCTTTCATGCAGAATTATCTTTACATTTAATTCCTGGGAAACAAATGAAGTGATAATGTGACACAGCCAGCAATTGACCTCCAGGGATTTGACTTTTCAATTTTCCATCATTTCAGCAGAAATAGAGCTCGCAATGAACAGAGACGGGAGATCAACAGCACTGGATGTAAAATGGCCAAACACAATTAATCTGCTATTTCTTTCGCGCTGAACAATTGCTCCCTATTCAGACTTTCAAACAATTTAAAAGGAGACATTAATAGCTTTTCCGTGAAAAGGCTCATTTTGCGGTGTTTCTAAAAGCGTATGATCCAGCCTGGTTTTTCAGATTTTGTTTTGTGCAAAAAAGGGTATGCTTGTTTGTTTATTTAAGATTTAGAACATAAGAAAAGCCTTCACCGGATCAGACCTAGGTCCATCTAGTCCGGCGACCCGCACACGCGGAGGCCCAGTTAGATGTTCCCTTATGGAGACCAGGGTTTCCCGTATCCCCCGATATGTTTTGCAAGAAGGTGTGCATCCAACTTGCGTTTGAAACCCAGAACAGTAGTCTCCGTCGCAACCTCCTCCGGGAGAGCATTCCAAGCGTCCACCACTCTCTGTGCGAAACCACCACTCTCTGTGATAGACCGCTCCTGCACTTGACTGACTTAAGCGGTTTTCCAAGTATCAAACTAAGGGCTCCTTTTACAAAGCTGCGATAGCGTTTTTAGCGCACGCTGAATTTTAATGTGCGCTACACGGCTAGAACTAATGCCAGCTCAGTGCTGGCATTAGCATCTAGCATGTGGTGAAACCGCTAGCACAGCTTTGTAAAAGGAGCCCTAAAATGAAATTAGGTACTTGAGAAAAACTACCTTATCTAAACTAAACTGAACTTAGCCTTATATACCGGGTCATTCAACCATGGGAAGCTTGACATGGTTAACAATAAAATTAATAAAAAATGCTAAAATACATGAAAATTAATTTTCAAAGTGTTTAGCAAATAGATAAGTTTTCAAGGATTTCTGAAAAGATTGGAAGGAATGAAGACACCTCAGAATCAAAGGAAGATCATTCCATAATTGAGAGAATTTTCAAAATCCTACATGGCAATCTTCCTCCCCTAATCCCACTATCCTGGAATTCTTCAAGACCTGACACCACCAGATCGCCCACATACTCCAAACTATCTTTCCCCTCGTTAAAAGGTGTCATGTATGCAGGGAAATTAGGGAAATCCCTTTTCAAATTCACCGAGCTTTGGAATAACCTCCCTGCCCCGCTGCGGAACCTAGACTCATTCCAATTATTCCGAAAGCATCTGAAAGCCTGGCTTTTCTCCAAAATGTAAAGCTATCTATTTAAAATGTAAAGCTAGCTATCCTCTTCATGACCTCTAATTTCTTATTATGTCCTTCCCTCATTTATTGAATTACCTGTAAACCGTGTCGAGCTCTATCTTTATGGAGATGATGCGGAATACAAACTTAAGGTTTAGTTTAGAATTTAAAAGCCAAAGAAAGGCTGAGATTCTTAATTCCTTTCTTAGAAGGGAGGGAAAGTTTAAATTGTTGAGTTCCTCTCGCATATGAAAATCTATAAACGTTCCATAGAAGAGGAACAAGAGGGATAAAAATAGCATGTAAAATTTTAAAAATAATACATACACATTTAAACTGAATTCTGAGATAAACTGGGAGCCAATGAAGGCTCAAATTGCTTTTGAGCCTTCATTGGCTCCCAGTTTATCTCAGAATTCAGTCACATGGTCGAATTAGCTTTTTCCATAAATCAACCTCACAGCGGTATTCTTTGAAGACAGATCCCTGTGATGCCAAGATAAATAGCATTACAATAGTCTAGCCGAGAAAGTGCAATTGATTGGACCAGAAAAGTGACGTTGATGAAAAAGAGATCTAACCTTCCTCAGCATTCGTAAGTTGAAAAAGCATTTCTTAACCAGAGAGTTTATCTGATCCTTAAAGGTAAGGGAAGAGTCAAAAAGTATTCCCAAAATCTTGAAGGAAAACTCAATTTGTAAGGAGGCTCCAGAGTCCAGAAGTATAGTAGGAGGGAGATAATCCAGTTTTGGCCCTAACCACAAAAGTTTAGTTTTGGCTGCATTTAGCTTCATCTGGACCGACATAGCCCAAGCTTGAAGTTTGGAAATACAATGGTTTTAATTTAAAAAGTTAAATTGGTAATATTTAAATCAATCTCAATCAGTATAAAGATATCATCCATATAGGCTCACAATCTAGCTAAAGTACCTGATTAAAATAAAAACATGTAATACATTTCCAAGGTCAGAAATCAATGAAAGAATATTAAAAATGAAAAAGAAAAGAAATTTAAGAGATAGAAAAGTCTCTGAAGCGGCCTGATAGCAAACAGTCATATTTTAGTGCAGGTCTTAATACACTTCACAGATCCGTCACTGGCAGAGCTTGAGAGCATCAAAGAAATGAACATTTCTAAAACATATCCACTCAAACTGTTATGTGAAATAAATAAATCCAAATCAACACGAATCAGTAAAATTAAGGCAGATTGCGCTCCCAATTCCATTATTCAATTCGGGTGAGCCATTTGGAAAAAATGTGCTTTTAGATGTCTTTTAAAATTTTGAAATGATCCTTCCTTAACTCTGCTGGTAAATTGTTCCACAATATTGGAACTGAGTAGAAAAATGCACCATTTCTAGTTTGAGGCAAAGTAAATGCAGTGATCTCCTAGTGGCCTACTCTATATGAGTGCTGGCCATACTGTTATGTGCAGTTTAGGAGTCGATATTGTGGGCTACGGTCCCTACCGGATATTCAGTGGCTGCTGAATATTCTGTATAACCTCCAAAACAACTCTCAAAGTGATCAGTTTATTGGTTCCTATCTGCAAGCTTATTTCTATGATCTAAGCGGGATTCTTAACGATGGAGGGGAAGCCAGAAAATTCTCATTTTGTGTCATTTTAGGAAAATGTTTGTTTTGTTCAGGACTCCTACCTCCCCCGTTGTGCCGTTACAAGAGACAACACAAAATGAAAACTTTCTGGCTCCCCTCCACCCTGGAATCCATGTGCCCCCTTCCCACTCCTCCCCCAAGATCCAAGCTCCCCCTTCACCTCCTCCCACCATCCAAGCCCCCCTCCCCAAGCCTACTTTCTTAGTGATCTAGTGGAGTTCTTTGGGGTAGGGTTGGTCCTGATCCACTCTTGCCCATGGCTGCAGCCACACCCAGTATGGCAGCTGTGACCTTTCTCCATAGTCTTGTGATACTATGGGGGAGGGGAGTATGAGGTACCTTGGATCATGGGGACAGGGAGGTTGTTTGCAAACCTGTGGTGGCAAACGAAACCCTGTCTATTTTTATTTGCCAATGACGGGAAATGAGAGAAAAATCAAATATATAAACCGCCATTAACCAAAATAATACTGAAGGGGTTTTAATAACAAGGGAACAAGCCTCAGATCATGGAGTTGCACCCATTCCGGGTTTTTCTTAAAGAGACAAGCCAAATTGTTCTCTTACTCCTGAATTTAAAAGGTATGTAGGATGTAAGCAGGAGTAAGAGAACAATTTGGCTTGTCTCTTTGAGAAAACCTGGAATGGGTGCAACTCCATGATCTGAGGCTTGTTCCCTTATTATTAAAACCCCTTCAGTATTATTTTGGTTAATGGTGGTTTATATATTTGATTTAATTAATAGATAACCACCCGGGTTTCTCTAGTTTACTGTTGTATAACAGGAAATGGGAGAAGAAATGTTCTTGACATTCTGTCGGTCTGTCCCAGTTAGAAGTCGGAACGGGGCTGTGGATCTCCCCCTCCCCCCCCGGTCTATGGGTCTCCCATGGGGATGGACCCTGGTTCTCCGGGGTCCCCACAGAAATGCTGGCCTACCTTTGTTCCAATGATCCCTCAGCGCACCAGTTGCTGATTGCCACTCACATGGGAGAACTCTGTACATCCACCAATCAGGGAGACAGAGCTGGAGCTTGATGGCCAATCATGAGCACTGGGGGGGGGAGGGGAGGCATGGCCATAGGCCTGGATTTTCCTTCGGGAAAATCTGGTAACCCTAGCCATGGCAGATATCCATCAGCTCCCTTAGCACACTCTAATAGGGAATGCCACCCCCACCCCCATCAGTCCTCTCAGTGGTTTAAAATTTCTTATATGACTATCTCTTCAAAATCTGGGGACCCCAGTTCTAACATCTTGCATTATGCAGAGGACTTCAAGATTATTGGTCAGTCATACTGCTAGCAGAATCTTCAGCTATGTGATGTTAGCTCAGATCAACCCGATTATTTTGTTTTATAGTTTTAACCTCTCCGTGTGTTTCTTTTTTCACTGTCTTGGTTATTTCTGGTTTATACTGTTTTCCAAGGAGACATTGTGCAGTCTGTTTCGAACTTGAGCTAGGCAGATTTAGGGATGGTTTTGCGGTCGTCGGTACAGGATCAGAAGGTTTAGTGAATCTAGCCCAAAGTGCCTTTACACCCACCTTCCACCCCTGATAACAAAGTGATAGTTAACATGGGGTTTACTGTGTGCAATCCATGAAACTACTGCAAAGCCTCTTAATGTGGCTCTGCAAGTACGTACTTAGCACAATTTAGTGAAAGGGCACATTATTTTGCAATAGTGGACATTTTAAAAAAACAAATATATTATTGATAACATAGAAAAAATATCATTTAGGGTTAAAAACAATAGGAAACTACATGAAGCATCCTACATTGTTTGAAATGAATGTGCAGCTTTAATTGAGAATGACACAGGGACAAATTTTTCCCCATTCCCACAGGAACTCATTTTCCTGTCCCCGCAAGTTCTTTTCCTGACCCTGCCCCATTCCTGCAAACTCTGTCCTCAGCTACACAAGCCTCAAACACTTTAAAATCATAAGTAGCAACATTCTAGAGCTCATTCCACCAATGCCTAAGCTCCGTCCTCATCTGCACAAGCCTCAAACACTTTAAAATCATGTGTTTGAGGTTTGTGCGATTAAGGCTGGGCTTACAGGAATGGGACAGGGACAATGCCAAAACCTGCGGGGAGGGGACAGGAAAATTGAGTTTCTGCAGGGACAGGGGAAAAATTTGTCCCCGTGTTATTCTCTAGCCTTAATAATAAATTGAAAATGATGGTTTTTACATATGACCAGAAGATGGCGCTAATTCCCTTTGTATGCTCAATATGCTATGCTCTTTTCTTTTTTTGAAGTATCTTTATTAGCAATTGTAATGGGAACATACAACCAATAATGATGAAAGCAGCGAAAAACAGAACAAGCACAGAAACAACAATGGAGACTATGACAGCAGATGGTTCATAGGGCAGAAACCTCGTGGCTGGATGCCTCACACAATTGACATTTTGTGTTTAATATACAAAACCCCCAAAACAAACACACACAAACCCCAAACTCCCAGCCATAACAGTCAGACATCAAACAACCCACAAGTAAACCCCCAAACATCTATTACACCCAAACACACCCAAGCATCCACGCGTGCAGCCACCCAGGGGAGTAGCAAAGAAAGAAAGAAAGAAAAAAGAGAGAAACGGTCTCCATCCCAAAAAGAAGTCAGGGTATGGAATCTGTGGTCTCCGACTCTGAGCTGGAACAGAAAGTTAAAGCCCGCTGCCTGAGAGCATGATAACCCCGGAGGACAAGGGTCCCACACCGGGGAATGCGCTGAAGTTCATACCGCCCCACCTCCGCTAGTCGAGCAAGCCACTGCGGGAAGGAGGCCATGGAATCAACCACCCAATGGTGCAACAATAGCTTTTTTTGCCACCAAGACAGCCATGTAAAGAACCCTACGCTGAGGCAACGTAAGCCCTCCCTCAATCAAGTCCCGTTGATCTCCCAAGAGTAAGAAACCATAGCTCCAGGGCACAGCACGCCAAACAAGGTGTTCCAAAAATGGAAGAACTTGCAGCCATAAAGCGGAGGAAGGGCATTCCAAGAAATGGTGGAGAAGGGTACCTAAAGAGTGATTACATTTAGTACAAGTCGCTCCTTTCCAGAGGCCCATGCGAGCCCCCTGTGCCCGGGAGACATATGCTTGATGCAAAATTTTAAATTGCATTTCCCGAAGATTCGTGGAACCCCCCAAGGCATGCACATTGGCAAAAAGATCAAGAAATGCCTTGCGGTCAAGAGGAAGATCAAGCTCCGACTGCCAGCGTGAGGCCAGTCGATCCATGGATCCCAAATCCGAAGCATTCTTCAGAATCTGATACCAGGTAGATAATTTGTTGAAAGCAGGAGGCACCTGAAAAAAATTGAACATCCAAGGGACCACAGAGCCAAGCATCCCCCCACTTACGACCAAGGGACAAATAGTAGTGCCGAGCCTGAAAGTAAGCCCAAAAATGAGTCTGGGGCTGGTGCCAGTGAGACTGCAGTTGGGCAAAGGTAGGAAACTGCCTACCCCCCACTGTTAGGAAATCCTGAAGAGATCTACACCCCCTCTTCTCCCACTGATGAAACCAAGAATGACCCACTCCCGGCAGAAAGTCGACATTTCCAGACAATTGCAATAGTAGGGAAGCTGCCGGAGTCTTCCCCTGCTGACGCCACCACCACCTCCACGCACGGCGCAGGGGTAAAAGAAACGCAAACTTAGGCCCCCCCCCTCCTGGGATAACCGACATCGGAGCATGAAAAAGGGACAAGATCGAGTGGGGAGCGCACCATGATTCCACCCATCTCCAGGGAAAAAATTTATAACAACCTTCATGGATAAACCGAACCAAAGCTGCAACGTTGTTGTAATGAAGATCAGGAAGGTTCAATCCTCCCTGAAATTTGTCCAAGGCCAAAGTGGCATAGCTAATCCAGGCACATTTATGACGCCAAATAAAAGAGGAGAGGATCGAGCGGAACAGATGCACATCCCTATCGGTAACCCAAAGAGGTACGGTCTGCAAAGGATATAGAATCTTAGGAAGTAGTATCATCTTAGACAAAGCCACTCGACCCCAAAGTCCCAACGGAAGATCTTTCCATTTATCACACAACCGCTGCATCTCATTCAGATGATGGCGCACATTATATTCATACAGAAGCTTGAGAGTGGGACTTAAATACACACCAAGATAACGCATCGGCCTCCGTACCGGCGGTATCTCTGGGCCCTGAAGTCCAGGCTCCAAAGTAGTGGACCGCAACAGGAGAAGTTCAGATTTAGCACAATTGACTCGCAGACCAGAAATGTCCCCGAAGGAACGAACAAGAGCAAGGGCACACCCCAGATCAGAGCGAGGTTGGTCCAGATACAGAAGAATATCATCAGCAAATAGGTTAATATGGCTCTCTTGGTCCCCAAGGCGAACACCCTGAATATCTGAAGCTCCACGAATCTTAGCGGCCAAAGGTTCAATAGCTAACATGAAGAGCAGCGGAGACAGGGGGAAGCCCTGCCTCGTCCCCCTATCCAAGGCAAACGGAGCGGTGAACTGACCATTTACTAAAAGCCATGCTTGCGGTCGAATATATAAGCTACATATCCATTGATGAATAGGGCCCTCAATACCAAACCACCACAAAACCCAGAAGAGATACTGCCAGGAGATGCTATCAAAGGCCTTCTCCATGTCCAGGCCCACAATAGCTGATGTCCCCTCCAGTCCACATCTGGAATGAAGGGCCATCAAAGTGCGAGCTAGATTCATTGATGCATATCGGCCCGGCATGAACCCGGTCTGGTCCTCATGGATCAAAAGTGGCAAAAATGTATTCAAACGGTTCACCAAGATTGCGGCAAAGAGCTTGGCATCCTGATTAAGAAGAGAAATGGGCCGATAGGACCCCACCTGGGCCGGGTCCTTACCTGGTTTAGGCAATAGCACAACATGGGCCAGATTAGGGGTCCCCAAACCCTGCTCCACGGACAACTCATTGAATGCCTCCGCCAACACAGGAGAGACCTGATCCGACAAAATCTTGTAGTACTCAGAGCCAAATCTGTCAGGACCAGGTGCCTTAGTTAACTTAAGCTTCTTGATAGCTAGCTGTACCTCCCCAGGACTAATAGGGACATTCAATTGATCCACCTGAGCAGCCGTCAACCTCGGAAGCATGAGCCCCTGAAAGAAAGCATCTCTATCAGAGTCCAAGAACGGGCGGTTCGCATACAGGGATTCATAAAAGTGAACAAACTGTTGGATCTGCTGTTCCTGGGTGAAACGAGCTCCTGTCGGATCCTCAATGGACAGAATAACCTGGCACTGTCTTGGAGGACAAACCAAGTTAGCCAAAGTCTCCCGGTCTTGCCTCCCCATGAATACAATTTATACCGTTGAAAGTAAATATCTCGAGAGGCCCTCTGTGTTAAAATAGTGTCTATCTGACGCCGTACCGTGAGCAAGCGGAGTTTATCATCCTCGGAAAGAGAAGTACAATGTCGCGCCCGCAGTTGGCAGAGCTCCCCCGATAGAGCCAATAAGTCAGCATCCAGTTTCCTCCGCTTCTGAGAAAGATAAGCAATAATAAATCCCCGCAGAACCGCCTTGGAGGCCTCCCAAAACAGTACCGGAGGGACATCGGCAGTATGGTTGTGAGAACTATACTCCACTCAAACAAAATAATAACTTCAGTTAAACTCATATAATAAGACTAACACACAACTCAAAAGTGGCCACATCTCAATGCATAGAGATGAAGACTAAATTTCTCCAGTGCCCAAGGTTAACACCCAGAACAAATCTTGGTAGTTAAACCCTCGATTGAGCTATCATCGAATATAGTCTTATTTTCTCTAAGAGCTTTTTATGTTCTTGTTATATATGTAGCATATTGCAAGCTGGTACTCATATTAATGCTGCATTATTTAAATGCTATATTGTACTGCTGTGAAAGCGTGGTACTTAGCTCAGGTGAACCAACGCCCGGCAGGAATCCCACGCCTAAACGACGGAAGATCTCTGTTTCGCTCTATTGCTAATGTTCAGAGCTTCCTCAGAACAGCAAGGTGTTCAGCTTCAATACTAAAACAGAACAAAATAGAAACATTTTTGTTACAAAGATTAAACCCTTAATCGCTGCCACTTAACGTAGTTAATGTGTCCTAGAAAAACACGAGAACACCCACCAATCAATATTCCTGGACTAACCCGTCTATACACAATAGTCCATACATAAACAAACTTCTTGTACTTACTAAGCAGTGGTCATAACCGGCTTCCCCGCTGAGTTAATGCGAACAGAGCCGACGAGAGGCATAGAATTTAAAGCCCTCTCTCGGCGTCTGACATCACTTCCGGCAACACAATTGATTGGATGCCGTTCCTATACTACACCGCGTCATTTTTATATATAGATATATATGGATGTTTAAAACACGCAATTTTTTGGAACTGTCAATTAAAGAAGATAAAGCTCACAGTTACAGAAAAGGACGAAAAATGACTTTAACTGAAGAAAACTTGCTAATTAAGTGCAAGATTTAATCCGTTGGGATGTACAGTTTGTAATCTATCAATCCATTTCTGTTCTATTTGAAGTAACTTTTTCCCCCTATCCCCCCCTTTGCAAGATGCTGTAACTTGATCTATAACCATACACTTCAATTGTTGAAACGAATGTTGATGTAATAAACAATGTGCTACCAAAGGAGCTTCTTTCCTCTGCAAATGTAAGCAGGATTTATGCTCTGACATACGTATACGGAAACATCCATATATATCTATATATAAAAATGACGCGGTGTAGTATAGGAACGGCATCCAATCAATTGTGATTATACACATTTATGATTATACACATTATGATTATACACATTAGGGGCATACAGATTGCAGAATAACCAATTTTGTCCCCACAATTCCCCCAGTACTATAACAGAACGTCCCTCTGGATCTGGGAGGACTTTGTGTACATGGAAGGGCACTTGTTTATGAATAAGTATTGCAACCCCCCGCTTCTGGGTACCAAAGGAGGAAGAAAAGACCTCACCCACCCAGTCTCTCCGAAGCTTGAGGTGTTCAGCAGGGGAGAGGTGGGTTTACTGGACAAAGGCTATGTCAGTCCCCCTCTTCCGGAACCAGTTCAAAACTTTCTTCCTCTTAACAGGAGAGTGGATACCGTCCACGTTTAAAGTGGCTATGGTCAACTTAGTCATGGAGGAAACAATCTTTCAAAGACAATAGTAGAGAACAAGCCAAGAAAAAGGCAGAAAGGCCCCCCCAGCCAGGCCCTCCCCCCAGAATATCAGAAACCGTAGCACCCCTGAAAGACCCAGGTCTCTTTGAAGTAGAACAACCCCCCCCCACCCCAGGTAAGCTGCACCACATCAGAGCCAACCCTCACCCATAGCCACAAACTCACCCGCCACACATACCACCATGCAAACCCACCAAGCCCCAGTCTACAACCCCATGCACACAGCCCTCCCCCCTTTCCCATCCATCAAACCCCCTCCCTCCCCCAGAGAAAACCATCCCCAGAAGTACACCCAGACCTCCAAACCCCAATAGAAAATAAGAAGAAACTATAAACAAAAAACTGCACTCCCAAAGACTGGAGCAACCGAATGTCCAAAGCAAAACTCTCGACCCAGAGTCTCCCACCCAGATGGGCACTGCCAAAATGGTCAGGAAATGCAGCCAGCTCCGGAGTCCATCAGTTCCTCATGAGCAGCCCAAAGAAAATGTACCCAACAGGAAGAAGGTTGCTGAAGGCAGGAACAAAAACCAGAGGCCGACAGCCAGCAGGCCACCCCTCAGGACCAGTACCAGGAGCAGACTTGTGGTACCAGACGAGACAGCCATCCCGGAACAGCCGGAGCAAGGCACTCCAGTTCCGCTCAGGTAAAAGAATGAAGCCAGGTGTAGCTGCCCTCAGCAATCCAAGCTGTCCCAGGAATGGCGCAGCCCGGCTGAAAACTCGAACAGAGAACACAGAGACCACCTGCAGGATCACATCACCTGATCAGCCGCCTGCGCTCTACCTTCAGCAGTGGCCGGTAAAGAATCCAAATAATGCTGTGCTGCTGCTTTATCAGTGAAGGTCTGAGGCTTCCCATCACTCCAGATGCGCAAAGACACAGGATACACAAGCGCAAACTGCACTCCCCAGCGATGAAGCATAGTGCAGAGAGGTGCCATTTCCCTGCGAAGGGATGCCACATGCTGAGAGTAGTCATTGAATAACAACAACTTTTTCCCTTCATATTCCATCTGGCCAGCTTTCCTGTAGGCTTGCAGGATAAGCTCCTTTTCCTTCCAGTTCAGGTACCGGGCGATAGCAGCCCTAGGGCGATTATTATCTCCCGAGCGCTGACCTATGCGATGCGCTCTCTCGCAGATAAAGCCGGTCGGCGGCGGCTCCAGGCCCAGCCTAGTTGGAAGCCAGATTTGAAAGAAGTGGTAAATATCTTGATCGGCTCTGAGCTCAGGTAGACCCACCACACGGAGGTTGTTCCAGCGCTGGCGATTCTCATGGTCATCTAGTCGGCCAGTCAGCATATTCACTTGGGCCTGCAAGGCTGCCACGCTAGCACGATCCCCCTGGGCTGCGTCCTCCCTATCAGAGACACGCTGCTCCACCGCCACGATGCGAGTCGCCTGAGCCTCAAACCGCTCATTGATGCAGTCCATGGCAGACTGTAGCTTATGTAAGCGATCCTCCAGCGCCGCGGTCACCATGCAGGAGATCTCCACCGCCCACTCTCCCCACTGCGCCAGAGCAGAAGATGAAGTTGGCGCCGCCGCCATTGTAGCTGCAGGGAAGGCAGAGCGATGTTTATGAACCTTCGCGGAGCGCACTGGCATCCCGGTCACAAACCACCTCTCCAAAGGCTCCGCACCCACACTGCACCTCAAGAATGCCTCCGGTGTAAGCAGTACCGATCGGGCAGTAGTTTAAAACGTGAGTTTAGCCGATATTAGGAGACCCGGGGTCAGGGAGCTCGAGGGCACACGTCTTCTCACAGCAAACGCATCACGTGACGTCTTGTTTGTGTAAAGATAGTTTTAGTGATCGAGTATTCAGTAAATAGAAGGCATTTAAACAACTTATTTCAGTATATAACATATGGCCTTGCATAGCTTATTTTTACAGTAGCCTTGTGGTCCCTGTTGGGCCTACCAAATTCCAGCTCAACCACACAGGCTTATCTAGCCCCAAACTTTACCCCATTGTGGGTTCTTATTTTCATATTGAATTCACAAGGAAAAATTTTGTGCATGCCCTGAGGCAAACCCAGGACTGGATCAGCCTGTTCAGTGGATTTAGAATGAGGTGGCAAGACTTGGTGGGCCTAGATCAGGGGTGTCAAAGTCCCTCCTCAAGGGCTGTAATCCAGTCGGGTTTTCAGGATTTCCCCAATGAATATGCATTGAAAGCAGTGCATGCAAATAGATCTCAGGCCTATTCATTGGGGAAATCCTGAAAACTCGACTGGATTGCGGCCCTCGAGGAGGGACTTTGACACCCCTGGCCTAGCTAGATTGAAAGCATCTGTGGGACAGCAAGCACTCTGAGAAAGAGGATGGATGCTTTATGGAATGGAGAGTGAAGAGAAGATAAGGAAAGCAGAAACCAAAGATGACAAAAGGTAGAAAAAAGTTTTGGGTTTTT
The DNA here is from genome assembly GCF_902459505.1 of Geotrypetes seraphini. Classification (NCBI taxonomy): domain Eukaryota; kingdom Metazoa; phylum Chordata; class Amphibia; order Gymnophiona; family Dermophiidae; genus Geotrypetes; species Geotrypetes seraphini. The sequence goes on from NC_047094.1 coordinate 111,525,139, forward strand.
TTTGCTGCTTTAAAATAAAGTAGTATTGTAGCTATATTGATAAACATTTATAAATAAAAATTGGAAATAAGGTAATATTTTTTTTATTGGACTAATTTTAATACATGAGACCAAAATCCCCTTTCTCAAACAGTGGCGTACCAAAGAGGGGGTGGGGCAGCTTCTAGGGGGTGCTCCTCTAATCACTTTTCATATGGGGGGGGAGGGAGGTTGTTAAAAAATGATCAGCCCTGGGTGCCACACACCCTAGGTATGCCACTGATTTAAATAATGCCACAGTTTTCTTGGTGGTCTCTGCCATTAAAAGAAATTAGTGGGTAGAGGACCCTCTCCACTCCTAAAACTATTTCACATACTCTGGATTCTAGGACTCCAACATGATATGGTTGTGCCAGCAAAATCCAAACTCATGCAGATTAGGATCAAGGTTACCAGATGTCCGAGAAAACCTGCCCCTGTCCTCATTTAGAGCAGTGGTTCCCAACCCTGTCCTGGAGGAACACCAGGCCAATTGGTTTTTCAGGCTAGCCCTAATGAATATGCATGAAGCAAATTTGCATGCCTATCACTTCCATCATATGCAAATCTCTCTCATGCATATTCATTAGGGCTAGCCTGAAAACCCGATTGGCCTGGTGTTCCTCCAGGACAGGGTTGGGAATCACTGATTTAGAGGACTGTCCGGGTGCCCCGGGGCGAACCCTGGTAGTTTGTCCTGGTTTCCTGAGCTCAGGGCCACATCTGGAGGGCCTCCGAGCATGCACGGAGGCGACACGATGACGTGTGATGTTGCGTCGCATCTGTGCATGCTCAGAGGCCCGCCAGACATAGCCCTGAGCTCTGGAAAGGAGATGAGGGGGGCAGGGCTAGGGTGGAATGAGGGGGTGGGGTCATATGTCTTCTTTTCTTTGAGAAAAAAGCTGGTAACCCTAATTAAGATCCACCAAGAAAAAGGCTTCTTTTGTATTTCTTTTTTTTCAATTTCTATCCCGTTGTCCCCAAAGAGCCCAGAACGGGTTACAGGTTTAACATACATAATATATCACTTTTGTCTCTTTTTGAACGTAGCTAGCGCCTCACAGACACAGTCTTCGGAGAATCTCTCCTGGTCTGTGTTCGTTTTCTGTGGTCCTACCCCCGGTCTTTCCTTCTTACCAGTTTCTGCGTATTTCTCCCCTTCACCCTTGAGCCTCAGTACGCCATTTTGACATATTTAGTGCACGCTAAATCTGTTAGCGCCAATTAGTAAAAGAAGCCACAAGTGACTTTCCCAGGCTCAGAAGGAGGTACAGTGGGAGCTGGGCCCAGGTTCCCTGGGTTTTCAGATTGCAGCTTTAATCACTAGGCTATTACTCCAATGAAGAGACCAGACTTCATTGTGTCGTTTGTTTTGGCATTTCAAATAGAAAATGATATGAAACCACACATTTTCTTGTTATTTCCTGTTGGTTTTAGATGACAATATGTCCTTAATGTAGATAAATCATCTAGCAAGTAGTTTATGCTTGGGTTAGCAGCCTGAAATTTAAGTTCCACAAGGCACAGCATCAGTTTGCTCACTCAAACAGAAGATGGCAGTGTGGGCTTAGCCGGGAACCCCTCTCTGCCATGGAGGGGAAATCGGACAGGGAAGAGTCGCAGCTGACAGTCATGCAGAGCTCTTGTGGAAAGAACAGGGTTACAAATTTAATGCATAGTGTAAAGTGGGCATTTAGCTAGACAGGCTACAACAGGGGTGTCAAAATTCCTCCTCAAGGGCCGCAATGCAGTCAGGTTTTCAGGATTTCCCCAATTAATATGCATGAGATCTGTTTGCATGCACTGCTTTCATTGTATGCTAATAGATCTCATGCATATTCATTGGGGAAATCCTAAAAACCCGACTGGATTGTGGCCTTCGAGGAGGGACTTTGACAGCCCTGGGCTACAGCAAAGGCCACAGATCTTGTGAGAATATACCCACGTTCTCTTCTGATTGCATGCCAAGAACTAGACTTGCATCTTTGCAATCTTGTATGGTCAATATTCAAAGACTAATACATGAATCATTGGCGGCTCTGTTGCACTGCGTAGACTGTATATCGAGTGCCACAGAAAATTCTTACAGACGATCCCAAGTTAGTGCGGAGCATGGGTATTCCATCCAGTGGTATAGTAAGGGGGGGATTGGGGCAGACTGCCCCAGGCAGTGGAGTAGCGAGAGTGAGAAGTGCCCCTCACCCACCCCCATTTCTTCCCTGATCTCCCCGGCTGTGCGCATCCCCCTTTCCTTCCCCCATACCTCTACCTGAAGTTGTTGCTTGCGGCGGTCAACCACATGCTCCTCGTGACCCCGTCGGCTCTCCCTCTGACGTCACTTCCTATGTGCGGTCCCCAGAAGTGATGTCAGAGGGAGAGACAACAGGGTGGCAAGGAGCACGTGGTTGACTGCCGCGAGCAACAATTTCAGCTACAGGTGTGGTGTGGGGAGGGGTGCACCGGGGCAGAAACCCTCTTTACTATGCTATTGGCCAGAGGTGCCGTCTTGGTGGTGGCACTGGTACTTCTCTCCGCCCTCTGTCCTTTCCTGCCCCTCTCCACTGCATCTCACCTTTCCTTCTTTGCCCCCCCCCCCCCTCCATGCCTCTAGCTCTTTGCTAGTATGAGTAGCAGCTCCAACCTGCTGCTCACACCAGTGTCTACTCTCCCTCTGAAGTCACTTCCTGGTCACAGGACCAGGAAGTGATGTCAGAGGAAGAGCCAAAGCCAGGTGGGCAGCAGTTTGGAGATGGTGCTTGTGCCGGCAAAGTTAATGTGGTATGGAGGAAGTAAAGGGGCATGCGTATGGTAGGGGGGGCGGGGAAGGACTGGGGGTGTGGAGAAGAGTGTGTGTGTGTGTGTGGGGGGGGGGGGGCACCACTGCCTTGGGTGTCGCCTACCCTCGCTATGCCACTAGTTCTACCTAACTGTAAGGATGTCGATAGTGGGCCATTAATTTAGGTGAGGGAATAGTTTATATTGCCTAATGTAACTTGCCTTAAACTTGGATATGGAAAAGGCAAGTTCAAATCTAAAATCCAAAGCCAAAATCCAGAAAAAAACACCAGGTCCTACCAGCCAAAGAAACTGAAAGAACCATTTAGTAATTACCCTGAGCAGTTCTCAAATTATTATTATTATTATGCATGCTCCATCTTATTTTACTTTTAGAAAATTAGTAAAAACACAGTTGTTTGATCAATTTGTAACCTGATTCACTGTTTTTAATCTTTTATACTTTTATTCTGCATGTATTTCTGATGATTTGTATTGTAATTTTTTTTACTGATTGTCCAGTAGTTCTCATTGTAAACCACCTCAAACTATTATGGCTTTGGCGGTATACAAGAATAAATGATTATTAAATGACCTATTTAGGGGGTAATTTCATAAAGTTTATTGTTTGTGCCGATCTTGCAGCACTCATGGACTGCTGTATATCAGCTAATCCTGGACCAATCTCCGAATGAAGACCTTTGGTCTAAAATTCCACCAGTTCATTGCAATGGGCAAATGATGGATAACAGGTCACTGACTGGATGAAGTCTGAGAAGCGGGGCAGGGGGGCGGAGGGGAGGAAGATGAATCGGCTCAAGCTGAGAGCACCGGGATTCTGCTACCACTGCAGTTAATTACAGTACTTGAATTGTAATGAAGACTTAATAATGCAGGTGAAAACAAGATACTTTGCTGAGTGGAGGAGCAAACAGTTGAAGCTAGTCATAGAAGCCCAGAGGGCCTTTAGTCTTTTCTTAATTTGGGGGAGAGTGTGGCGCAGCAGTTAAAGTTACAGCCTCAGCACCCTGTGGCTACGGGTTCAAACCCACACTGCTCCTTGTGACCCTGGGAAAGTCACTTAATCCCCCCATTGACGCAGGTACATTAGATAGATTACGAGCTCGAAGGGACAGAAAGGGGAAAATGCTTGAGTACCTGAATAAATTAATGTAAACTGTTCTGAACTCTTGTGGGAGAACAGTATAAATAAATATGAATTAAAAAAAATGAATACAGCAGGTAGCAGTGCAGAAGCTAAAGTTAATAAAAAAGGTTCATGAAACAGTGAGTTTATACTCCAACCTGCACTAATAATTGCTCCACTGGGAAGGGTCATTAGCATATTTATTTATTTTTATTTATTTAGATTTGTAGCCCATCCTCCCAGTAGCTCAGAACAGTTTACAAGTAAACATTCACAATGGAGTGAATTGGACACAAGATTATACAGTAGATTTAAATACTTGGACATACGAGACTGTGCAGCAGTGTAAATATAGGGACTATACAGCAAATTAGGAACAGTAGTTTAAATATAAGTAGTTTAGTTTAGATACAAGTTATTTGAGTATAGGCTGAGAGTGGACTATACAGAAATTTAGGCAGAAGATTAGAATGGAGAAAGAAGGGTAGAGGTGGGGTTTAAGGGGTTGGGTGTAGACTGAGGGTGACCTTTAGTTAAAGAGGAGGGTTTTTACCATTTTCCGGAGGGGGGGGGAGTTGGTTCCAGAGTTGGGGAATGAAGTGGCTGTTGTTAAGTACCATCGACTTGGTGAATTACAGATCTAAAAAGAAATCCATTTTTTGCTAGTCCGGAAAGGTCCTCCAGCGTCATCCCCATGGTTGTTTTCAACGTATCCAGCCATCTGATTGCAGGTCGCCCTCTTCGCCTGGTTCCTTGAATCTTCCCAAACATGATGTCCTTCTCTAACGATCATTCTCTTCTGACGGGTGTGACCAAAATAAGACAGTCACAACTTTATCATTTGGGCATATACACTGCCACATTTCACATACAAATATAAAAAACAATTGTTGAGTTTCTGAAGCTAGGCCTGTTTTACAAAGCCGCGCTAGCAACAGCCCCGAAGCCCTTTAAATCTCTATGGGCTTCGGGGCCGTTACTGCGGCTTTGTAAAACAGGCCCTAAATCACAGTAAGGAGATTCCTTACTCCCATTATATATACACATCTCTCTGTCTCTCTATCTATCCATCTAAATATATGTATATATATACACACACACACACACACACACGTGTACATGCATGCACTACACAATCATTCATTCTATAATATTTAATAGATGCTCTTATAGCCATCACCGTACACATGATATTATCTCATTGTTAAATATTACCTTTTGGTGGGGCCACTGTAATGATGATACATAATTTTGAGTGTAAAACTAATTCTCTTACAAATAAGGGATTTAAATCTATAAAGATGTGGTTCCTCTTAATAAACTTGTCTTGTCCTCATAAAAGGTATATATTGCATTCCAACTCTCTCACAAATACCAATTATTACTGTTTAATCTTTTATTTGTTCATCATCTCATGTTGAATGCATTATGTCCAACTTTCATGGTTCTTCTTTTAAACCTCATAACTTATTCTTATGGCTTCATATAAGTGTTCTCATTCACTCATCATACATGAGTGTCTGTTGCTTCTTGGTTGTATTTTTCTTTGTATTTGTTAAAAATCTTAATAAAAAAAATGAAAATAGTATGTATTTGTAGCCATAAAAACTACGGTACACCATCAAAAGCGCGGAGGACTTTGGCATGCCAACAATCCCGCAGTGATATTTGTGCGTAGGACATATGCATGCCACTGCTTTGAAGCCTTCCCATTAGCGCTGTAAGGGGGGTGGGAACTCCACCAGTACATTTACAAGACCTCGCGCTCCCATTTGGGGGGAAACCCCCCCAAGTATACTGAGAACTCCTGTTCTCCTTTCTGTTTTCTCTGTTCGAGAGTTTTCAGTGTAGTGGGGGGGGGGGGGCACACCCCCTCCCGATGGGAGTGTGAAGACATGTAACTGTAGTGGGGGGTTCCCCCCACACCCCTCTCAGAGCGCTAACGGAAAGGCTTCAAAGTTGCGGAAGCGGCAGCACTGCCGGCGTGCATATGTCCTGCGTGCACATGTTGACGTGGGATTGTCGGCACGCCAAAGTCCTGGGCACTTTTGACGGGTCACCAAAAATTACAGAGCCCATAGAGCCTGTTTTCAAAAGATGTTCTTCTATTCTGTATCTACTATACAATAGAAGTTAGCAGCCATCTGGAAACAGAATGATCTTTACTGCTGAATCCAAGGAGAAAACAACCAAACCATACACCATATAATCTAAGTATTGGTTAGTAAACAGCTCCCACATCACAGATTGTCATTCCTGTAGTTCCTATCTACCACACGGTCTTGTAATTATGGAAAACAATAACAAAGCTGTTGAGGCAATTCAACTCGGTGTGAAAAATATATTAAGCTGTGCCAAGAAAATCATTCTGCCTTTTTAAAACTCAAGATGGGTTGGGTTGGCACGGTGGCTCAGTGCTACACATTATCTGACATCAGAGGAGGGGCGGGACCGCGGCGCAGGAAGCAGCGCCCAAGCAGCTCAGGGATCGCTGACGTCGCGAACCTACTGCGGGCTGCTTCACAGGTGGTGCAGGAAGGTCAGTGGGACGAGCGGTCCTTCGGGGGTGGGGGGAGGGACTGAACGGCAAGGCCGGGAGCACCCCCTCAGGTCTGGCACCCGGGGCGGACCGCCCCCCCCCTTGGTACGCCACTGATTATGACATCACAATACCAGCTCTGGTTATCTGTGGCTGAAACTTTTCTATTTATCTATTCAATTTTCTATACTGTTTTCCCTAAGGGAGCTCAGAATGGTTTACATGAATTTATTCAGATACTCGAGCATTTTTCCCTGTCTGTCCTGGCGGACTCACAATCTATCTAATGTATCTGGGGCAATGGGGGGATTAAGTGACTTGCCCAGGGTCACAAGGAGCAGCGTGGGTTTGAATCCACAACCCCAGGGTGCTGAGGCTGTAGCTTTAACCTCTGCGCCACACTCTCCCAACTAGGCAGATTTATCTCGTGTGCAGTATATTCATTACAGATATCCTGAAAACCGAGCTGGTTAGCTGTGCCTCCAGGACTAAGCTGTGACTGCATGATTCCACTGAAGTTGCTAAGCACCTCTTAGTGCAGTTCCCTTTATAATAAATTCTGTTTATAAATGAGTTTAAAATCTACATGTGAGCCCGGGGAGTCTCCTTGCCTTGCTCAAGGTTGCACGGTCTCTCAGCTCTTCGCTGTGAGTGCTAAGCCCCCAGCAGTGCTGCCAGTCTGGACGAAATGATTGACGCTAGCAGTGCCGGCCGTGACATGTGATGAAGATTGGCAATGCGGTCTGGTTGTTGCTGATTAGCAAAGCACTTTCTTACAGACTGGCATAGTGAATGCCTGAGAATAACATTAACACAGCAACTGTTGTGGATGCACTAATAAATATAACCTCTCTAATAAATCCAAGTAGTGTAGGAGTAGTTTAATGGTCAGAGCGGCAGGCTGGGAACGAGAAGTCCCGGGTTCAAATCCCACAGCAGCTCCTTGTGGCCTTGGGCAAGATTCACTAAGCCCACTGATCGTATCCCCGACCTGATTCACTAACCTTCCTCCCGCACCCAATCCGCACAAGCAAATGAGGGGAAACGGCATGCAAAGTAGGAAGGGCCTCGATTCACTAAACAAATTCAGACACAGACTGGGCTGGCCAATCCAAAACCAAGCGACTGCTGAGGACCAGTCTCTCACGCCCTTTCCTGCTCTCTCGCCCTGATACCCAGCCCTGCAGCCCTGAAAAAAACATGCTCTCTACCGCCCTGCCTGTCTCTCTGCCTCTGTGTGTTCAAGCAGCAAGTCTCTCTGCTGCCCCGACTGTCCTGCTCTCTGCCGCCCTGCCTGCCTCTGTGTGTTCAAACAAGGCTCTCTGCCACCCCAACTCTCTGCCAGCCGGCCTACCTTTCTGCCAAGTGTTCAAGCAGCACACGTCTCCCTCTGCCGCCGCCCCTTCCCTGCAGTGCAAGCCCGTGGTTTTAACTTGTGGGTTTAAAGTGGGGCTGCACTATGGTGTGTTCTGTTCCAGAACACGCCGCAGTGCAGCCCCGCTCTAAACCCACAGGTTAAAACCACAGGCTCGTGAAAAAAAAAAAAAAATTAAAAAAAGTAAAGTTTTTTTATTCACGGAGAGCAAGCGCATGCGCAGATCATCTACAGGCAAAGAAGATGGTCTGCGCTTGCGTCGGGATCGCTCTGCAGCAATCCATGTCGTCGGTGTGGGGCGTGCCTGTAATCGCCCCCATTTGCATAAGGATGCATTGTGGATCGGTCACCAAGGAAGACTCGGCCACGGATCGCACATGCAAAAGGGGGTTAGTGAATCTGGCAATATAACAACAAAGTGTTTGGGGGGGGAAAGGGGGGGTCTTTCATTGTATGGTTGCCAGGAGTGAACACTGACCCAAGAAAACATCTGGCTCTGGAATAAATTAAAACAAACCTAGAACTGAGTGGCAACTCAAAAGAGCATTACAGAGGCTGGGAGAAAGAGAGGCAGGCATGCAACAGTTCTGTGGGTCACTGGTTTTCAACCCAGGAAGCATCTGGCGGCCAGTCTAGTTTTTGGGATACCCATGCAAATTTATCTTTTGCATACCCACTGTGAATATCCTTAAAACCTGACAGGCTTGATGCAGTAGCATAGCGAGGATGATTGGCACCCGGGATTGGCAGTGATGCCCCTCCTCCACTCTCTTCTCTGCCCCGCCCCATTCCTTCCCGATCACCCTCGCTGCACGCACCTCCACTTCTCTTCCCCCATACCTCTTTAATTTCCCAGGCGTGAGCAGCATTATGAACTTGCTGCCCGTGTCGTGTCGGCTCTCCCTCTGACGTCACTTCCTAGGTACGAGAGAAGGGAAGGGGTCCATGCGCGCAGCAGAGGGGGGCGGGAAGGAGTAGGGGGAGAGGAGGATGGCACCCCCACCAAGACGGTGCCTGGGGCGGACTGCCCCCCCCTTGCTATTCCACTGGCTAGGTGTGTTACGTATATGGTGACTAGATTTTCAGCCCACCCTGGCCCACCCATCCCTGGTTCCGCCCTGTCATGCCGCACCCCTCCCCACTGCTTTCTCTTGTCGGGCACCCGGGTTTTGCAAAGCCATCCAGAACCCCGGACATGTCCGGGAAAATCTGGAGCTCTGGTAACCCTAGTTATGTAGGGTTACCATATGGCTCCAGAAAAAGGACGGATTGAGACATCCAGGTTTTACTTCTACTGAAATCAATGGAAGTGAGGAGAACAATAGGCAGCCGAACGATTATTAGTTGGGGGGGGGGGGGGGCACAAAGGCTCTGCCCTAGCCCCAGCAGGATCCTGTGGCACAACCTCTCTCTCTCCAGCTACCTTCCAGGGTCACTGAAACTTTAATTCTTCCATCAGTTGTATGTTAAATGTACAGTGCTGCATACACCTTTCAGCACTATAGAAATAATAAATAGTAGTAGCTGGTACACACAGTGTCAACGAGCAGGCCTGCCCTGGAAGCCTTCATTCTGCAGCGACGCTGCCCGAAGATCTGTGGGAAGAGTAGAGCCATAAGTGTAGGGGTCCAGATTTTCCTTAATAGAAGTAAAACCTGGATGTCTGTCCTCCTTTTTCTGGAGTCACATGAGTGTTATGACTGGTGTCAGGTCAAAAGTGCGCCGGGACAAAGGCGCACCCAGACAATTGAGTGCAACGCGGGGGCATGCGCCGCACAAAATTACTGTTTTTAGGGCTCCGACGGGGGTGTGTGTCCCCCCCACTTTACTTAATAGAGATTGCGCTGCGTTGTGGGGGGTTGTAACCCCCCACATTTTACTGAAAACTTCACTTTTTCCCTGTTTTTAGGGAAAAAGTTAAGTTTACAGTAAAATGTGGATGGTTACAACCCCCCATAACGCCGGCACGATCTCTATTAAGTAAACTGGGGGGGGGGGGGCTTCCCAACAAAACCCCCCGTCGGATCCCCTAAAAACTGTAATTTTCTTCAGCGCACGCCTCCGTCTTGTGCTCAGTTGTCGGCGCACGCCTTTGTCTTTCGCGGGGTTGTCTATGAACCGTTATGACTCAAGGAATGGGTTGCGAGCCCCTGCTCTGGGTGGGTGGACAGTGAGGTGTGTGACGTGTGCTACAGTTGCTCCAGGGACAATATATTTTTTTTGTGCTACAGATGTTGTTTTTGTGCTTGTGCATCTTGCAGGGATCTCAAAGTCCCTCCTTGAGGGCTGCAATCCAGTTGGGTTTTCAGGATTTCCCCAATGAATATGCATGAGATCTATGTGCATGCACTGCTTTCAATGCATATTCATTGGGGAAATCCTGAAAACCCGACTGGATTGCGGCCCTCAAGGAAGGACTTTGAGATCCCTAGCGTAGGGTTACCAGATTTTACATGGGGCTAGAGCAGACATGGCAACTCCGGGCCTCGAGGGCTGGAATCCAATTGGGTTTTCAGGATTTCCCCCAATGAATATGCATAAAGCAGTGCACGCAAATAGATCATGTATATTCATTGGGGAAATCCTGAAAACCCAATTGGATTCCGGCCCTTGAGGACCGGAGTTGCCCATGGCTGGGCTAGAGGCAGAACAGGACGGGGTTATGTGTTTAGGGGTGTAGTGTGGGTTGTTTTTTTTTTATATGGTAACTCTAGGTGCACTCAGGCCAATAAAACCTTGACATAAATAGTGAGTCAAAGGTTTCAGTGCTTACAGGTGCCAAAGACCACTTCAGGTGCGATTCCATAAATGGCGCCTAACTTATGGTTGATGCTTGTTGTCCGTGGCACCTATGTGTTGTGCGCCGTTTATAGAATCGGGACCTAAAAGCTTACAATAAAAATAAATTATTGATGCTTAAGATCTCATGAGTGCATTTCAACACCTGGTAATTTGTGTCATCTTCCATTCTGGGGGAGGGAATAGGAGGGATGCTAGTAATATGTATGGAAATACTTGAATTGTATATTTGTTTAATTCATTACAATGTTATAATTGGAAATAAAAACAATGGGGGGAGGGGAGAAGGGTACAGGGGGAGTTTATACAGGTATGAACTAGGTAATATGGAAATATATTTTGGAGGAATGAAAGGAATATGTATGGAATATTAGAATTGTGAATATAATTGTAATGAATATATTATTGTATATTTGATTTCTTCAATGAAATGTGTTAAATTTTAAGAGCTCATGAGTCAATTAATCTACGCATGCATCTTGGGGTAACCAAAAATTTGGGCACCATATATTGGACCTGGGGGATTAATGAATGCAGCGTTTTCTATGTCCTATTAGAACTATAGAAATGATTGGTAGGAGTAGGTTTCTGGAAATAAGAGCCTTATGCTTCCCCCAGAAATAATCCTTAAAGGGCCGCTAGCGAAAGCCTAGAGCTACATTAATTTACATTATTTCCTCCGGGGAAATGACTTTCTCAGCATATCATGGTTTAATGAATAGTAACTGAATTCCAAATGCAAAGATATTCCTTCTGTTAGCATACCATTTGCATTTCATGTCAATTCTGGCCCATTAATATACAGAAATTAGTGAACCTGAATCACTTGCATGCTATTTCAATCATACTGGTTTTGTTTAAAGGAAATAATAAACTTATCAGTCTGGCAACAAATGGACTTGCCAAACGGATCTCCTTCTGGATATGGTGATATCAACGGTTACTGGATCTGGGCCACCCAATCTCTTCAAACCAGAATCCATTGTATTTTAATTAAGCATTTGCATTTTTTAATGAGTTATTATTTCTAAGTACAGCAGTACTTTCTATAATGCAGTTCCATATGTACGAAAGGATCTCTTTTAGTTTTTAGCATAGCATGCTTGTATTTACTGTATAAGGCTATGTGAGGGAGTGGGTGGTACAAGGAAAAGTTTGATTAGGGACACAAGTCACTGAGGCTGGAACTGAGCTACCTTAGGGCAGGGAAGAGCTTAGGTAGCTGGCTGAATCGGGAGGGCGGGACAGGGAGATCCTGAGGAGGGAAGAGGAGTCCTCCATAAGCTGCAGATAAGGCCACCAAGATAAGCCGAGTTTTATCTTGGAATCTTGTTGCAAAGTGGAGTTTTGGACCAGGGGCATAGTGGGGGTGGGGTTGTAGGCTCAGGAGGCACGTGCCTGGGCCTAGAATTGTCAAGGGGGGGGGGGGCAAACAGGGCAACTACCCTGGGGCCCAACAGATCCAGGGGGGCCCCACGGTCCAAACTTCTTGATTGAACGCCTACATTTTCCTTTTCCGGGGGGGGGGGGAAGGCGCCGACACGGCAGCTGTTCTCACAGGCTGCCCCGAACCTTTCCCTCTGCCGTGATCTGCCCTGAAAATTTTGGCTGCGGGGGCGAAGCGTTCTCTTGCCTCTTCCCCCCCCCCCCGTACTGTCCAGTTTTCCCTCCCCTGCTGGCCGGAACTCCCCATCTTTCCGCCAAGAAAGTCAGCGGTTTTCCTTCCTCCCTTCTCGGCTGTATTGGCAGGCAGGGCCGAGCAAGGAGAGCAGCTTCCCCGGGCCGCCATGGTCGTCTGCTTTCCTGCTTCCCCTGCGTCATTTCTGACGTCGGAGAGGAAGTTCCGGGCCAGCCAATCGCTGCTTGGCTGCCCCGGAACTTACTCTCTAACGTCAGAATTGACGTCACGGGAAGACTTGTGGGCTCCTCCGTCGGGGAAGCATGGAGAAATCGAGGGCGATGGGGGGCGGGTTGAAAGAAAGAAAGGGGAGGGGCAGGGAGAGAGGAAGAAAAAGTTGGACTCGTGGAGGGAAAGAGAGAGATGGTTAGGGAAGGGAATGAGGTCTGGAGGAGAGGAAGGAAAGGAAGATTGGATGCACAGTCAGAAGACAGTGCAACCAGAGACTCACCAATCACCAGATGACAAATCACCAGATGACAAAGGTAGGAAAATGATTTTATTTTCAATAGTGATCAAAATGTCAGTTTCTTCAAATCTACATGTGCTATATTTATACTTTGCAGAGTATTAGGGGCCTATGTGTCATTGTTTCTGTGGTGTTCACTGTATGCACTTTGGCTTCTTGGCGTTCAATTTAACCTTTACCTACAGATTTCTATTTTTAGTTTGTGATTACTTATTCCATACTGGGTGAGTGTATCTGTGTGCATGAAAAACATGGTTTTCTGTTAGCGTTGACTCGCCTTGCTTGGTGAAATGGATCAGGCATGGTTCTTGGGAGCACCTTGAATAATCCTGATTTGAATCTCCTTATTGTCTGCCGATCTTTTGTTTCATGTTGGATTCTTTGGTTAACTGCTTGTCTTGTTTCGTTACAAGTTAACATACATGGAGTTGAATGTACTAGAGGAATTACAGATTTGGTTGTTTATACATACATATGGGTTATAGTTGTTTGACGTAGAGCTGTGGTCTCAAACTCAAACCCTTTGCAGGGCCACATTTTGCATTTGTAAGTACTTGGAGGGCTGCAGAAAAAAATAGTTAATGTCTTATTAAAGAAATGACAATTTTGCATGAGGTAAAACTCTTTATAGTTTATAAATGTTCCCCCCCCCTTCTTTGCAGCATCTTCCAGCTTCCCCCTGACCTTCCAGTCTTAGCTTCAGCTAATTACCGCAGAATGCAGAGACGATCACCGGTGCTATAGTATTCCTTGCAGACTGCCATTGGTCTCCGCAGCACATTCCCTCTGCTGCAGTCCCGCCCCTCCTCTGACATCAGGGGCAGGATCACGGCAGAGGGAACGTGCTGCTGAGGACGCCAGCAGCCTGCAAGAATTGCTACAGCACCTGCGATCCTCTCTGCAGGCTGCGGTAATTAGCTGAAAGTAAGAGCGGGAGGCCAGGAGGGAAGCCGGAGGACACTGCAAAGAGTGGGCAGCACTAGTATAGACCGCAGGCTGCAAAATAGTACCTGGCGGGCTGCATGTGGCCCCTGGGCCACGAGTTTGAGACCACTGACGTAGAGTGAGGCATTTGAGAGGCGTTGTAAACTTGGTTATTAATATAGACTTTTATATTTCGGATAGTATTACTGCTTTACAATATATTTTAACACTTTTTTTATATACGTATGGAAAGGGTTCAGAGTTAAAATCCTGGGTAAGTAGGTGGGAAGGGAAGGGAAGGAAGTGGAATTTGTTCAGAGATATTTGGGGGTTGCATAGAAGAAAAACTGAGCACTGGTATGCTAATCTTTGTTTGTTTTGAATTAAACAACAAAAAAAAAGAAATACAAGTGGAAATAAAGAAGTAAATAAGAAAACAGATAAATGGGGGCGGGGCAAGGCCAGGGGGGCCCAGTGTACTTGTGTGCCTAGGGGCCCTCGAAGAATTAATCCTGCCCTGGATGTAGACACTGGCATGTCTCCTTTCCTCCTCAGTGATAGGGGTCTCTTAAATGCAGTCCCTCCTTCCATGTACCTCGTCAAGTCCTTTAGTCTTCACTGTCAGTGAGCAAGAACTTCTCCCTGCTGCACATGCCGGCCTCAGCCCTCCCTCTGAAATCAATTCCTGTTCACGGAACCAGGAAGTGATGTCAGAGGGAATACTCAGAGTCAGCTGATACAAGCAGCGGCTAGGCGATCCTGCTCACTGTCGGCGAAGACTTGAAAGGGTACAGGTTGAGAGGTACAGGAGGGGAGGAGAGTGCATCTAAGGTATTTCTCCCACTCCTGAGGCGTATGTACGGCTTGCCTCCGCCCCAGGTGCAAACTTTCCTTGATATGCCGCTGCTAAGTTAGGCCTAACTGTATTGAATTCTGATGGACAGAACTTTATCTCTGGAACTCTAGGCCAGAGATAAGCTCTTTATGTTGTTTTATGAGGCAGACTAATGCATGCTGTGGCTCAACAAAAGCAGGTCACAGGAAGAACTTCTGAGGACAAAGACTACGTAATTATTTTCCATGTTTTATTTCTCTTCACCTATGAAAGGTACAGACTATCCCTTCCCTATACATCAATAAAGTGCTTTGTTCTACTTTAGTCTATTAAGAGATCATGCCTGTCCACTAGCCTCACTACCACCGGCTAGAATATAAATTAAATTTGTATTTTTTTTGTACACTGGCTAGTAAGGTTTTCTAGTGTGACAATAAATTTCAGGTTGGCTTATTTCCATTTCAAATGCACCAAAATACAGCACTGTGGTTAATTGATAGAAGGATCCAAAAAGCTGCAGCTGATCAGGCAGAATTTGGACATGAAATCCGGTCTGAACTGATCTTTACATAATTTGCATCCCACTGCATGAGCAATTCCTGCCAGATTTGCTGGCATGGCTGTGCATGAACACAAAACACGCACACAAAGACAGATGGACCAGATGCTGTCAATTTTGTGCAAAATGAGCCTAAATAAAGAACGGAAAATAAAAATCCAGTGCATCCTGCTCCCACAACCTCCCCCTGCCATATCACTGCAAAATTATATCCCCCCTCCCCCTCCAACGGTCTCAGGCCTTCTACTACATACTTCTTACCCCATGCTTGGGTTTAAAGGGGGTAGAAGCAGTCCCCAGTCACTCATGCCCCTCTGCTGCTAGTCTTACCTGTGGAACCAGCCATGTCCACAATACAATGTAAAAGTATTAGCCTTGGTTCAGCAGGGTGCCATTGGAGTGGCACAAGGAACTGGGAATTACTCTGGTCTCCCTGTGGATCTCTGGAGAAACGGAGGTGGACTCATCTCTGCAAGGAGGTGGGGTGGAGTTATTAGAAATTCTGGTGGGTTTCAGTTTTTAAATTTTACTTGATTTCATTTGATAGGGTAAGCTGTCTCTTTTTTTTTTTTTAATGAAACAAAACAGGAAAATCTCTTGTTTTCCTTTTCTTGATTTTTAAAAACACAGTGATATGAACTGGTAAATTTCATCAAAATTTCCTGTTTTATTTCAAGCATACGGAAGTTACATCGGAAGCAGGGTCTCGGCGGGAAGAAGGTTTCAGAGCAGCCCTGCATACAGGAAGCTTCTAAGAAGCTGGTGGGCCTGCCCCGGGAGATGCAAAGGGGCCAACCCAGGGGAGTTGCAGGTTTTGGGTTTTGTTTGCCAGTAGCTATGATTGGGTACGAGGGAGGGAGGCTGTTTGACCCATGATAGGGAGGGAAGGAGGGGGGCTGCTGGAATTGTAGGTGGGGGCTGATGCTGGACCCACGAAGGGTGGAGAGGGTTGCTTGGGCTGCTGCATCGGCTGGAGCTGAAGGGAAGGGAGACGGTTTCTGGATCTGGTCTGGGGATTGGGGAGGAAGGGAAACGGGTGCAAGGCCCATGTAGTGGGTAGAGTGGAGCTGGATGGAAGGGAGAGGTGCCAGACCCACACCTGGGCGCTGAAGAGAGGGGTTAGAGGTGTTAACCCATGAGAAGGGGGCTAGAGGGAAGGGAGGGAGGGGCAGGACTTGCAGGGAGGAAGAGAGAGAAGGAAAGGGAAAGAAAAAAGCTGAACCAAGGGGATGAAGGTAGAGTGAGTGAAATATGAACATAGCAGAGGGAGGAAAAAAGAAGAGAGTGAGAAACACATTGGTGTAAAGGAGAGATATTCAAAAAGAGTGGAGATGGTGGGCATAGGAACAGGGTTAAAAAGGAGAGCATGATTTGAAGAATAAAATGACGAGACAATAAAAGATAGAAAAAAAAAATAATTTTATTTTCTATTTTGTGCTTAGACTATATCAGATTTGAAATATGTATCCTGCTAGAGCTGGTGTTAGACATATCTGTGGACCGCAAAGTCCAGGCTGTGCTTCTTTAGCTTCCAGTTGGCTTAGGGCTCTCCTCTACTACTATTCCTGTGATGTGTGACTGTGGTATTCTGTTAGCATGATTTTTCTGTGTAGCATTCTGTAATAATTTGGCTTATTCAATTTTCACTAACAGGGGTTTTGTTGATCCTTGCTCTGTATTATTTGTGTTTATAAAATGACAATTGTACAAAATATTGTTTCTTTTTATACTTTAATAAAATAAGTTCAATATAAAATTATAGCTATTCAAGGCTTGTGCAGATGGGATCAGACAGTTTGTGGGGTTGAAGTAGGGACCGAACTTGCGGGGATGGGGTGGCGATGGGAACTGAGCTCATGGAAATGGGGCAGAGATGGGGACAAATTGTTTCCCCGTGTCATTACCTGTTCTAGAACTTTGCTTCACTTGAATTTGGTAAACACAAGATCTAGTCCTTGAAAATCCCTAAAAGATCTAAATGTTAGGTAATGAAATTATGTAAATTAGACAGGTTAGCAAGTCGTATCTTCTAATATTCCTGATAAAAGCCAGATCTGCTCGAGATTCTTTAAGATAGGATTTAGTACGAGGCTGATTGTATCAAAGATGGCATAAACATTGTCTTAGTAGTTTGCTGGAGTTTAAAACCTTCTTTTTTTAGGCATATCCTACGCCACTGAATGGGCTATAAAATCAATGTTGGCTGATGGCTTAATAAAGATTGATAAAATTGCTTAATTAGTGCCTCTCGCATTTTGCTATTTGAGCGATGAAAAAATGAAATTTATGCCCCTGTTCAGCTTCTTTTTTTTTTTTTTTTTTGTAAGCCATTAATTCGCACAATGAATTCTTAGAGAAATAAAATCTTTGATAGAAACTGTAAGCCTGATTAGGCCTATTAAATACTTGCAATTTGAATTTAAATGTAGGGTTTTCTTCTTCCAATTTCACATTGGCATAGACCAACAGTGTAGAACAATCAAGGATAAAATGTTCAGTGTAGTAAATCTTGGACTTCCTGACCTGTATTATCCATTTGAACTTGTTTTTAAGAGACTTTATTCTGTGATGTAGAGGATGTTTGAACTGGATCTCTTGAGACTGGCTGGAATTATTGTTTATCTCTGAGCAAGATTAGTCATAGTTTTACCCTTTATTGATCAATAGCTGTCAGCAAAAGCAATCATTCTTGACAGTAGTAACATGCAGGTACTTATTTAGGTATACTGTAAACAGGTTATTATATTCTTTCTGTTTAATATTGACAGCTTGATGAAGGCATACATATTAGCCACAGAGCATCAGAGGTACATTTATAGCAGTATTTATCAGCTTACTTTTATGGAAATTGTAGTAACTTATGAGGGGGTGCTGAAAAGTCCGTGGCCAACCAACCAACTTTCTAAATTCTGAGCGTCATTTTGGCATTGTAGCTGAAGAGTATTATCTTATTTCGTAAAGTACCAATTTGCAGAAACAAAAGTCTCTGTTTTGACATTGTTTTAGATCATTGATTGAACCATATCCACATCATTCTCTTCTTCATTGGGCTGAGAACTTTTCAGCACCCCCTTGTAGAATCATCTTGGAAGAAGGCAAAGTGCTCTAGGTACAGCAAGGTTTTATTTATTTATTTACTTATTTACATGAGGGGATTCATGATGTCTTACCCTAACTCTGCTACCATCTATATATTTTCCCCATTAAAAGTCATGAGGAGAGACTGGAAGCCCTGAATATGTATACCCTAGACTAGAGGAAAGGAGGGACAGGGGAGATAAGATTCAGACGTTCAAATACTTGAAGGGTATTAACATAAAACAAAATCTTTTCCAGATAAAGGAAAATGGTAAAACCAAAGGACATAATTTGAGGTTGAGGGGTGGTAGATTCAAGAGCAATGTTAGGAAATTCTACTTTACGGAGAGGGTGGTGGATGCCTGGAATGCGCTCCCAAGAGAGGTGGTGGAGAGGAAAACGGTGACTGAGTTCAAAGAAGTGTGGGATGAACACAGAGGATCTAGAATCGTAAAATAATATTAAATATTGAACTAAGGCCAGTACTGGGCAGGCTTGCATGGTCTGTGTCTATATATGGCCATTTTGGAGGAGGATGGGCTGAGGAGGGCTTCAATGGCTGGGAGGGTGTAGATGGGCTTTAGTGAGTTTTAACAGAAATTTCGGCAGTTGGAACCCAAGCACAGTACTGGGTAGAGCTTTGGATTCTTGTCCAGAAATAGCTAAGAAGGAAAAAAATTTTAAAAATTTAAATTGAATCAGGTTGGGCAGACTGGATGGACCATTTGGGTCTTTATCTGCCGTCATCTACTATGTTACTATGTTATGTTACTATCCTGTAACATCCATGGCCACTTCAACTTGTAGATGACAGAACATGCCATCCTGACAAGCTACGAATGCCTGTAAAGTGTAGTGGATTTCTGTTGAATGTAGATGCTCGTCTTTAAATGTTCAAGTCAATAAATACATATTTCTTAACAATGGAATTGATTGACTGGGTGCACATTTATTTGTAAAAGCATTATAGGGCCCTTTTACTAAAGCTTAGTGCACACGCTATAGAACATTATCATGCAATAAATGCCACATGGCCTGCAGCAGGTATATAATATGTGCAGTATGTCTGTTAGTGCATGCTAAGCTTTAGTAAAAGGGCTCCTAAGTGATTTAAAATAGAGGAAATCTATGTAATAAAGACTATGGGCTCCTTTTACTAAGGTGCGCTAGCGGTTTTAGTGCGCACTACAATACCGCATGCACTAAATGGTAACGCCTCCATAGAGTTTGCATTAGTATTTTTCATTTAGCGCATGGTTAAACGCTAGCGCACCTTAGTAAAAGGAGCCCTACCTGTTGATAACGATAAGAAATGTATTTATGACCTCATGCTGATCATAATTAAATAATTACTTATTATACATATGTATTTATTTTCTGTACCAAACTTAGGCCCCCTTTTTACTAAGCCACAGTAGAGGTTTCTACCTGGCTCAGGGCGCTAAATGCTCTGAGGCTCAAAGGAATTCTTTGAGCGTCAGAGCGCTCCAGGCTGTGGTAGAAACTTCTACTAGGGCTTAGGCCTCTTCTCAAAGATAATAATAATAATAATGTCTGTTAAGTAATATTGTTATAGATGGAAGAAAACCACGCTCTAAAAGCTTTTACTTCCTGGAAAAGTTTAGGTTCAGCCCAGTAAAATCTGAATGTGATGCTCCCTATGAACTCCCATCATTCCTCACAAAGATACTTGAAACCTGGATTATTTCAGGGCCACAGTTCATTTCTATAGACTCCATGTTCCACTAACATGTTTGCTTTTATAGTGCTTCAAAGTCATTTCAAGGTGAAATGGGTAATGACGCTTGAAAAGGAAGCTGTGCGACTCATCTGTGAAAACCCATTACCTCTGGAATTAGGAAATTTACATTAGAGCGTGGTTTCCTCATGTTCCAAGGTCAGTTTCAGAATGTCAGATTATGAGTCGGGGCCGTGCGCGGCACATTGTATTTAGGCATGAATCTGAGAAGACAGAATGAGGTGGCATTGCATTGTAAATTTGAGGCATGCAGAGTGCAAAAATCCACGCACAAAAGAATGTTGGCTATAACGGGGGGGGGGGGGGGGGCAAGTCTAGAAATTAGCACCTCCTTTTGGGTGCCCCCAATGCAGAGCGGGAAGTGTCAATTCTATAACAGGGCACCCTAATTCCCTTTTATAATTAGGGGTTCCTAATTTAGTTATAAACTAAACTAAATCTTAAATTTATAGCTCGACTCGGTAAACAATCGTAAGGTGAACCAGCAATGATAAGATTGTAAAGGAAAAGTGAAAATGAACCATAAGACAAAAAACATTAAACGGAACGAGTTGCTAAATGCTTAGAAAATAAGAATGTTTTCAGTGTTTTACGAAATAGTTGAAGGGAGTTTGTCTCATCACAGATGGAATTGTATTCCAAGCCTCCGTTAATTTAAACATGCAAAAATTCACCAGTTTTCCTTTAGATCTGATTCCCTTAAAAGAAGGGAAAAAGTTTTAATCGTGGAGGGGCATAATCAAAAGAAACGTCTAAGTCCATTTGGGCCTAAGTTGGACATGGGAAAAGATCCATTTTTGAAAAATACGCCCAACCTATCAACTTCCTAAATTCTGAGCGTTATTTTGTCACTATAGCTGAAAAGAGTGTTATCTTATTTCGTTAAGTGCCAATATGCAGAAATATAATTCCATGTTTGACATTGTTTAAGATCATTGATTGAACCATATCAACGTCATTCTCTTGGTTGGGCTGAGAACTCTTCAGCCCCACCTTGTAGTGTAAAGACATTGAGTCTCTGGTAACCAGAGTTGAGATTGTGATGTCATAATGCCTCATTCCACCGATAAGAGCCAACCTCATCAGTGGTATCACAAAGGCTTGATTTGTCCTATACTTGACTCACTTTTATTACATACAAGGGGGTGCTGTAAAGTTCTCAGCCCATCCAACCAGCTTCCTAAATTCTCAGTGTTATTTTGTCACTGTAGCTGAAAAGAGTGTTATCTTATTTTGTTAAGTGCCAATTTGCAGAAACATAATTCTATGTTTGACATTGTTTCAGATCATTGATTTGAACCATATCCATGCCATTCTCTTATTGGTTGGGCTGAGAACTTTTCATCACCCCCTCATATGTCAGGGCCTAAGAGGTTGGGTTCACATAATGTTACTACCTTCATATTCTGTTCTGTTTCTTAACTTCCTTTTATGGAACAGCTAAAGAACCTTTAAATCTGTAGAACAAGGGAAGGAAGAATTAATGGATTATTACATACTCTTGTTACTCTTCGTCATGAGAATGGATAGACTTGACACAATCATCTTTGTGGCAACGGATTATCGCATAATTAGGATGCCTGATACATTCTTGGCTCTGCTGTTCATGTATAGTTTCAGTGCAAAAGCAGAAAAATAGCAAGGAATCATTCTTACAAGTCCTGGCCAAATGTTTGCGAACAGGCAGTTTTCAAGTATACCACACTGGGTTCTTGATTGCTAACATTGGGGCCCTTTTATTAAGGTGCGTTAACCAATTTAGCGCATGCTAAAGATTAGTGCGCGTTAAATGCTAAAGCGCTCACAGAATGTAATGGATGCCTTAACATTTAGTGCGTTCTAAATCAGTTAGAGCGCCTTAATAAAAAGACCCCATTGTTTTGGACTATAGTCTTTGTTTTGGGCGAATTATTTTTTTTAATAGTTTTAGCCATCTTTTGAATAAATGTTATTCAGAAAGTAAGGACTTGGTGGTGGTGGTTTTTTGTTTTCATTTTTTTCAGAATTGCATATTGGATTTTGCATTCCTGCACGAACAATGTCACCTTTATAATATTCCCATTTGTATAATTTTTTTTTTCTATAATCAAGCTTTTGTTGGTGTAAAAATAGCCAGTAGTCATAGCTGTGAGTGATAATAGAGATTTATTGATCTTTTAGGCCATGTACTAGTGTTGTTTGATTAACTTGACCGTAACAAAGAATTAGATCCATTAAAATGTGATGCTCAGTCAAGTAAAAAATCTCTGGTGTAAAGAATCTTGAGCATGCATTATTTTTTTGCAACAAAATGAAAATCTAAGGCATCTATACAATGTCACCGTATCACCTCTTAGTGAACCCTATTTTCCAAGCTAATCAATATTTCAGTTTTTATGTAACCTCAGAACACCACACCGGGCTCACTTCATTCATAGCCCTAAGCTTCACGTGTCTGTTCTTCACTGGATCCAATAATTTAATTTAAATCCTTTTTAAATATGTTTAAATATTTTATATACGAGGGTCATTTCATTAATAATGCACACTATTTTTAAAAAAATTTACATGTTTTATTTATTATTTTTTTTTTTTACAAATATTTCTTTACAATCCTCCAATGACGAGTAGAGAGCTCCATCTACCCCACAACCCAAAAAATTTCGACTAGCTCAATCAAAAGTCAAACAAATGATGATTTTTGCTTATGATCATGAAGGAGTCATCATCAGACAAAGTTCCATGTGGAAGAAGTGTCACAGCAGTGTATTAGTGTGATTTTTTTTTTTTTTTTCCAAAAAAATGCACAAAACCCGACCTCAGTTGCTCTTGGCTGGGCCACTCATTCTTCATGACAACGCTCGCCCGCACATAGGGAATGTCGTCATTGAAAAACTGTGCGAATACGGCTGGGAGGTGTTACCTCTTGCTCCCTACAGTCCAGACATAAGTCCACCAGACTTCGACCTTTTTCCAAAGTTGAAACATCCTATGCGTGGACATCATTTTGCATCTCCTGGAAGAGCTTTCTTACACTGGTACCCGAGCCATTCGGCAACTGAACTAAAACGGTGTCTTGGATGGAATAATGAAGCTTTCCGGATGTTGGGACACGGTCATTGCAAAGCAGGGAGACATATTGAAGGATTGTAAAGAAATACTTGAAAAAAAATAAAACATGTAAATTTAAATAGTGTGCATTATTTATGAAATGACCCTCTTATTTATTTATATATATATATATATAGCTTATTTGCTACTTAGTGTGCTCTTGAACTGGTTTTGAGTTAAGAAATACGGGGAGGGGGGATTATAATGTGCGTATACCAAAGAAAATTGTTATGCTTTGTACACTATGTTTGCGTGTACATTTAATAAAAAAATAATTAAATATAAAATTTGCTTCAGTTGTTGAATTATGTATGGTCATGTTCTGCTTCATCACCGACCACACATTTTAATATTCTGGGCTATTCCTCGGCCAAGATTCTAAACAGTTCTATCGATTTATGAGCCGGTCAGATTTTTACAACTTGTTCCATGGCATGGCATATCATCCTATTGGAAATGAGTTATGCTGTGAATTAACATAAAGGGGTCCTTTTACTAAGGCGCGCTAACTGATTTAGCATGCGATAATCGATTTAGTGCATGCTAAATGCTAAGGCAACCATTATATTCTATGGGCACCTTTAGCATTTAGCACGCGCTAAATCAGTTAGGCAGTGCTCATGATTGGCCATCAAGCTCCAGCGCTGTCTCCCTGTTTAGTGGATGAGAGAGACTATCAAATGCTTTGCTGAAGTCCAAATATACCACGTCCAGTGACTCTCCGGCGTCCAGTTGTCTAGTAACCCAGTCAAAAAAGCTAATCAGATTAGATTGGCATGATCTACCCTGGGTGAACCCGTGTTGGTGTGGATCACGTAGTTTTTCTTCGTCTAGGATTGTGTCAATATGCTGTTTGATCAGTGTTTCTATGAGTTTACACACTATAGACGTGAGACTCACTGGTGTGTAGTTTGCTGTCTCTGTCCTGCAGCCCTATACGACAGCCTCCTAGCTACTAAAGCAGCGAAACTTGACCCCTCCATATCCAACCTATTGACTACAACAACAAATATAAAGCATTCCGAAAAGAAATAAAAACACTACTATTCAAAAAACATATTCGTTAACCTAACCTAACATGAATCCCATCATGCTGGAATCTTCTTCTCTATGTCACAAAATAACCTGAAACCTCACTATGTAACTTGAAACTAACTACAGTGGTGCCTCGCATAAAGAACGCCTCGCACAGCGAACGCTGCACACAACGAACTTCATGTCATGATTCATACAACGAACTTCGTTTCACACAACGAAGTCGCCCGAGCTTCCACGATCGCTGCCGATGTATTGCATCCTTCCGCGCAGGCACTGCAGGCAGTCGTTAGTCACTGTGCTTAACGCGTTTCACATAACGAACTTTTCGCATAACAAACTTGCTCCTGGAACGAATTAAGTTCGTTGTGTGAGGCACCACTGTACCTTCTAATGTAATGTAACTTCCTGGAAATGTCCAGCTATCTCCCAATGTAATGTAACTTCCTGGAAATGTCCAGCTATCTCCCAATGTAATGTAACTTCCTGGAAATATAAACATTCTTTCAAATAAACAGGTCTTGGCCAATTTCATAAATCGCAACACACATAGACACCTGCTTAATCTCAAACGGTAGTGCATTCCACACCCTGCACTGTTACCATAGAGCGACGAAGTCTTGCCAGTCTCACAGAACTCACTGATAGAACTTCAAACAACTTCTGACTCTTGGAACGCAATGGTCATGATGGCTGCTATACTGCTAATCATACCGGGTACATGGGATCTCTCAGAGAGAGAAAGAGATCATGGTTTCTGTGGATGGGCAGACTAGATGGGCCGTTTGGCCTTTATCTGCCATCATGTTTCTAGATTTCTTAGCAGTTTGCCTCCAAACATTGGTTATATTACATTCTGTACTGCATTTATTGAGGGGAAAAATTCTTGAACAGTTCAAATGAAGGCTACTGGCATTATGTTAATTCATAGCATAACCCATTTCCAATAGGATGGTACACCATACCATGGAACCAAAGCTGTTAAGGCATTAGATATCCATGAGTACACAACAGAATTCAAAAGTATAACATTATACAAATCAAAGCAATATTTAACTCATTCACATCCCAAAGTCCACTGTATGTGGGGTAAAGGAGAGATGATTTAGAAATCAGATATAAAGACAAGTAATAGTAATTATCTTATCTTTATTTGGATTTGATATATACTGCTGGTGGTCACAGAGACATCACAGCACTTTGCATAAAATAAAAGAAATATATACATTCTCAAAATAAAACATAGAACATATACAAAATTAAAAGCACATAACATAGACATAGTTAATTAAACAACAGAACATTGGAACGACAATCACTAGCTAGTTTCCAAAGTCTTATCTGAATAAATACGTTATGATATCTTTATTAAAAAAATTATGCTAACATGGAAGGGTTCCTAATGTGTGGTGGGATATCGTTCCAAAGCTTGGGGCCTATGTATTGGAAAACTGAGGACCTCTTCTATTAAATTGCGTTAGCAGTTTGTAGCACAGTTAGCCGCGCTGAATGGCCCGCGCTTCTCCCACCACTCATAGAGTTCCTATGAGCGTCGGGAGCAGCACAGGCCATTCAGCGCAGTTTAATAGAAGAGGGGATAAGGTTAACAATTTGTATGTGATTTGGGCAAAGAGAGGAAGCCAATGTTCCTTTTTAAGAAGAGGGGGGTAACATGATCAAAGGCTCGTGCAGAGTATAGAAGTTTGACAGCAGTAGACTGGATAACTTGTAATCTTCTTAGTGTAAATCATGTTTTATTGGTGCACAAGGTCGAGATCACCAAAAGTACAACAAAACAATTTTTCCCCCCAAAGAAGCCCCCATCCCAACCCCCACCCACTCCCGAGTGCAAACAACCCCCCCCTAACCCCTACCCATAGTAAACCAGCAAAGAAAGCAGAGAGACTTCTGAGCAAGCTGTGTTTGGATGCCGCTCAACAAGCACTAAACGAGACAACCTCAGCTCAACCCCCCCCCCCACAGAAGCACTCCCCACCCTACCCGACTAACAAACTTGTAATCTTTTTAAAGAAGAAA
The DNA here is from genome assembly GCF_902459505.1 of Geotrypetes seraphini. Classification (NCBI taxonomy): domain Eukaryota; kingdom Metazoa; phylum Chordata; class Amphibia; order Gymnophiona; family Dermophiidae; genus Geotrypetes; species Geotrypetes seraphini. The sequence goes on from NC_047094.1 coordinate 111,551,256, forward strand.
GAGGAACATCTGCAAATAAGGAGTTACAATAATCCAGGCGAGAGATGACAAAGGCGTGGATTAATGGTCATAGAAGAGATGGTGAAAAAAGGCTGTAGCTGAGCAAATTTGTTGAAGTGAATAGAATGAAGGCTTGGACAACCGAGTTAATATGTAGTTTTGAAACTTAGTTATGCATCAGATATTACCCCAAGAACACAAACTGATTCTGAAAAGGTGAGTGGACGTTGATCAGTGGTAGGAGGTATAAGAGCAGTATTGTGAGATGTTGAGAAACACGTACATTCGCACTTTTTCAGGTTTAGGGCAAGCAGATTGTTTTTGAGCCATGAAGAAACTTGACTGAGGCAAGTATTAAGATTAGAAACATAGAAACATAGAAAAAGCGGCAGAAAAGGGCTATAGCCCACCAAGTCTGCCCATTCCAAGTATCCTCCCCCCTGAGTTTACTCCCTTAAAGATCCCACGTGAGTATCCCATTTTCTCTTAAAATCCGTCACGCTGCTGGCCTTTATCACCTGGAGTGGGAGTCTGTTCCAATGATCCACAACTCTCTCGGTGAAGAAATACTTCCTGAAGTCGCCATGAAACTTCCCTCCCCTGATTTTTAGCGGATGCCCTCTGGTGGTTGAGGGTCCCATGAGCCGGAATATATCATCTTCTGACTCGATGTGCCCCGTGATATACTTATACGTTTCAATCATATCTCCCCGTTCCCTTCTTTCCTCAAGTGAGTACATCCGCAATTTCTCTAGTCTTTCTTCATACGTGAGATCCTTGAGCCCCAAGACCATCCTGGTGGCTGTTCGCTGTACCGACTCGATTCTCAGCACGTCCTTTCGGTAGTGAGGTCTCCAAAACTGAACGCAGTACTCTAAGTGAGGCCTCACCATGGCTCTGTACAACGGCATCATAACTTCAGGTCTCCTGCTGACGAAACCTCTGCGGATACACCCCATCATTTGTCTTGCTCTGGAGGAAGCCTTCTCCACTTGATTGGCAACCTTCATGTCCTCGCTAATGATCACTCCTAGATCGCGTTCCGCTGTGGTCCTAACCAAGGTTTCACCATTTAGTACATAAGTTCTACGCGGGTTTCTCTTTCCCAGGTGCATTACCTTGCATTTTTTAGCATTGAAGCCAAGCTGCCAAGTAGTTGACCATTGTTCCAGCAGCAGTAGATCGTGTGTCATATTATCAGGTAATAAGCTTCTACCTACTATGTTGCAAAGTTTGGCGTCGTCGGCGAACAGCGATACCTTTCCCTTAAGTCCTTGCGTCATATCTCTTATGAATAAGTTGAATAGAATCGGACCCAGGACCGAGCCCTGCGGCACTCCACTTATCACGTCCGATGCTTCAGATGGGGTACCGTTCACCACTACCCTTTGATGTCTGCCGCTCAGCCAATCCCCAACCCATGTAGTTAGAGTGTCTCCTAATCCTATCGATTTTAGCTTGTTCAGTAATCTTCGATGAGGGACGCTATCAAATGCTTTACTGAAGTCCAAATACACTACGTCCAGTGACTCTCCAGCATCCAGTTGTCTAGTAACCCAGTCAAAAAAGCTAATCAGATTAGATTGGCAGGATCTACCCTGAGTGAACCCGTGTTGGTGTGGATCACGCAGTTTTTCTTCGTCTAGGATTGTGTCAATATTCTGTTTGATCAGTGTTTCCATGAGTTTACACACTATAGACGTGAGACTTACTGGTCTGTAGTTTGCTGTCTCTGTCCTGCAGCCCTTTTTGTGGAGTGGGATTACGTTGGCGGTTTTCCAGTCCAAGGGGACCCTTCCTGTGCTTAGGGAAAGATTGAAAAGAACAGATAATGGTTCCGCCAGGACTTCCCTTAACTCCCTTAGCATTCTGGGATGTAGGTTATCTGGTCCCATGGCTTTGTTTACTTTGAGTCTTGATAGTTCGTCGTAGACGCTACTGGGCGTAAATTCAAAATCTTGAAACGGGTCTTTCTGGTTATCTCCCGTCTGCAGCTGTGGACCAACTCCCGGCGCTTCTCGGGTGAATACTGAACAGAAGTATTGGTTTAGTAGTTCTGCCTTCTCAGAATCTGATTCCGCAAAGTTACCGTCCGATTGCTTCAGGCGTACTATCCCATCTTTGTTTCTTTTCCTGTCACTAATATAGCTGAAGAAAGATTTATCCCCTTTCTTAATTTTCCGTGCTAACTCTTCCTCCATTTGGAGTTTGGACTCTCTGACTGCTGTTTTGACAGCTTTAGATCTGTCTAGATAGTACTCTTTTGCCCCCTCTCTGCCTAGATGTTTGTAGGTGATAAATGCGTCTTTTTTCTGTTTAACTAGGTCTGAAATTTCTTTACTGAACCATTGGGGTCTTTTGTTTCTCCTGCGTTTACTTACTGTCTTTATGTATCGGTCTGTTGCTTCGTGTAGTATGGATTTCAGAGACGACCACATACCCTCCACATTGTCAGATTTTGCTTGTTTATATAGCTCCCGATGGACAAAATCTCCCATGCTGCTGAAGTCTGTACCTCTAAAGTTGAGAACCCTTGTTGCTGTGTTTGTCTTAGGGAAACCTTTCTTAAGGTTGAGCCATACCATATTATGGTCGCTGGAGGCCAGTGTGTCTCCTACTGAGACTTCCGTGACGCTATCTCCGTTGGTGAGGACCAGGTCTAGTAATGCCTGATCCCTGGTGAGCTCCAACACCATTTGCTTGAGACGTGCCCCCTTTATGGAGTTTAATATTCTTTTGCTGCTACCCGTAGTCGCGGAGAGTGTGTTCCAATCTGCATCTGGCATGTTGAAGTCTCCTAGCATTACTAAGTCTCCGCGCAGCGTGATGTTCTCTATGTCCTCAATTAATTCCATGTCTTTGTCCTCCTGTTGCCTGGGAGGTCTATATATCACACCAAGGTATAGGCATTTTTCTTTCCCTCTGGCCAGGTTCACCCAGAGGGATTCCCCGGTGTATCTAATATCTGTGATTCTGGTGGTTTTGATGCTTTCCTTAGTGTATAACGCTACTCCTCCTCCCAATTTACCCACTCGGTCGCAACGAAGTAGGTTGTACCCTGGTATAACCATATCCCACCCATGCGATTCCGTGAACCAGGTTTCGGATATCGCTATCACGTCAAGATCGGCATTTGTTATCTCAGTCTCTAATTCTAGAATTTTATTTCCCAAGCTGTGTGCATTAACATACATAGCCCTCCATATCTGTGAAGAGATTCCCTTGTGAGTTAGTGTGGCTCCTAAATTATCAGTGATCTTTCTCCCTGAAATGTTGTGGGTATCCTTGGTACTTACCTTAGACTTTGTAGTGTGAATGCCACTTGCCTCCTCAGGGTGGTTTCTTACTGCTCTGGGATATAAGTATGTACCCTCCCCCAACTTACCTAGTTTAAAGCCCTATGGAGTAGGCGGGCTAATCGATGTCCAAATACGTTTCTACCTCTTCTGGTCAGGTGGAGTCCGTCTGGTCCCTGCAGTCCCTGGAGCGTCACGCCGTGGTTCAGGAATCCGAAGTTCATTTCTATGCACCAATCGCGGAGCCATTCGTTAGTCCGTTGAATACGCTCTTCTCTAGCTCTGCCTCTGTTTCTCACTAGAAGAATTGACGAGAAGACCACCTGCGCTCCTATCTGCTTCAGCTTCTTTCCCAGCGCTCCAAAATCTCTGGGGATGTTCTCTGTGTCGTTCCTAGCAGTGTCGTTTGTGCCTACATGGATGAGAAACATGGGAAAATGATCGTTAGGTTTTAGAATATTGTCTAGGCTAGCGGTAATATCCTGGATCCTGGCTCCAGGGAGACAGCAGACCTCTCTCTCCTGCAAATTAGGCCTGCAAATTGGTCCCTCGGTGCCCCTTAGCATGGAGTCACCAATGACTACCACTCTTCGTTCCTTCCGAGGGGGTCGGTCTGCATGCTCTGGTTTTGACGTTGTGGGCTTGGTATCCTCATGAGCCTCTTCCGCTGTTTCCTCGGTGGTTCCATCCTGTAGTATCTGAAATCTGTTTCTGAGAGTTAGCTGTGGTATAGATGAACGGCTATCCTGGTGAAGAGAAAAAGAAAAAGAAGAGGGTGAGAATGAGGTGGGTTTATTTCGCTTGCCCGTAGAGGAGGTTACTAGTTGCCAGGGACCAGCATCTCCAATCATCTCCTGTACTCCAATCGTTGTGTTCAGTGCTGTGGGTTTGGGTGTGTCTAGGATGGACCTGTCGTGGGTTCTCTCAGTGATGTGTGACAGTTCCAGGATGGCGTCGTCGATGAAGGCCTCGTCATTCCTTATGCTTCTTAGGCGTTGTACCTCCTCCCTGAGGCTTAGTAGTTCCTGCAAGATATCCTCGTCTAAGTTTCCCAGCTCCTCAGTCTGCGTAGAGACTGTAGTGCACTTTGGGAGGGAGGGGAAGGTCTCGGTCTGCACTGCACTTAAACATTGATTAAGATTAGACATTTAAATATGAGTGAAAATTTGGAGTATAATCATGATCTTGAACAAAAATCAGAAGGGGAAAAGGAAGCTGTTAAATAGAAGTGGTGCAATAATTGAGCCCTGAGGTACACCAGAAAGTAGAGTCTTAATGGCAAACATAGTGTTATTAGATAGGTCGTGTTTGAAAGATACCAATGGAATAAAGGCATTGAACAAGATCAAAAACAGAAGAGAGCTCCAGAGACACCAAAACCACGGGATGAGAAGAATCTAAAGATGATCGGATTAAGTCATAGATAATAATAATAATAATAATAACTTTATTTTTCTATACCGCCACAGTCAGACGACTTCTAGGCGGTTTACATAGTAAGAAGGCTGGACATTCAGCGAATATTAAAGGTTTTAAAACAATACAAAACAAAACAATAGATCCACATACAATACGATACTATACAATACCGTGAGTCTGAATAACAATACTATACATTAAGTCTAAATACAATACTATACATTAAGTCTAAATACAATATCGTACAAAGAGTCTAAATGCAATACAATAGTTTAGATGCGAAAGTTACGTATTAATTGATTGGAGATCTAAGGGTAATGAGTGTCTGAGGGATTTAGAACAACCAAGAGTTGGAGTTCTGGGTTCGAGGAGATCAAGGTATGAGGGGTTTGTAGAGAGAGAGAAAATGCGTTTAATGGGGAGAGGAGACCTGGTGGCGTTGGGGACCGTTTTAGTCAATGTATTTTGCGAATAGGGCAGTTTTGATTGTTTTGCGGAATGCATTATAAGTTACATTGATAATAGAATGGTTTTGGTGCTATGATTTTGTCGAAAACCAGCTTGGAATGGGTGAAGGACATTTGTTTGCTCAATGTATTGCGTTAGTCATTGAAATACCAGTTTCTCAGTAATTTTTGAGAAAAATGGCAGATTGAAGTCTGGATGGACGTTTGAAGGGCAAAATTGGTCAAGATGGGGCTTTTTAAAGTAGTGGTCGGACAAGCGCAAGTTTCCAAAGTTGAGGAAATGATCCTTCTGCAAGATTAGATTGAATTAGAGGAAGGAGGAGGTGTACTATTTATATAGAGAGTTTCTTGCCCAAAAAGGCAGGCCTAGGATCTATCATAGCAGAGGAAGGATTCAATGAAGAAATAACTGTAAGGAGATCAGCCAAATCTGGCAAATTGGAAAAAGGTCTAGGAGGATAGACAGTGAGGAAGTGGAGAAATATCTGTCATCCAAAGTAGAGGAAGGGAGAGTTAATGGAGTGAGACCAACCATGGTTTGTAGAGAGGAATGGAGAAGAGCAATCTTTTGTTCCTACGCAGAAGTTAGGAAATCAAGAGGAAGAATCAGAGAGTCATAACCTGAATTCAATGAAAATTTAGGTGCTAGGGCTCAGAACAAGGAGAAAAATATTTGAGAGCAATTTAAAGCTTTCAAAATGCATTTGGAAAAGTATTCTCTTAACATGATGAATAGCTGCATGATATTCCTGGTATCTAAGTTTAAAGAGACTATGAACTGATACTGTCCTGAATTTATGCCAAGTGCTCTCTGCATAGATGAGAACGGAGCTGGCGGAGCGAAGCAGAGTACCGAGGGGCCTTCTTACAGCAGTTCTGTGTAGTAGAGTTTGGGGGTGCATGTTCGCTAATGATATGAGAGAGAAACTCGTGAAAAGTTTGGAATGAAGATTACAGGGGGCATCGTTCAAAGCAGATCAAATGGAAAAGACAGCATGAGTATCTAGAAAGCGATTGAAGTAACAGAAGACAGCACCATGTTATATACTAACTTCTGGGTTCTAGCATAACTAGAATATTGAGAATGGTGCATAGAAATGAACTTTGGATTCCTAAACCACGGCGAGACGCTCCAGGGACTACAAGGACCAGACGGACTCCACCTAACCAGAAGAGGTAGAAACGTATTTGGACATCGACTGGCCCGCCTACTCCATAGGGCTTTAAACTAGGTAAGTTGGGGGAGGGTACATACTTATATCCCAGAGCAGTAAGAAACCACCCTGAGGAGGCAAGTCGCACTCACACTACCAAGTCTAAGGTAAGTACCAATGATACCCACAATAAGTCAGGGAGAAATAGCACTGAGTTTTCAGGAGCCACACTAACTAATAAGGTAAACTCTTCACAGATATGGAGGGCTATGTATATTAATGCACACAGCTTGGGCAATAAGATTCTAGAATTAGAGACTGAGATAACAAACGCCGATCTTGACGTGATAGCGATATCCGAAACCTGGTTCACGGAATCACATGGGTGGGATATGGTTATACCAGGGTACAACCTATTTCGTTGCGACCGAGTGGGTAAATTGGGAGGAGTAGTAGCGCTATACATTAAGGAAAGCATCAAAACCACCAGAATCACAGATGTTAGATACACTGGGGAATCCCTCTGGGTGAATCTGGCCAGAGGGAATGAAAAATGCCTATACCTTGGTGTGATATATAGACCTCCCAGGCAACAGGAGGACAAAGACATGGAATTAATCGAGGACATAGAGAATATCACACTGCGCGGGGACTCAGTAATGCTAGGAGACTTCAACATGCCAGATGCAGATTGGAACACACTCTCCGCGACTATGGGTAGCAGCAAAAGAATATTAAACTCCATAAAGGGTGCACGTCTCAAGCAATTGGTGTTGGAACCCACCAGGGACCAGGTGTTACTAGACCTAGTTCTCACCAATGGAGATAGTGTCACTGAAGTCTCTGTAGGAGACACACTGGCCTCCAGCGACCATAATATGGTATGGCTCAACCTCAGAAAAGGATTCCCAAAAACAAGCACAGCAACAAGGGTTCTCAACTTTAGAGGCACAGACTTTAACCGAATGGGAGATTTCGTCCATCAGGAACTACATAAACAAGCACAAACTGACAACGTGGAGGATATGTGGTCGTCCCTGAAGTCCATACTACATGAAGCAACAGAGCGATACATAAAGACAGTAAGTAAAAGTAGGAGAAACAAAAGACCCCAATGGTTCAGTAAAGAAATTTCAGAACTAGTTAAACAGAAAAAAGACGCATTTATCGCCTACAAACATTTAGGTAGAGAGGGGGCAAAAGAGGACTATCTAGACAGATCCAAAGCTGTCAAAACAGCAGTCAGAGAGGCCAAACTCCGAATGGAGGAAGAGCTAGCACGGAAAATTAAGAAAGGGGATAAATCTTTCTTCAGCTATATCAGTGACAGGAAAAGAAACAAAGATGGGATAGTACGCTTGAAGCAATCGGACGGTAAATTTGCAGAATCAGACTCTGAGAAGGCAGAATTACTAAACCAATACTTCTGTTCAGTATTCACTCGCGAAGCACCGTGAGCTTGTACTCAGCTTCAGACGGGAGATAACCGGAAAGACCCGTTTCAAGATTTCGAATTTACGCCCAGTAGTGTCTACAACGAACTATCAAGACTCAAAGTAAACAAAGCCATGGGACCAGATAACCTACACCCCAGAATGTTCAGGGAGTTAAGGGAAGTCCTGGCAGAACCATTATCTGTTCTTTTCAATCTTTCCCTAAGCACAGGAAGGGTCCCCTTGGACTGGAAAACCGCCAATGTAATCCCACTCCACAAAAAGGGCTGCAGGACAGAGACAGCAAACTACAGACCAGTGAGTCTCACGTCTATAGTGTGTAAACTCATAGAAACACTGATCAAACAGCATATTGACACAATCCTAGACGAAGAAAAACTACGTGATCCACACCAACACGGGTTCACCCAGGGTAGATCATGCCAATCTAATCTGATTAGCTTTTTTGACTGGGTTACTAGACAACTGGACGCCGGAGAGTCACTGGACGTGGTATATTTGGACTTCAGCAAAGCATTTGATAGCGTCCCTCATCGAAGATTACTGAACAAGCTAAAATCGATAGGATTAGGAGACATTCTAACTACATGGATTGGGGATTGGCTGAGCGGCAGACTTCAGAAGGTGGTAGTGAACGGTACCCCATCTGAAGCGTCGGACGTGATCAGTGGAGTGCTGCAGGGATCGGTCCTGAGCCCGATTCTATTCAACTTATTCATAAGAGATATGACGCAAGGACTTAGAGGAAGGGTATCACTGTTCGCCGACAACGCCAAACTTTGCAACATAATAGGCAGATGCTTATTACCTGATAATATGACACATGACCTACTGCTGCTGGAACAATGGTCAAATACTTGGCAGCTAGGCTTCAATGCTAAAAAAAGCAAGATAATGCACTTAGGCAAGAGAAACCCGCATAGAACTTATGTACTAAATGGTGAAACCTTGGTTAGGACCACAGCGGAACGCGATCTAGGAGTGATCATTAGCGAGGACATGAAGGTTGCCAATCAAGTGGAGAAGGCTTCCTCCAGAGCAAGACAAATGATGGGGTGTATCCGCAGAGGTTTCGTCAGCAGGAGACCTGAAGTTATGATGCCGTTGTACAGAGCCATGGTGAGGCCTCACTTAGAGTACTGCGTTCAGTTTTGGAGACCTCACTACCGAAAGGACGTGCTGAGAATCGAGTCGGTACAGCGAACAGCCACCAGGATGGTCTTGGGGCTCAAGGATCTCACGTATGAAGAAAGACTAGAGAAATTGCGGATGTACTCACTTGAGGAAAGAAGGGAACGGGGAGATATGATTGAAACGTATAAGTATATCACGGGGCACATCGAGTCAGAAGATGATATATTCCGGCTCATGGGACCCTCAACCACCAGAGGGCATCCGCTGAAAATCAGGGGAGGGAAGTTTCATGGCGACTCCAGGAAGTACTTCTTCACCAAAAGAGTGGTGGATCATTGGAACAGACTCCCACTCCAGGTGATAAAAGCCAGCAGCGTGACGGATTTTAAGAAAAAATGGGATACTCTTGTGGGATCTTTAAGGGAGTAAATTCAGGGGGGGGGGGATACTTGGAATGGGCAGACTTGGTGGGCTATAGCCCTTTTCTGCTGCTTTTTTCTATGTTTCTATGTTTCTATCACTGAGGAAATTAGATAATTAGGAAGCCTCCAAAAGACATACAGTACTTGATGTCTTTACACATTACTGGGCATTTCAAAAGAAACTACCCATAGGACCTTATGCTGCAAGAACAAGGCCTTACTTGTAGTAGTGTAGGGTCATGAAATAGTTAACTGTTGTTTAAAATATTGCTCTGGCCTACATAGCTGAAAACAGTGTTTAATCTATTGACTGCATCTGCCTAAAATGTATGTCCTTGCCCTACCACATTGTAAGCTGAATAGATAAGAGTTTGAGCCATGATGTGCCCTGCCCTTCTGTACATGTAGCCTTTAGACCTGTAAGATTTAGATAAGCAGAGAAATGAGCTAGTTTCCTATAGGACTATAAGTTGTATCCCTGAGCCTATCATAACTGCTGGCTTAGGACCAATAATAATTGTAGAAAGTTGTAGAAGTAACAAATGAAAATTGTAGTTTTTGCATATATTAGTTTGCGAAAAGGGCATAAAAGTCCGTGTATTTCCTGTTTCTGACACTCTAGTAGGCAGGCTATTAACTGCACTAGAGTCCCGGCATGCTGTGAATAAAAAAACTCTTGTACTTTCTTCACGCCTCTGACTTTGTGTATCCAAGTGACCTTTCATTTGGCGCCCGAACAGGGACTTGAAGGTCTCTTGACCACTGGTTACTCGATTGGTCACTTGTTTCTGGTCCTACAGCTGACTAGTCTGCTTAGCCGGCATCCCTTCTTTTGGGTTTGGCAGACCTCAGGAAGTTTGACCACTACAACTGACTTATCCAGTCTCAGCTTAAAGTACAAGAATCTGTATCAGTTTAATTCTGTCTTGGAGTGGCCACTATCTGGTAAGTAGGAATTGATCTTTCCTATCCTGTCTCTATTCTCCTGCTTAGTAAGCCACTTGATCAGTCGCTGAAGTCGTTGGGAGGGATTATAGGAACTGTTATTTTCTGATTGGGTAACTAAACTGAAGTCTGTTGTGTTTTGTGTGTTTGAGAGTGTCTGAGACGTCCTTGAGGACGAAGCGAGTGCGGACCTGTTAGTACTGCGTTTCCCTAGCCCGGAGACGGGCGGGGCCAGGAATACAGGGAAGTGTTTTTGTCCTCCATTGCACAATGGGGGGATGTCAGTCTACCTATGGGGACCCCCTTGATACAATGTTAGTTAATTTTAAAAAGGGATTTGGCTCTGATTATGGGACTAGACTTAAAAAATCAACCCTTATTCGTCTGTGCCAGTTAGAATGGCCGACTTTTGGTGTGGGCTGGCCCCCCTCTGGCTCCCTGGAAGAGGACATAACCCGTCAGGTTTTTATTATAGTAACTCACCCTAAGACTGGCCATCCTGATCAATTCCCCTATATAGATAGTTGGTTAGACTTAGTCCGTAGCAAGCCTTCTTGGCTTTTCCCTTCTGTACCCAAGAAACTCCAGTCCCAAGTTCTCACCCTCAGGAAGACTGTCAATGAGAATTATCGTCCTACTCATGTTTTTGAGTCTGACCTTTCAACTGACATACTTGAAATACCTACTGCTCCTCCTTCTTACTCGGTAACACCACAGCCCATACCCAATCCTAGTTCTGTCTCTCTTGCTCAGCCTTCTGTTTCCCAGCCTGTACAACTCCCTGCTCAATTTCCAGCTTCCCCTTCCCGAGCCCTGGCTGATAGCCCAGCTCATGACATTCTGTCCTCCCCAGTCCTTTATCCACCTCTGGACTCTCTTTCTCTTTCCGATGATTCTCCTATCAGCCATCGCTTGAGACCTGATCCTCCTCAAATAGTTCCCATGAGAAGACAAATGAAACAGGGGACTCTGGAGGCTATAAATTTGGCCATGCCCCTTCGTCAGGTTCCTGTTGCCAATCCACCGGATGCCGCCGGGCATCCTAGACCACCCACTATTAGCCTTGTATATCAGCCCTTCACCACCACTGATTTATACAATTGGAAATCCCATTGTCCTCCTTACTCAGAGCGGCCACAGGCAACTATTGATCTAATTACATCCATCATTCGTACACACCGCCCCACGTGGTCAGATTGCCAGGAACTACTTCTCTGTCTCCTAAATACCGAAGAACGTAAACGGGTTCTGCAAGAATCCCTTACAAAGGCCCAGGCGGATGCAGATGCAGCCGACCCCAACTGGATCAATAACCATTTCCCTTCTCAGGACCCTAATTGGGACCCCAATGATGCCACTCATAATACTTTCCTTATGCGGTACCGCCAGTATATCCTTGAGGGTCTCCGGTTGGCTTCTCGGAAACCCACCAACATTTCTAAAGTATCTGAGGTCCTCCAAAAGTCTAATGAATCCCCAGCCGCATTCTATGAACGTCTCTGTGACGCTTACCGTACCTTTACTCCCTTTGACCCAGAAAAACCTGAAAACCTCCGTATGGTTAATACCTCGTTTGTGAGCCAGACACAACCTGATATCCGTAGGAAACTCCAGAAGCAGGATGGGTTCGCAGGCATGAACACTGTCCAGCTCCTTGAGATTGCCCAGCGCGTTTTCATGAACCGGGACAGCGCTAACCGGCAAGAAGCTGATAAGCTTCTCCGGCGCAAAGCGGACCTCCTTGCTGTAGCCCTTCAAAATACTTTCCCAAGTAACCGGCCCCCTACCCGAAACTCTGAGTCCCGCTCTTCCAAGCGCCCCCCCTACTTTTCTGGCCCTTCAAAACCTACGGGGTCCCAGCTTGATAGGACAGGACCCCCTAGGAATTTGGAACGGGATCAGTGTGCCTATTGCAAGGAGAGGGGTCACTGGAAGAACGAGTGTCCAAGCAAGCCCCGTACCTGTCAGGCTAAAACTAAGGACCAACCTACTATTGGTTTGGCATCCTTTCAGTCTGACTCTGAAACTGATTACTGAGACAGACCGGCTCGCAGTGAGTACCAGGGACTTTCCGGATTGTTCCCAACTTACTCGCTCGGTTCCCACGAGCCCTTGGTCAATGTCCGTATAGGGGACCATTCTATCTCTATGCTGGTCGATACCGGCGCCAAACACTCAGTTCTGACCCGCCCTCTCAGTAAGCGTTCTTCCAAATCTATCTCCATTATGGGTGCAACTGGCTCTTCTGATTCTGTCCCTATCCTTGAACCAGTTTCGGTTCGCATTGGTGGTCATTCCATACCACATTCTTTTGTGTACATGCCTTCTTGTCCTGTCCCCTTGCTTGGTCGGGACCTTCTCCAGCGCTTGGGAGCCACTATTCGTCTGTCCTCTCATGGTCTGACTATGGACCTTCCTTCTGCAAACCTCACACCCATTCCTGACCGCTCCGCTGCCCCCTCACCAAGCTTCCTCTGTTCCCTATTGTCAGAACCCATGGCAAACAAACCCCCACTCTCTGTACCTGATTTTCTTGAGGGCCTTGATTCAACTGTTTGGGCTGAGTCTGGGTCCCCCGGACTAGCACGTAACATCCCACCCTTTGTTGTTACCCTCAAGGCTTCTGCCAGTCCGGTCTCTATCAAGCAGTACCGCATATCCCAGTCTGCTCTCCAGGGAATACACGTCCATTTGTCTCGTTTGCTAGATTGTGGGTTTTTGGTTCCTTGCAAATCACCTTGGAATACCCCCCTCCTTCCAGTTTTGAAACCCGGTGATCCCCCTGATTACCGCCCCGTCCAGGACCTCCGTGCTGTCAACCGTCTTGTAGAGGATATCCATCCTACTGTCCCTAATCCTTATACCCTGTTGGGATTGGTTCCCCCTGGAGCTACCTACTTCACTGTTTTGGATCTCAAGGATGCATTCTTTTGTTGTCGGTTAGCCCCTACCAGTCAGCCAATTTTTGCATTCCAATGGGAAAACCCTTCCACTGGACAAACCTCCCAAGTAACCTGGACCCGTCTACCCCAGGGCTTTAAAAATAGCCCCACTCTATTCAGCACCGCCCTTGCTTCAGACCTTGCTAATTTCTCCCCTTCATCTGATTCCCAAGTCCTGCAGTACGTAGATGATCTTCTTCTCTGCTCTCTATCTATCTCTGCTTGTCAGGAGGACACTCGCTCTCTCCTTCAGTTTCTCCTCCATTGCGGATACCGTGTGTCTCTCCGGAAGGCTCAGTTGTGCCTTCCTCGTGTCACCTACCTTGGGTTTCATATTTCCCAGGGTACCAGGTCCCTTCCCCACACCCGTGTCCAGGCTGTCTGTAGTCTCCCTGTTCCTGATACTCGCAAAGCCCTGCGCGCCTTCCTCGGTATTGCCGGATACTGTCGCATCTGGATCCCTGATTTCAGTACTATTGCTCGTCCTCTGTATGATTCCACCAAGGGCGCTGACTCAGCCCCTTTTGTCTGGACCCAACTTCAGGAGCGGTCTTTTCGCTGCCTCCAAAAACTTCTGACTCAGGCTCCTGCCCTTGGCCTTCCTGACCCCTCCAAACCTTTCCAGCTCTATGTTCATGAAAAATCTGGTATCGCAGCCGGAGTCCTTACTCAATTCCTTGGTTCTTGGCGTAGGCCCATTGCCTATCTCTCTCGACAATTGGATCCTGTTGCTGCTGGGTGGCCTCCCTGCCTTCGGGCAATTGCCGCCGTATCAGATCTCTTACAGCACGCTAATAAACTCACTTTTGGCCAACATATTGACCTCTTTGTCCCACATTGTGTGACCTCTCTTCTAGAACATAAAGGCTCCCTGTGGCTCACGAATGAGCGCCTCCTTAAATACCAAGCCCTTCTTTGTGAAAACCCACAGGTCTCTCTTGTTGTTTCTTCACTCCTTGACCCCTCCACTCTCCTCCCTATCTCCTCCCAGCCGGTCGTGCACAACTGCCTTGACACCGTTGACTTAGTTTATTCTTCCCGTCCTGATCTCACTGATATCCCCCTCCGGGATCCTGATCTCACTCTTTTCACAGATGGCAGTTCGTCTGTCACCCCTTCTGGTACTCGTATTGCTGGTTATGCAGTAGTCTCTGCCACTTCCCCTTTACTCATGGGCCCTCTGCCCTCTGGCACTTCTGCCCAAGAAGCTGAGCTGTATGCCCTCACTTCTGCCCTTCGCCACTCTGCCTCTCAGTCTTGCAACATCTACACTGACTCCAAATATGCTTTCCTTACCTTGCATGCCCATGGGGCCATCTGGAAACATCGAGGTTTCATTACAGCCTCCGGCCGCCTGATCCATCATGCTCCCCTCATTCTTGACCTCCTTGAGGCTGTTAAATTGCCCTCCCGTGTCGCGGTTATGCACTGTCGTGCCCACCGTCGTGTCACTGATCTCATCTCACGTGGCAATGCCCTTGCCGACCGCACAGCCCGAGCTGCCAGCCTCTGCCCCCCTCCTTCGGCTCCTCTGTACACCATCATTCCTTTTCTGGACTCCCTTACACCCCAATACACTTCTCAGGAACAGACTTGGGCCCGCACTCTTTCGGGCCAGTCTGTCCTGAAAGGGGGGTGGATACAAATATGCGCCAATTCAAGTGCCAATCCAGACCCACACACTGATACTTCAAACACGAGCACAGTGGGTACCCTCATATTCATTCCTCAACATCTGGCCCTCACGATTGTCAAAAGATGCCATGATTTGGCACACTCTGGAGAACCCGCTATGAAAATGACTCTCAAGAGACATTTCTTTATCAATCACCTTGATCAGCTAGTCCGGAATACGGTCCGACAGTGTGTTGTCTGTTCTAGAATAAATTCCCCAATCAGACGACTGCCACCTCCTGGACACCAACCCATTGGAACATATCCGATGCAGGTTCTGTCTGTAGACTTCACCCACATGCCCACTTCCCGTTCCTTCAGTCACCTTCTAGTCTTCACAGACACTCTGACTAGATGGGTTGAAGCCTTCCCTACTCGCACTGAACGCGCCAGAGAAGTAACCCAGCACCTCCTAAACGACATAATTCCGCGCTTTGGTCTTCCTGTTTCTATAGGCAGTGACAACGGCCCTGCTTTCATTGCTGATGTTGTCCAACAAACTGCTCAGGCTCTCCAAATTGAATGGAAGTTACATGCTGCTTACCATCCTGAGAGCTCTGGTCAGGTCGAAAGAATGAACAGAACTCTTAAGACCCTTCTCACGAAACGAATTGAAGAAACCAATCTGTCCTGGCCTGTCCTGCTGCCCTCTGTCCTATTTCAGATTAGATGTACCCCATCTAAACCCACTAAATTGTCCCCATTTGAGCTCATGTTCGGCCGGCCACCACCCATTGTGAACCCAGATCCTGGTTCTTTTGCTACTCTGGGATCAGATATCCTCCAGAGTCAGGTCCAATCTTTAGCTAAGGCCCTTCAAGAGCTCCACAAATGGGTCCTGGAAAGGGCCCCACTACCGATAGCTACACAAGTCCATGGATACATCCCTGGGGATACGGTATGGCTAAAAACTTGGAAGTCAGACCCCCTAAAACCTAGGTGGACAGGCCCTTTCACTATCCTCATTTCTTCCCCTACAGCTGTCAAGGTGTCCGGACACGAAACCTGGTTTCATTACAGCAGAGTCAAGCCTGCTGCTGTATGGCAAGCTACCCCAGGCAAGACAGACCTCCAGCTGAAAATTTCTAAAACCTCAAAATTGCTTTGAACATTTACCACTGTATTTGACAGGTGTTCTGAATATAACCTTTTCATAAGTGTTTGAGTTTTACTGACTGTTTGTGGTTAACCACTGCCCCAATTGAACCTTCTTCTATGTGCATTGAGAGTCACTCTGTGACAAATGGGTTTTCTGTGTATACATTGCCGAATGCTCCTATGTGTTATATCCGACTGCTGTTTTCTTCTTACTGTTTTATGCTTCTTCCTTTTGTATTTGTTTCCTGTTGTGCCAGAAGCTCAGGCACAACCCCTTAAGTCCTGTAAACCATGTCTTTCTGAGGTCCGTAATGGAAATCAGGTAGAAATGGCCCTCCTGTATAGAACCCAATTCCGTTGTCATATTGCTCCCTTATCTGATGTCTGTTCCTATGAGGGAGTCAATTATCGTAAGTGCCGAACCACTGATGGAGTCATATGTTACCAACCCACTAGTATTAAAGATGAAAAATGGGTAGAAGTCCGCATTAATGGGCTGATGGTCCGCTTGTTAACCAAACTCCCATAGTGGATCCCAGGAAGCCAGTAACTGTGTATTTTGATGCATGTGGGGTTGCTGATAGGGCTGCAGGTCTGGAGAACTCTAAGTATTCTGTTACTTGTGGGTCCCTCAGTTGGCAGAGATATTACTCCACATGTGATAAATACATGTGCCCTTTTATAATCTCTCCACTGTACAGGCAGAGAAAGTATGGTGCCTTTGCCTGTCAATATGACCATCAGATTAAGTGGGCTACTTACCCCCTAACCCACGGAAAAGGCCAGCCGCCCCCAGCTTCTGCTACTCTACGTTTAGGCCCTATGCCTAGCCCAACCTGCCCGATAGGGGCCTGCAACCCAGTTTCCTTCACTATCATGAAACCCCAAAATTGGAATCAGAAATTAGAGTATGTGAAATGGCGTATTGGGTTTAGAATTTCAGGCAAAGGGTCTGACCCAGGTGCAGACCTATACATCCATGTAGTGACCCGACCCCGAGCATCAGTACATCACTCCATTGTATTTCCACAGTTTTATGAAAACATGAAAGTAGACATTGAAATTCCAGCAGTTACTCGAAACTTGTTTATACAGTTTGCTGAGGCTATTGGACAAACCCTTAATATTAGCAATTGTTTTGTTTGTGGTGGCACTAATATGGGTGAGCAATGGCCATGGGAGGCAAAGCAGTTAGACATGTTAAGCTTATCTACACAGAACCTTACTTTTGCTTCCACTCCTCGGCCTCCTCGATGGACTTTGCGGACCTCCATTATTGCCTCTCACTGCCTGCAGCGGATTGATGGTCCCTTCAATGTTCAAGTTGGACACCTCAAATGTACCTCGCTCTGGTCCTTCAATGCCACAACAACTACCTGGACTCCCTGGCCTGCTAACCTCACCTCCACTCTGCCAGGTAGTCCCCTCCAGAATCTACTCAAAGGTATCTCCTATGATCACTGGCCAGCCCCTGATGGTCGATACTGGCTCTGCGGCTTATTTGCATACTCCTGGTTGCCAGCAAATTGGACTGGAACTTGTGTACTCGGCATGATCCGCCCCAGCTTCTTCCTGTTACCGCTGGCCGATGGTGAACACCTGGGAGCCCCTGTATTCAACACCAGAGGTCGCCAAAAGCGGTCTACTTCCACCAATTCCCTTAAAATAGGTGAATGGGGTGATGACTGGCCTGCAGAACGGATCATTGCTGTTTACGGACCTGCCACATGGGCCGAAGATGGCACCTGGGGCTATCGGACCCCAATCTACATGCTGAACCGCATTATTCGTCTACAAGCTGTACTTGAACTGATAACCAATGAGACTTCCAGAGCTTTGAGTACCATTGGCAGAGCGAATGCTAAAATGCGCACTGCTATTTATCAGAATCGCCTAGCTTTGGACTATTTACTAGCTGCTGAAGGGGGTGTCTGTGGTAAATTCAACCTTTCCAACTGTTGCCTTGAACTTGATGATGATGGTAAAGTGATTGAGGAAGTTGTGGATCGTATCACCAAGCTGGCTCATGTTCCTGTTCAAACCTGGCATGGCCTCAATACAGACTGGTTCTCTGGTTCCCTGGGCTCTTGGTTACCGTCTGGTATGACCCTGAAAACAATTCTGCTGATAACTGCTTTGTCCTCCCTGGTACTATGTTGTCTACCTTGTTTAGTTCCACTGGCTATGAAATTTCTTCACCACACTGTGGACTCTGCTGTCAACCGTTCCACTGCTGAATTGGCCCTTGCCCTCTCCCAGTATCATCCCTTACCCACTGGGGACCCCGACTTTCCTGACCCCTAACTTTATTTTGTCAGGCTTGGCTCCTTAGGTACGCCAGCCTGAAAGGGGGGAATGTAGGGTCATGAAATAGTTAACTGTTGTTTAAAATATTGCTCTGGCCTACATAGCTGAAAACAGTGTTTAATCTATTGACTGCATCTGCCTAAAATGTATGTCCTTGCCCTACCACATTGTAAGCTGAATAGATAAGAGTTTGAGCCATGATGTGCCCTGCCCTTCTGTACATGTAGCCTTTAGACCTGTAAGATTTAGATAAGCAGAGAAATGAGCTAGTTTCCTATAGGACTATAAGTTGTATCCCTGAGCCTATCATAACTGCTGGCTTAGGACCAATAATAATTGTAGAAAGTTGTAGAAGTAACAAATGAAAATTGTAGTTTTTGCATATATTAGTTTGCGAAAAGGGCATAAAAGTCCGTGTATTTCCTGTTTCTGACACTCTAGTAGGCAGGCTATTAACTGCACTAGAGTCCCGGCATGCTGTGAATAAAAAAACTCTTGTACTTTCTTCACGCCTCTGACTTTGTGTATCCAAGTGACCTTTCAGTAGAGAGCATTGCTAGTTTTTCATTTTTTCCCCATAGAGACCAGTTAAGAGCAATATAATGAAGCAATCATCAGACAAAACTCTCAGCTCCACCCTAAAATAACCCATCTTAATGGTAGATCAAGACACGTGTTGATAAGCTTTCTCCCCTCAGCTGAAGAACAAAGCAAGAGGAGTGATTTAAATGTAATTTCCCTACAGTTAATTGTCATTTGTTCACAAGGCCTAAGTCTGACGATGGCTTCCTTTCCACCTCTCCAGAAAGAAGACATCTAGCATTGTACTTCATGCGGCATAGTGCATCACTTTCTGCTGTACTTTTTTCTTGATTAATGTAAATGAACTGCACAAAGCAATCAGACCTGCTTCCAAGAATAGTCATTACACAATGACAAAGATTAGTGCAGTACTTCATCAGAAAGAACAGTGATTGATATCGTGTCAGTCTTCGGGCAGTGAAGCTTTTCTCCAGTCGGCTATTAAACAGTTGCACTTATCTGATTACATTTGCTCCTACAGACTTTGAAAAGTGCAGTTGATTATATTTAAATATGACTCCCACTCTCTACTGTTTTTTAAAACCCAGGCACATCGACTAAAAGCTTCACTAGATGGTTCTGCAAGCTTATATGATTGTACATCGCTTAGCAAATTGATTAAGCGCTTACATAAGAACATAAGAAATGCCTCTGCTGGGTCAGACCCGAGGTCCATCATGCCCAGCAGTCCGCTCACGCGGTGGCCCAACAGGTCCCGGACCTGTGTAGTAATCTTCTATCTATACCCCTCTATCCCCATTTCCAGTAGGAATTTATCCAATCCTTTCTTGAACCCCAGTACCGTACTCTGCCCTATTACGTCCTCTGGAAGCGCATTCCAGGTGTCCACCACACGTTGGGTAAAGAAGAACTTCCTAGCATTTGTTTTGAATCTGTCTCCTATCAGCTTTTCCGAATGCCCTCTTGTTCTTTTGTTATTAGAAAGTTTGAAGAATCTGTCCCTCTTTACTCTCTCTATGCCCTTCATGATCTTATAAGTCTCTATCATATCTCCTCTAAGTCTCCTCTTCTCCAGGGAAAAGAGACCCAGCTTCTCCAATCTCTCAGAATATGACAGGTTTTCCATACCTTTTATCAGACGTGTCGCTCTCCTCTGAACCCTCTCGACTAACGCCATATCCTTCTTAAGGTACGGCGACCAATATTGGACGCAGTACTCCAAATGCGGGCGCACCATCGCCCGATACAACGGCAGGATAACTTCTTTCGTTCTGGCTATAATACCCTTTTTGATTATACCAAGCATTCTATTCGCTTTCTTAGCGGCCGCTGCACACTGTGCCGACGGCTTCATTGTCATGTCCACCATTACCCCCAAGTCCCTTTCCTGGGTACTCTTATTCAATAACATCCCTCCCATTGTATAGTTGTACCTCGAGTTTCTGCTCCCCACATGTAATACTTTACATTTCTCAATGTTGAACTTCATCTGCCATTTCGCCGCCCATTCTTCTAGTTTGTTCAAGTCCCTTTGCAATTCTTCGCAGTCCTCTGTAGTCTGAGCTCCATTAAATAGTTTGGTGTCGTCCGCAAATTTTATTATCTCGCACTTCGTCCCTGTTTCTAGATCATTTATGAAGATATTAAATAGCAGTGGCCCGAGCACCGAGCCCTGCGGGACACCACTCGTGACCCTCCTCCAGTCGGAGTAGTGACCCTTCACTCCTACCCTTTGTTTTCTACCCTCCAACCAGTTTCTGATCCATCTATGTACGTCTCCTTCCACCCCATGGTTCTTCAATTTCCGGAGTAGACGTTCATGGGGCACCTTGTCAAAGGCTTTTTGGAAATCTAGATGTATGATGTCTATGGGGTCTCCTTTGTCCATCTGTTTGTTGATTCCTTCGAATAAGTGCAATAAGTTTGTTAGGCACGATCTTCCCTTGCAGAAACCATGCTGGCTGGTTATCAGAAGTTCATGTTTTTCAAAATGTTGATCGATGTTTTCTTTTATCAGTGCTTCTGCCATTTTCCCTGGAACCGAAGTCAGGCTCACCGGCCTGTAGTTTCCCGGGTCACCTCTTGATCCCTTTTTAAAGATGGGCGTAACGTTGGCTATCTTCCAATCTTCCGGGATCTCGCCTGTTTTCAGGGATAAGTTGCAAATTTGCTGCAGTAGTTCTGCTATCTCCTCCTTTAATTCCTTCAGAACCCTAGGATGTATGCCATCCGGACCCGGGGATTTGTCAGTTTTTAGTTTTTCTATCTGCCTACGAACGTCCTCAAGGCTCACTTCTATGGATGTTAATTTTTCTGCTTGACTTCCGTTGAAGAATTGCTCAGGATCCGGTATGTTGGACGTGTTTTCGTTTGTAAATACAGATGAGAAGAACATGTTAAGCCTTTCTGCCACTACCTTCTCCTCCTTCACCACTCCCTTCCTGTCTCCGTCGTCCAGTGGTCCCACTTACTCTCTAGCCGGCTGCTTCCCTTTAACATATCTGAAGAATGGTTTGAAATTTCTTGCTTCCCTGGCTAGCCTCTCTTCATACTCTCTTTTGGCTTTCCGAACCTCACGGTGACATTCTTTTTGATGCTTCTTGTGCTCTTTCCAGTTCCCCTCAGTTTTGTCCTTTTTCCATTTCTTGAATGAATTTTTCTTATTGCCTATCGCTTCCTTCACTGTTTTGGTTATCCACGCCGGGTCTTTTGTTCGATTCTTTTTGCACCCCTTCCTAAATCTGGGGATATACAGATTTTGCACCTCGCTCACCATGTCCCTGAAGAAGGACCAGGCATGATTTACCATTAGCCATGTTTTGGAAGTGTTCCTAAGTTTCTTCCTTACCAATTCCCTCATTGCTTCGTAGTTTCCCTTCCTGAAGTTAAAGGTTGTCGCAATGGATCTCTTGCCTTTTGACACTCCTACCTCAACCTTGAACTTGATCATATTATGATCGCTGTTTCCCAACGGTCCCACTACTTCTACTTCCTTTGCAGGTCCCCTTAACCCATTTAGGATTAGATCCAGAGTGGCATTTCCTCTCGTCGGTTCTAGTAGCGCTTAATCAAATACCAATAAACTTGAAACTTGATTGACCAACTTCTTCAGGTGTGAGGCTATCTGAGGGGCTCTTTAACTAAGGTGCACTGAAACGCATATGAAGGCGGGACATTTCCATTCGCTAAGCCTAGATTTATTGCAGCACAATTTAAAGGCCTTTCTAAAATAAGTTTGTATTCACGTCTTGTGCTAACGTTTGTAGTAGCGCATGGTAACCTGTAAAACGTTAATGCGGTTGCACTTACCACTTCCGATTTAAAAGGTGCGAAGCGCTCCCAAGTTAACTCAGCATTAGCAAGCTAGTGAATGCGCTTGCTGGTTAACACTTCCATGCTCACTTCCGTTCATGACACCCCCCTCCTTCAAAACATATTAAAAAAAAAAATAGCTAACTGATGTAATGCAGGGGAAAATACTGTAAAATGCTTTACTGCCCATCTTCGGAGTTCGACCTCCCTCCAACGCTTCAGAAAACATTTGAAAACTTGGCTTTTCTCCAAAATGTAACTACTCCCTCCCTCTCCATTATACTAAGTCCCCTCTTTCCTTCCTCTTTACCAAGCCCTTCTTCTTTCCATTGGAGTTCCTTTCTTTATTAATTCCTGTAAACCGTGTCGAGCTCCACTTCTATGGAGATGATGCGGTATATAAACTTAAGGTTTAGTTTAGTTTAATGTGTTTTCCGCTAGCCTGTTTTCCTGCACTAACTCCGAGATTCTATATGTGACGCCCAGATCTGTGCACTCAACATTTGGACATGCTTCTGAAATGCATAAAAAAATTAATTGATTAAGAAGTTCAGAATAAGTATTAACTGGATGCTAAGAACCAATTATTGAAGTTAAGTGACATCCATTAAATATGCACATGCATCTGGCTGTGCGTTTTTCTATAAGGCAGTGCATCTTGCTCCCTTAGCGCATTATTCAAAGGGAGGGAAGGACATAGGAGGAGCACACATAGTTATAGAACACTGGGTCAGTGTGCCCAACTTGGATGCCAGTATTTATACGTTTTAAGAATGGTACTAAAGGTTTGGGAGCAAGAATCGGCACTAAGGCCCAGATTCTATAAATGATGCCTAAAGTTAGGTTGCTAGATCGGCACGCCTAGCCGATCTAGGGGCCTAACTTACTCCCCCACCCCCCCTTTTACAAAACCATGAGAGCAGCTTTTAGCACAGGTCGGCATGCTGAATGCTCTGCGCTGCTCCTGACACTCAGAGTTCCTATGAGCATTAGGAGCAGTGCAGCGTATTCAGAGTGCTGGCCTGTGCCAAAAAACGCTATCACGGTTTTGTAAAAAGGGGGGGGGGTTAATTTATTTTAAAAGCTTAATCGGCACCAATAATTGGCAATTAATAACTCGTAACTGACGTTAATTGAATTTAATTGAATGGTAGGTGCAAAAACCCGAGGGAGCGGTACAGTTTAAGGGGTGAAGAACTTATGTGCAGGACAGAAGAGCGGGACTTGGGTGTTACTGTATGTGATGATCTTAAGGTGGCCAAACAGGTTGAAAAGGTGACGGCTAAAGTTAGAAGGATGCAAGGGTGTATCTGAAGAGATATGGCCAGCAGGAAAAAGGAGGTATTGATGCCTCTGTATAAGACTCCGATGAGACCTCATTTGGAATATTGTGTACAATTCTGGAGGCTGCACCTTCAAAAAGTTATAAAAAGGATGGAGTCGGTCTACAGGAAGGCTACTAAAATGATGTGTGGTCTTCATCATAAGGCATATGGGGGACAGACTTAAAGATCTCAATCTGTATACTTTGGTTTCACTGACACCAATGTATCAGCCATGTCTTGCAAGATACTCACTGAGTTATACTACAAGGCACTGCTATGCCACTGAAGAGCTGCCAGGAGAAATAGCAGTGAATGCCACCCTATATTTAATTTCTGTTCATAAGTGCCAGCCATGCATAAGCCGTTGATAGTCTTAATGACCAGAATTCTCTGGAGGCTAATTTCTGAGCATAAGGCATTTGATGAGTCGGGTTATTACCAAGTACCCTAAGACTACATGTCGTGAAGCAGATGCTAAATGATCTTGAGAGTGGATTTGACCTGATGAAGTGCACTTTATTGACATAATTAAAATGTTTTTAACATTTATGTTTTTTTGACATGCGATCTATTTGAAAAGCTGCTTAGAGGAGACAGGCTGTATTAAAACCTTTATGGGTCTTCAGTCAGCCATTAGTATCTCTAAGCAGATGAGAAACCTATAATTCAGCTATAGACAGGGACCTACCTTAAGCTACATAAAGTTACAAAGAACATCCCTGAAGACAGAATGGAACAATCGTATTACTAGAGAATTGTTTCATAGTGAATAATAAATCTGATTCAACTCTGGAAGCTTTGAAACAATATAATTAGGAAGTTTTTTCAAAAGGTCTAGGGAACCTAGTTTTAATAGACATCTGTTGTTAGGCGCCATCGACTTATGTTCGGGTGCTAGCGACTTGATGAATTACAGATCTAAAAAGAAATTGGTTTTGTCCATAGTCTTCTATTGAAAAAGACATGGGGGAAGCCACTTCTTGACCTGGATCGGTATATTGGAATGTTGCTACTGATTGGGGTTCCGGAATCTTTTGTTACTCTTTGGGATTCCAGAATCTTGCTATTCTTTAGGATTCTGAATGGAACGTTGCTACTTCTTGAGTTTTGGCCAGGTACTAGTGACCTGGATTGTACACAGTGAGAACGGGCTACTGGGCTTGATGGACCATTGGTCTGACTAGTGGCGCCTACATTGTAGATGCTGCTCAGTGCAGGTGTCAATCAACCACTAGGCACTGTTTACAGAATCCCACCTTAGTAGCACCTAGGCATGCTTAGGCAGTGCTAGGCGTCTTAAATTAGGCCCAGATTTTACTGGGCTTAATTTACCAATGCCTAACTCAGACACCTAGTGATGCCTAAGTCTACCATGCCTATTCTGTGCCCCTAACCATGCCTACTTTTCAGGTTGACATCACTAGGCATGCGGAATTCCATGCCTAACTTTTAATTTACACTCCACCCCTCTTTTACTAAGCTGCAGTAGAGGTTTCTACCATGGCCTGGGGCACTAAATACTCCATCGCTGCTCCACCGCTCAAAGGAATTCTATGAGCATCAGAGTACTTAGCACTGACAGTAATGCAGTTAGAGGACTCCTACTCAGCTTACAGGGAACAATGGTGGTCTCCTCAGATTTTCACCAGCCTTCTTTGATTATGTGCTGTTGAAAATCTGGGGATCACCAGTCAGCAAGAGATAATCAGGAAGGTACCAGGTAAGAATACTGTATGTTTTCAGTGAC
The DNA here is from genome assembly GCF_902459505.1 of Geotrypetes seraphini. NCBI lineage: Eukaryota > Metazoa > Chordata > Amphibia > Gymnophiona > Dermophiidae > Geotrypetes > Geotrypetes seraphini. Next base: position 111,576,495 of record NC_047094.1, read on the forward strand.
TTGTTATTACACCAAGACAATTTATAACAGTATTCAATGGCCGTACAGTGACTTTGTTTAAGCCTAACCCAAATAAGCTCTTCAGTTCCTCCATTAATTGCCCATTATTCTTGGACTTCATTATCTAATTTGGATGGCTGCCTTGATGTAGATAATAGCTTTTTGTATTTAAGCAGAAAATGTAGTCGTTTGTCAGATTAGCCTATTAAAAGTTCATTTCTCCTTCTTTCAATAGTTGGAAGGCTGGAAGTTCCATCTTTTGATTGCTTTAATCTCTAAATAATTATTCATTTGTCACTCCTGCTAGATTTGCAATATATAAGTTGTTGATTTTCAGCACATGAGCAAACTACTTAGCTCAGACTGTTAGCTGCATCTGAAAACAGCGCCGACTCCTCCATAAATTTAAAATCATTTACATACCGTGATCCATCTTTGTGCAAATTCAAATTGAATTTGTGTCATCTTTTATTAAGAGTATTATTGCGTTCCAGATTTCTAATACTCTTTAGTTACATAACTGGAGGGGCCTTACTAGCCATTTTAGTCATGGAATGCCTTCCCTTTCTTTTGTCTGAAATACTACCATTTGATTTGCAAAATTGCAGGCAGGCAACTTTAGTCCATTCTTTCTTGTTTACGTAAGACGGCAAGCTCTCGTTTTCGCTTTCAAAATGAAACCAACTTATAAATGCAGCCTTACTACCAGGGCCAGCTCAAGGGACAGTAATACCCTGAGCTAACTTTTACATTGCCCCCCTCCCCCCCCCCTGTGATCCAGTATCTCTTCCCTCCCCATCTCTAGTCTCTCCTTCCTGCTGGACCAGGTGAGGCACTGGCTCAAGAAATTACATAGAAACATAGAAGGTGACGGCAGATAAGGGCCAAGGCCCATCAAGTCTGCCCACATCAATGACCCTCCCCTACCTCCCTTTGCGAAGAGATCCCACCTTTCGATCCCATTTAGCTTTAAAATCAGGCACACTGCTGGCCTCAATCACCTGCATCGGAAGACCATTCCATCGATCCACCACCCTCTCGGTGAAGAAGAATTTCCTGGTGTCACCATGCAATGTCCCTCCCCTGATTTTCCATGGATGCCCTCGTGTTGACGTGGGTTCCTTGAAGAAGAAGATATCCTCCCCCACTTCGATACGGGTGTCAAAATCCTAGTCCAAGATTTTGTTGCCTTATCACCGATGCAATAGACTAGGTCCTCACTTGGTCCACAGGTTGAGCCATTTCTGCTTATTACTTAAATGGCAGCACTCCCACAGCAGCTTTGTAAAACTGAGTGCTACATGTAGAAGTACTTCCATTTACGTATGAAAGTTGTAAAATCACTACTTCCAAGTGTAAGTGCTGTTACCTCCACAAGAAACTGGGTTGTACTATTTGCTTTTTTTAAAGCCATATATTCTAAAATGGCTACTCCCACTGTGCGTGCTGGCCCATGGACTCTCACTTAGAAACAGAGAAACAAAATGGCAGATAAAGGCCCATCCAATCTGCCCATCCACAGCATCCACTCTCCCTAGAGGCTAGGGCTCTTAACACGGAGAAATTCTTTGTTTTCATTTCCAACATTAAAAGGATGTGCTTTCAAAAGACTTTTGGATAAAACTTTATCTTATCAGGCTGGTGTCGGGATCAAAACCATAAGTGATTTGCTCCAGAATTCAATGTCTTATCAAACATTTAGAAAATCTTTGAAGACTTAATTATTTGATAAATTTGTTTAAGAAATTTTCAGTCATGTATCGAACATGTTTTGTATGCATCTCCCTGCGTTTGGCAGATTCTCTTGATGTAGGCTGCTCTGAACTGTTAAGGTATTGCAGGTTATAAATAAAATGTTGTTTTTATTATTACTACTAATTTCTATAGCGCTGCTAGACTTACACCAGGGATCTCAAAGTCCCTTCTTGAGGGCCGCAATCCAGTCGTGTTTTCAGGATTTCCCCAATGAATATGCATTGAAAGCAGTGCATGCACATAGATCTCGTGCATATTCATTGGGGAAATCCTGAAAACCCGACTGGATTGCGGCCCTCAAGGAGGGACTTTGAGACCCCTGACTTACACAGTGCTGTGCACATTATATCTGGACAGACATAGGTGTGTGGGGGGGGGGGGGTGTATGTGTGTGCACAGTTATACACATAATTTACAAAAATACTGCGAGTTACACGCATATCGCCAGAACTCAGACACACACACTTGCAACGGCTTTTTTAAAAAATCATGTTTATTGAAGTCAAACAGAGTAACAAAGGTCATACAAGAAATACACAACGTCTTCATGACTGGTGTAAACTCTTGCCTAGACACACATGCACAGATGTGCTCATTTAAGCTTGTATTCCCTTAAAAAAGGAAAGATCTATGTTCCTTTCTAGAACAGATTCCTACTAGGCCTCCTCTGCCACGTGCACAGTTATCGAATTACCCCCTTGATGTGGCAATTTCAGTTGAGAAAGCATTTTCCTGAAATTTTTACAACTAATCTAATCCAGCGCTTGTATTCCACCATCTCCACATTTACCTCAAGTTGACTGTATTTATGCATGGTCTATTCATGCTGCCTTGAACAAATCTCTTCATAAAAGTGATACATAAATCCCGACAGAAAAATAACAAATGGCCACACCGTCTGGATTGTGCTTCTCTGAAAGAATACTATGAATTTGTGGATGTTGAATGTAGACAACTGCTCCGGCACAGCAAGGCATGCTATCTTTGCTTCCTGGAATTGCCAGGCAGCCTCGGATGTTTCCAGCTTTAAAGTCTTTCTTCTTGTCCCAAGGCAAACCATCTGCTCTGCTCTAGGTATTTGTTGATGACAGCTTCAGTGAGATGTATGACTTCTGGCACATGCACTCTTGAGCACATTCTACTTTCTTGCTGAAGAATTGGAATAGGAAAATAATTCCATTATAGAAGTGATGAAAACATTGAACTCGGCATGCAATTTCCTTCTTGACTGCGAGATCCAGTACTTCAAGATCCTGAAAGTCAAGGGCAGGTTGGCTCAAAATGGCATGCCGCAGCTGAATGCAGAGGGTAACATATTCTGTGACAGAGTGCAAACCCTGTATTGCTTGCTCAGACCTGTGGATAGACTCTCTCCTCAAGACGTTTCTTGCTTCAAATGGATTTCTCCGAGTGAGACACCAAACTGGACTGATGAGGAAGCCTGTGTCAAATATGAGGCGGATGAAGATTGATGACCAACAAGTAGAAAGAGTGTATAATCTCTGTAAGTCACCAAGATGAATTGGAAGCATGAAGGGCATAGGTTAGGACCAAGAGATGCGCCAAGATGCTGAAGAGTGCACCACATACTTTTTGTAGAGTAGCCAATTCAGATTGAAGAGATGGATTTCAGTGGTTAATTTACTATGCTGTACTCAGACAGAGTGGCTGGGTAATCATTCTTTATAGTGATTTTATATATTTAAATTTGTATGACACCCCCTGATGCAGCCAAAGCCCCAAAACATGGTCTTGTTGGGTCTTTTATGAGATTTATATGCTAATAAAACCTCCAATACAATACTATTAATATAATATTTATTTCCTCTGTACGTCGCTTGCTCCTGTCCCATCCCTTTGCTCTTCTAATTCACCATTGACATTGATGACACCAAGGGCCTGATTCTATAAAAGGCACCTAACCTACTGCATGTCATTCAAAGTTAGACGCCATTTGTAGAATCGCGACTAGCAGTGCCTAACTTGACTTAAGTGCTGCTAGGTATCATAATGTTAGGCACCGATATATTACGCCAAGGTTTTCCTGGTCTAACATAGACATCTAACGGCACCTAACTCCATCCATGCCCAAACTCTACCCATAACCATGCCTACTTTTTGGGTAGATGCGGTTAGGCATCTCAGTGTAGACACCTAAATGGCACTTACCAAGTTAGATGGCTACCTGAAAATTAATGTTTTAAATAATTATTCATTGGTTTTTAAGGGTGCTATTCAATTAGAGCGTTACAATTGTTACAATATGCTACAGCTAGGTTAGCAATGGGAGCTGACAGGAAGGGACATGTTACGCCAATTCTGAAGCAATTACGTTGGTTACCAGTTGTATTTCGGGAGCAACATAAAGTTGTTTCTGTGGTCCATCAGACTATTTACCATCAAACACCATGGTACTTTTGACAAGTTGCGGCACTCTATAAGCCTAATAGATCTTTACGATCCGAAAACCAAAAGCTGTTCATTCCAGTGGCGCAGGGAAATTATGCAGACACTAGAGCGATGACTTTGCGCATTGCTGGTGTTAAAATGTGGAATGCTCTGGTGGGCCAATAGCAACTGTGTGTAAAACCGGTTTCAATTTAAGAAACGGTTAAAAACTCAGCTGTTTGTTTACTGCATTTTTGTGATTTGCTAGTCAGCATTTGAAGAAAAGAATCTGCTTAACCAAGTTTGCTATTGTAATCTTGCGATCTATTAGTTGACGTTTGAAGAGAAGAAACTAATTATGTAGAATTTCTGACATGGTTTGTTTTTATTGTGTTGTAATTGATGTAAACCATCTAGTTTTTTTTTTTTTTTTTTAAATAAATGGTATAAAAAAGTGTTAAATAAAATTAAGTTAGGCGCCTATATCGGTTGACGTCCCGATCTAGACGCCTACCGGTAGGTGCTATTTATAGAATCAGGACCCAAGTGTTTTGATTGGTGCAAAAATCTATAAAAATTTGTGAGAGTTTGCAGAGATGATGATTTTGGAAAATTCCGGAAAATCCATAAACCCTGAAAACTACTAAAAATCAGACAGTTGTAGTTTGCTGTCCCCTCTTAAAAGGTGAACACATTGCCCATTTTTTCTCCACTGATATAAAGCCAGTAAAATAGCCTGAGTGTGGATTGATGGAAAAGGATCCCGCTTGTGCATACAATTTCAGAGATACTTCTTGAAAAGACTTGCATGTATATTTACCTCACTGCTGCAAAAGGTGCACACTTGAGACCAAAAAAATTGATGGCCACAACATGAAGCGACCCAAGATAAGACTCGCAGATGAATATGATAGGGTGGAACAGTCTCCTTGGGAAGCCTCGCACCCAGGAAACCATGGGTAAGGTCCTCGCCACTTAGGGCACCTTTTACGAAGCCGCGTTAGCGGTTTAACGCGTGTAATGTCGCAGACTAGCCGCTACCACCTCCTCTTGAGCAGGCGGTAGTTTTGGGGCTAGCGCGGGGGTTAGTGCCCGCTAAACGGGTGCGTGCGCTAAAGCCGCTAATGCGCCTTGGTAAAAGGAGCCCTTAGCCACGTTTAGCTCTGTTTGTTCTTCAAGTTAAATTGTGTAATGGTTATAAATACTGTTTATTGTAATTGGGTATTTGACATAAATATGTATGCAAATTGTTGTGTGAGCTCATCTTCCAAAAAATGTTTGCTTTTTTGGAACTTGGAAACCTGATTGTTCTAATTTCAGGATTCAGCGGCTCATTAAGATCCTGACACCCATTTTAAACAAGGTAGCTGTTCACATTGTCTCATTCTAATTTTTAAACCATTCTCTTTATGAAAGGAAAATAACTAATGAAAATGGAAAGTAATTCCACACAAAAAAGTCATAGCAGACTAGTGGTTAGAGCTACAGCCTCAGTACCCTGAGGTTTAGGGTTCAAGCCCCACGCTGCTCCTTGTGACCCTGGGCAAGTCACTCAGTCCTCCATTGCCCCAGGTGCAGTTGATATGGGGTTACCGTATTTCTGGCCACAAAACCCCAGACACATGACCCTGCCCCATTCTGCCTCCAGCCCCACCCCCGCAAAGCCTCCTCTTCTTCTCCGGCAAGCTCCAGCCGCATTTGGAGGGCCTGGAGCATGCGCTGATGTGTGTGACATCAATCCGTGCATGCTCAGAGGCCCTCCAGATGCGGCCGGAGCTTGTCGGGGTTTTACAAAACCTTGGCAAACTGCTAGGTTTTGGAAAGTCTGTCCGGGAACCTGGAAAGTCCTCTAAAAAGAGGGCATGTGTGGAGTTTTCCAGACGTCTGGTAACCCTAGTTAGATTGTGAGCCCACCAGGGCAGATGAAGACACACGACTGTGTAGCTGAATGTAAACCACTTTAGACAATTAATAGGCAGTGTATAAATGATTGATTTAAATAATAATAATTTATTTTCTTAAATACCGCCCTACCAACAGTTCTGGGCGGTTCACAACAGAAAACTGGAACATTTCAGTTAAAAAAAAAAATACAATTTCCAAAACACAAAGAGCATTAAATATAACATCAGTTAAAAAACCGCATCAAATAAGAATCAATGAAAATACATAACCTGATTAAACCCCCACTTGCCTATCTGGTGGTGGTGGTGGTCCCCCATCTAACTAACCCCCCTCTTTTACGAACGCATGGCGTGGGTTTTAGCGTCGCCAGCGGTGGAAACTGCTCCAACGCTCATAGTAATTCTATGAGCGTCGGAGCAGTTACCGCTGCTGCCGACGATAAAACCCGTACTATGCATTCATAAAAGAGGGGGCATGTGGCTGTAGCTTTTTTAATATCCCTGCAGCTACTCATTCCAGTTGTGAAATGGTGCTGGGAGAAGCTGGGGGGGGGGGGGGATGGGGAGGGGGTTAGAGCAATCTGGCTATTTTCAGATATGTGTCTGAATACACCTAGATGTTAAGAAATGTTCCAAAGTTCTGGAATCCTGTATAGGTTCTGAATTTCTTTTAGGGCTTCCTCCAACTAAATCGTAATGGGATTGTTGTCTTCCCCACCCAGAATCAGTGGATGGGCATTAGGGGCTCTGGGCAAACTTTCAGCCCCTCCCAATTAACTGTTGGGCCTCTTGCCTCCCCCTAAAAGCAATCAAGACCATTCCCACATCACTATCTGCAGTATAACCTGTGTAAATGGATTTTTTACTAATATATCATATCTACATTTTTCAGATTGTGTTGGACCCCTGAGGCAGGCCTTTTGGCCAAAACATGGGCTGTGTTGGTTAAAAGTTTATGCGTGCACGTTGATCTCCACTGTTTTATTTGTGCTTATTTGAAAATGCCCCGTCCTTCCTGTTGAAGGTACCTCCTGCAGATTCTTTGAATTTGTGTGGTTGTCAAGACCTATAGTTTTGCTTTGATTGCAGCTGTTTTTTGATGCCTCCTTGAAGCTGCTGCCCTGGGTGACTATCTAATCTCGCCTAATGGTTAGTGTGGTCCTGTCCCCACACCAACTCTTGTCCATTAACCATTTCTTCAGATTTGAGACAAGGTTAGTGCTTCAGGTTGACCCAGTCCAGATTTCTTAACCCCGATTTAGTACTTTCTATGACTTAATTGACTTGAGTCAACTGGTCAAAGCAACAGCCTCCTACATGCACTTCAGGAAGCTCCTAAAAAAATACCTTTTCCCCAAATTCAGCAGCCCTTCTTAGATACTCTCGGAAGCTACCTCAAACACTAACCTCGCTTGTCACTTATGACTTAGTTTGTTGATACTCCTTCTTGGGTTTTGGCTAGGTACTAGTGACCTGGATTGGCCACCGTGAGAACGGATTACTGGGATTGATGGACCATTGATCTGACCCAGTATAACTAGTCTTATGTTCTTACGTGAGCCAAGTATTAGACAATCAAGCCATTGTAACATCACTGCTGAGGTTGGCTCTGAGGCACTGTGGAATGAGGCATTATGACATCACAATCTCAGCTCTGGAATGTTGTTCTCATTGGGGTTCCGGAATCTTGCTATTCTCTGAGAGGCTGGAATTTTGCTACTCCTTGGGTTTTGGCTTGGTACTAGGGCCACCGTGAGAACGGGTTACTGGGCTTGATGGACCATTGGTCTCACCGTGTAAAGCTATTCTTACGTTCTTATATTGGTTTGCTATGCCTCCTTTGTAAACCACAACTGCCTTCCTCTAAAACCTTACAGTAACTGCTGTTGCCAAGTTAAACGACAGTCCCTTGTCACTAGTATTTCTATTACTTTGTAAATATATGCCGTCACCACCTTTGTAACTCCGCTGCCGATCTCCTTCTCGAGCCTTATTGTAGCTCGCTGACACTGGTCAGTTTGTCTCTTTGTAAACTGCAGAGAACTGCAGGGCTTATGTGATATATAAATAAAAAATTGTTATATTAAAAAAAATAAAATAAAAAAATTTATGTTATTAAATAGAACCGCAAGAGTTAGAGTGCAGCGGTGTACAATTAAATTAAGGATTTGATCAAGTTTCTTCTGCGGCTCTATGTGTCTCCGTATCGGGCCTATGTTTCTGGGTTTGCATCTCATGCCCGGTGTCCTAAATGCCAGTTCACCCCAGCGGGCCTACTTCATATGTTTTGGTCCTTTGATCGACTTCAGACCTTTTGGTCTTTTGTTGCCTTGTATTTACAAACTCAACCAACACTCCTCAAAAAAACTTTGCCACAGGTACTTAAAAGATTCAACCAATAAGGCAAACACTAGTCTAAGGGTTCTGAGAGTGCAAATGCAGGATAACACACCTAAATTAAATTAATGATAACAATAATAAGACTAAATCAACAAATGAGCAAATAAAATGGCAGTGATAGAGGAGGCCACCTCAGTGTGAGGATCAGCGAAGAGAGAAAAGCTCCGGCGCTTCACAATATAAGCCAAGGTACATCACCTCTGCCTGCACACCATCACTGGTGGCCTCCTGTGTGCATAAATCAAACTCCAATTTAAGGTGATAATATTAATAACAAAACAGTGTGAAAAAAACGCAAAATGCACTCAAAGAACCCTCCCCAGCCAACTCACCGAGTAAAAAATAATAGGAGGCAACAACCGACTTATCTTCAGACAGTCATGATGGTACCGGCTGTAGGCAAGAAACGGGTTCAACCAAGCCCGGTTTTGGGAAATTAATGTCCCTTCCTCAGGAACCCTCAGATGGAAAAAGACGATGACACAACATGGAGCCAGCCAGGGGAAGGTGGAACTCGTGAGGAGGAGCGCAAACGTCATGAAAAAGGAGCCAATCAAAACAAAAAGAACAAGAAAGAGGAGGAGTCTCCTGCTAAATGATTGTATTCCACTCAATACAATCATTGAGTCCATTAGGATATACCGCATGTAGTTGAAAAATCCAAAACTGTTCCCTCAATTGTATGTGGGCCATTTTGTCCCCCTTGAAGGACCCCGGTAACTGTTCCAGCACAAACCAAGTAAGTTGATAAAAATCATAGCCCATCTCCAGGCAGTGGGGAACAAGTGGGGCAGATGTCACAGCCAAATTAATTTTGCTCTTATGCTCAGATAAACGAGTCTTGATTTTTCTACTCGTGCATCCCACATATCTAAAGTTGGGCACATGATAATATATATATATGACCCACTAGGATTCGCATGTGGTGTAACTTCTCAGATGGTACATACGATGAGTTTGAGGATGCTGCCAACAAGACAATGTGAGGGTATTTCGGCACCTATTATAACGAACCACATGCCTGTTGATAACCTATAGTGCTGTCATGATTAATACTAGTGGAAGTTAACAGATTTCTCAAGTTCCTAGGGCGAGAGAACGCCATGCATGGGAGATCATGAAAAACAGTAGGAAACCCCAGTACATGCCAGTGTTTTCTAATAATACTGGCCACCTGCTGAGCTTGTTCAGAATATGAGATCACACATACTCGTCGATCAGAGGTGGCACGCTGTACAGGGTTGTAAAAGAAGTTCGGGGTTGGCATACCGCGCTCTCAAGTAAGCCCGTCTTATAGTCCAATCAGGATAACCCCCGCGCTTTGAATCGTTGAGACAACAGTTTAGCTTGCACTTTGAAGTCTGCCGTAGTAGAACGTAGACGGCGGATCCTCAAAAATTGACTCGCTGGTAACGACTGCTTAAGTCGCGACGGGTGACAACTAGAATAGTGAAGGTATGTATTGCGATCTGTGTGCTTCCTAAACACAGAGGTGGTCAATTTGCCAGATACCTTAGTAACCACAGTGTCCAGGTAGGTTACTGATGTAACATTAGTGACTGCCGAAAATTTAAGGTTATTATTGAGGGTATTAAGCCAGGATAAAAACTCCTAAAACTTCTCTTAGACCAGTGTTTGCCTTATTGGTTGAATCTTGTATTTACAAATGACATTGAGTAAGCCGATTCCTCTACGGGCGGATATTTTGGTTTTTTCTCAACTAACATCTTTGGGATTGTCTAGAGGGGGTAACTTGCTGTTACATACAGCATCCTTACTGGCCAGGAAATGTATCCTTGTGTTGTGGAGACAGCCTGAGGCGCCCACAGTGACAATGTGGAGAAATGAACTGTTTACTCTCTTGAAATTTGAATACTTGGATGTGCGCAAGGATTGCCCTGGTTCCTGGAGGAAATTTCAGAGAATTTGGGCCCGTCTGGGACGGTCTGTCCCATAGAACTAGAAGTTCTCTCTTGAACTTTTGACACTGGAGTGCTGGAGGGGGGGGTTGTTTTGGGTAGGGGGGGTTGTTTTGGGTAGGGGGGTCTGGGTCTTTAGGGCCTCCCTGAAGGATCAACAGGGAGGTTCTGATGTTGTCTGCTGTTGACTTTATACTGTTTCGTTTGCAATGTATGTTTGTATTTTATTACAATTTTCTCAATAAAAAAGAATTACATAAAAATTAAGGATTGGATAGGATTTCAGGGTTGACCTGACCCGAGTGATGAGTAACAGAAAACATATCAGGGGCTGCTGAACGAAATAATCGTGGTAGACTCGGGCATTAAGGGCTCCTTTTACTAAGCTGCGTTAGCGTTTTTAGTGCATGCAGCATTTTAGCGCGTGCTAAACCCACGCTATGTGGCTAGAACTAACGCCAGCATTGAGGTCTAGCATGCACGGCAATTTAGCGTGCGCTATTCCGCGCGTTAAAGCCCTAACGCGGCTTAGTAAAAGAAGCCCTAAAAGATTCATAAACCGTCACTATTAAATAAATGAAACAGTGATGTTTTATAAGAAAAAAAAATTTCATAGCGATGTTTGCAGAACATTCAAATACCACCTCCTCAAAAATAATAAGGTGTGTTTCGCCACAGGGTGCAACTTAACAAAAGTAATTAAGAAGATCACAAGTACAAGCTGAGTCATATCGAACGTTAAAAAAAAAAGTGGCTCTTAGTGTACCAAAAGCTTAATCAAACTTTTTTCATAGTTACTGACTTCCCACTCTCAACATTTAACATTGAACCAGTTGTCAAATTGGGTCTGGGGTTGTCTATTATAACTTGACCTGGATCAAACTTCCTAGAAGAGGCCTCCTGCAGGCTGAATTGCCTCTAGCAAGCTCTTCTCCTCAGGGAAGGATGCTGTAGATGTGACATAATTCACAGCGACAACAGCTCTTTTGACTCTGCCAGGAAGTTTGGCTGCTTATTTCTGTTCAGCTGGATTCTTTCCACGTTGTTTTGGAGTTCCAAGTAAACATGGGACAGGCACAAAAGCGTGAATCACAGAGACCGTGTAGAACCCTTGGCAACCCAGCAGGCAAGCAGAGATGAACAGACTGGATGGACCATGTGGTTTTTTAGTGGAGACAGCTATGTTTCTACAGAATAGTTTTTAGTCAGCCAACATGGGAGTTATCTGACAATGTTATATATGAGCTTTGAGGGCCTCATAGCCCCCTTCTTCAGACGTGACAGTGTCTGTTCACAGTCTTGTTGAAGTGCTGTCACAGTGTTATCATAAGAAATTGGATTGGAGGAGTAGTCTGGTGTGGAGAATGACATGGGGACACATTTTTGCCCGTCCCTGCAGGAACTCAATTTTCTCGTCCCGTCCCCACGGGTTTTGTCGCTGTCCCTGCCCCATTCTTGTAAGATCTGCCTTAACCGCACAAGCCTCAGACGCTTATGATTTTAAAGTGTTTGAGGCATGTGCAGATGAGGACAGAGCTTGCAGGAATGGGATCGGGACAGGAAAAGAACTCACGGGGATGGGACGGGAAAATGAGTTCCTGCGGGGACGTGGAAAATTTTTCCCTGTGTCATTCTCTACTTGGGAGAACAGTATAGAAAATTGAATAAAGTTTCAAAAGCTTCAGCCTCTGATAACCAGAGCTGTTATTGTGATGTCATAATGCCTCATTCCACCAATGCCTATGAGCCAACCTCATCAGTGATGTCACAATGGCTTCATTATACTATATTTGGCACACTTTCACTACATTTTGATTTCTAGAGTGGTGCAGTGTAGAGAATGGCACAGGGACAAATTTTTTCCCCGTCCCTGCGGAAACTCTTTTTCCGTCCCAGCCCCACAAGTTCTTTTCCTGCCCCTGCCCCATTCCTGCAAGTTCTGTCCTCATCTGCACAAGCCTCAAACACTTTAAAATCATAAGTGTTTGAGACTTGTGTGGTTAAGGCAGAGCTTACAGGAATGGGGCAGGGACAGCAACAAAACTTATGGGGACGGGATGGGAAAATTGAGTTCCTGCAGGAACGGGGACAAATTTGTCCCCGTGTCATGCTCTAGTCTAGTGATTAGAATACTGAACTGATAACCACAGAAGCCCAGATCAGATCTTACTACAGCCTCCTTGGGATCTTGTCCAAGTCACTTAACCCTTCATGGCCTCAAAATCAAACTTAGATGGTGAGCCCTCTGGGGGAAAAAGAATTATCCAGTGAACCTGATTGTAACTCGTACCTTGAGCTTCCTACCTAAAAACACAGTGGCATAGTGAGGGGTGGGGGGGAACAGACCACCCCAGGCGCCATCATGGCAGGAACACCAGCACCTCTCCTCCTCTTCAAATTTTCGCCAGCAGCCGGCAACATCTCCCATCTGATGTTCATGCAGGACCAGTGACAGCAGAGGGAGAGATGAAACCAGCATGAGTAGGAAATGCTGCTGGCTGCCAGTGAAGATTTGAAGAGCTATTGGGGGAGGGGAGGCGCATGGCACAGTGAAGCTAGGCACCACCACCTCAGGCATCTCCTTCCCTCGCTACACCACTGGAAAAAGGTGCGAGCTAAATCCAAATAATAATAGAGTTATCACCCTGTCCTGAAATGGGGAAATCATCCTCTGTTTTAGAAAAACAAGTGTCAACAATAGTCCTGCCAGGGTATACCACCTCTACCAGCTTCGTCAGCACCTGCACACTCCTAGCTACATGACTGTGTTAATGTCATATCTTCTCCTATTCATGACACTTCTGATGTCTACAAAGACCGAGAACAAGAAAGATATATTATATATTATATTATATTATATATTATATATATATTATATTATATTATATATATATTATATATTATATATAGGCCGCGGCCTATATATGGGTTTTGCAATCCAAACAGTGGGTGCAGCTTCTTTATATGGGGCGGCCTATCTAATGACATCATAGATAAGCTGCCCCATTAGTAGATCCCCCGTACCTTTTAAAATCATGTAGCTCCCTCACTGGCCTCCTGCTTCCTGCCATGTTGCAGCCGCGGTGCGGGGCAAGAGCAATCTTTTCAGCGTCCAGCCAGCTCTGCACCGCTTCCTCAATGCCTGAGATTCACGAGTCCCGCGAGAACTGACACAGGCATTGAGGAAGTAGCACGGGGCCGGCTGGACACTACAGTGCTTTCTCTTCCTGTGCATGCTTCAGGCTCCAAGTGTCTGCCAATCCAGAACAACTGAACAAGACACATCTCACGGTACCCTATTGCCTTAGTCTTCTGTTCCTTGTTGTTAATTGTAATAATGTCTTATTGCTAACTGTTATCTATTTATTTTTATTTATTTATTTTAAAAATTTATATACCATTTAAACCTGAACGGTTTACATATCGTTACATACATAATTTAGTAAGACAAATAAAATCAAACAAACATTAACATATAATCATCAGAAAATCACGTAAAGTTCCCATCAAAAGAACAATCGCAAAGATTAGTTACTAGAAAAATGCATTGACAAATAACTGCGTTTTTAATAGTTTTCGGAAATTACCCTTGTCATAACATTTTCATAATTGACCGATGAGTGAATTCCACAGTTTGTTCCACCCCCCCCCCCCCCGCACAGCAAAAGATCATTTTACTGGTCTCTGCATATTTGGGATTAGCATTTGTTTTAAAACGATGAATTCTCAGAACGCAGAGACCTAGATGGTAAATAGTTTGACATCTTACTTTTAAACAATCCAGGTATGTTTCCATACAAGAATTGATGTCAGATTATCATTGCTTTATATTGAGATCTAAAAACAACAGGCAGCCAGTGCAATTGTTGGAGATAGGGCGAGAAGTGATCGTATTTAGATAGGCCTGTTATCAATCTTGCTACAGCGTAACCTGTTCTGGGCTCCTTGGGGAGGACGTGATATAAATCGAATCAAATAAATGAATAAATAATGCAAAAACAAATGAGAAAAAGCCATTTTCATGGTTACAGTAAAAATGGCCTTAGCGAAGGGAAAATCCCACGTAAAGGCATGCTGTAGAGAATGACATGGTGACAAAATTCATCACCGTTCCCGTCCCCGCGGATAACCGCGGGAAATAATCCCATGTCATTTTCTAGTGTCTATTTCAACCTCGGTCCTTCTACACCAGCATTCTTCAAAGCAAAGCTTGCGGGTCAGTAGCTGAGCCCATTCATACTCTGATTCTTATGTGAGCCAAGGATAATGAAGCCATTGTGATATCACTGATGTGATTGGCTCTTAGGCACTTTTGGAATGAGGCATTATGACATCACAATATCTGCTCTGGATACCAGAGACTGTCATTCTGTAGTGTCTATTTCAACCTCGGTCCTTCTACACCAGCATTCTTCAAAGCAAAGCTTGTGGGTCAGTGGTTGTGGCCATTCATACTCTGATTCTTCCCTTTCTCCTTAAAGAATGACATGAAGATGGTTTCCCACGGTTATCCGCGGGGACGGGAACGGTGATGAATTTTGTCACCGTGTCATTCTCTAATGCTAAGCTCACTTTTGATCATAGTTTAGAATAAGTACCCTTAAAATTACCTAATAAATTTCATTCTGAGAAAGTTTATACAGTATTTCTACATATACACACATCCTACTGATTTAAGTTGAGGAAAGCAGGCTGCAAATAGCAAGTTTCTGAGAGGTAGTCCTAAAAGGCATATATCCATCTCCATTTTCGAATGCAGGTGGAAGTGAGAATATTTTATGCCCGGGGCTGAAAGTGTTAAAGCACAATTTTGCTTAATTTGCTTGTATAAGGAAGCTGAAGTCCCATAAGTTCTTCAATTCAATATTAAACTTGTTTCCTAAGAAAAGAACTGAAAATGAATAATCCACTTTGCTGCTGGCAAATGCCCCTCTTGTGTTTGTGTCTGATGAAAAGTATAATTACATTTTTAACTGCATCATAAATTCACAGTGAATATATCAGGTTTAGGGTTATTACAGTATTTATCGCTGCTGCTACATTCATTTAATCTACCAGGCACAGCAAAGGCCTTTGGCGAGGAACCGTATCCATTTTTTGTAAATTAAGTATAAGGCTCGCAGTACTGTGCTTTAAGAGCTATGCTAGAGCCCCAGTGGTTTACTTAGAGTTACCGGATGTCTGGATTTTCCTGGACATGTTCTCCTTATCGAGGACATGTCCAGGAGTTCAGATGGCTTTTCAAAACCCGGCATCGGGAAGGGGCATCTGCTCACACGCAGACGCAACGCAGTGACATCATGTGCTTGTTTACGTGATGTCGTGTCACGTCCGCGCATGTGTGGATGCCATCTGGGGCGGGGCTAGGGGGCAGAACTGGGCGGGCCTGGGGGGGCGTGGCCATGGGTCTGCTTTTTCCTTCGGGAAAATCTGGTAACCCAAAATATGTGCGGTCCACCCTGGGCGCAGTCATGCTAAGAGTGCAGTGGCACCCGTCCTCCTCTCCACCCGCCACGCCCCCCGCTTGCTCACCCACCCTCTCCACTTATGCTGTATGCTCATTTGTACCTGCTTTGTTCTACAATAAAAATGATTTACAAATAAATAAACTCATTCATGGAGGGTAATTATATGAAAACTCAACTATCTGTGAAGGCCAAACAAGTGCCTATTTGTAATCTCTTTTATAAGGATGTATAGTTCCTATAAATCTTTATAAATATTAGCACAACATTGCTTAGATTGAGGTCACTGCCATTTATGCCCCCTCAGGAGCAAACCTAAATTTTAAAGGGGAGATGAGAAATGATAAACCGCCTTTCTGTGTGGTTACAATCAAAGCAGTTTACATATTTTAGTCGGGCACTTATTTAGTACCTAGGGCAACAAAGTGTTAAGTGACTTTCCCAGAGTCACAAGGAGCCGCAGTGGGAATTGAACTCACAACCTCAGGGTGCTGAGATAGTAGCTCTTAATCAGTAGGCTGTTCCAGAGGTAAGGAGTGGCCTAATGGTAGAGTTGCTTTTTCTCATTTCTATAGTGCTGAAAGGCATACACAGCGCTGTACATTTTAACATTCAATATATGGTCCCTTCTCAGAAGAGCTTACAATCTAATTTGGAGAGACAGACAGGACATCTCAAGGTTGAGGAGTTTCTAGCAGAAGGAAGGCACTGTAGCTAAGAACATAAGAATTGCCATACTGGGATGGTCTGAAGGTCCATCAAGCCCAGTATCGTATTTCCAACAAAGGCCACCCCAGGTCTCAAGTACCTGGCAGAATCCCAAATAGTGGCAACATTCCAGAGCTGAGATTGTGACATCAGAATGCCTCATTCCACCAATGCCTAAGAGCCAAATTCATCAGTGATGTCACAATGGCTTGGTTGTCCTATACTTGGCTCACATAAAAAGATAAGAATTACAAGCTGAAGGTCCATCAAGCTCGGCATCCTGTTTCTAACAGTGGCCAACCCAGGTCCCAAGTACCTAGCTAGATCCCAAGTAACAAAATCAAATTCACGCTGAAAAGAGTGTTATCTTATTTCATCAAGTGCCAATTTTCAGAAACAATAAAGCATAAATGAGAGAAAGTATGACAAAAAGGCATCGAAAACATGAAAAGTATGGTGGAAACATATAGGGAGCTATTATTTTAAACCATATTTTACACACAGGAAAAGGCAGTTATAAAGCATCAGGGTTGCATATGAGAGGTTGTCTTACAATCCATTTTGGATTGCTTTTGTCGCAATCTTGTGGGTAGGGTTACCAGATTTTCCCAAAAGAAAATTCGGACTCATGGCCACGCCCCCAAGGCCCGCCCAGTTCCGTACCATTCTGCCTGTCATGCCCCGTTCTGCCCCCCCGCCTCGCTCCCAGATGGCATCCCCTCATGCGACGCAATGTCATGA
The DNA here is from genome assembly GCF_902459505.1 of Geotrypetes seraphini. Lineage (NCBI taxonomy): Eukaryota > Metazoa > Chordata > Amphibia > Gymnophiona > Dermophiidae > Geotrypetes > Geotrypetes seraphini. The sequence goes on from NC_047094.1 coordinate 111,593,775, forward strand.
CCGTGTCACGTCTGCACATGCACAGATTGCCCCTTCCCGACGCGATTTTGAGGGGAAGCTTTTCAAAACCTGGACAAAAGTGCAGATCTTCACTTTGAAGTTCTGAAACGCCCGGCCTACTCACAATTCCAGCTCATAGTACAGTCCCTAATGCTAGGCCTACTAGACTACTGTAATATCCTCTATCTCCCCTGCCCTGCAACAATAACAAAACAACTACAAACAATCCAAAACACAGCACTGAGACTCATCTACTCATTGAAGAAACATGACCACATTACAGAAGTATATCTCAAATCACATTGGGTTCCAATCCCAGCAAGAATACAATTTAAATTCTACTGTCTACTATTTAAGACTTTATACGGAGAAGCCCAAACTACCTGAACAACCGCCTGATCCACAACACCTCAACCAGACATAGGAAAACTCACCCCCCCAATCAAGGAGGTTAAGCGGAAAAAATACAATATGATGGCCTCCTAGCCACTCATGCAGCCAAACTAGACAACCAAATCGCCAATCTACTGACGGAATCCCCAGACTACAAAACATTTAGAAAAGAAATAAAGACCATACTTTTCAAGAAATCCCTGAGAAAAGAAATAACACCGCAAGTTTCAAATCCCGCCTCTCACTAAAGCCCCCAACCCAAAACAACTAGCAAAACTCATTTCATACTCTTCTTGAAAATGACCAGATATCTTTTTGCAATACATCCTTGATAACTCTTTTGTAATCCGCCTTGAACCGCAAGGTAATGGCGGAATAGAAATCCCTAATGTAATTTAGCCCCTTCAGACCTCTTTCCTAACCTCAAGAAACAGCTCAATGGAAGAACATTTTCAGGCATTGAGGATGCCACATTAGCCGTGGAGGAGTGGTTTGCAGAACAGCCAAAAGAATTTTTCTTGGATGGGTTAATGACGTTAGACCAATGAAGTCATAATGCGTGGAGCTCAGTGGTGAATATGTAGAGTAAAGAAATGCTATCTTGTAGCTTGTTGTTTCTTTATAAAGCCAAGGACTTATCAGCATCCCCTCGTACATGTAAGAATGCCAAGAGAATGTGAATTCGTACATAAAGTTTTCGAGCAAATGAGCAAGCCATTTAATCAGCTTATGGAATTCATTACCATAGGAAATGGTGGCTGGACCGATGAATCTGAAAGCAGATTAGACAAAGTTACAGAAGATTGATCGGTCACAGGTTATTTCACACAGCAGCCAGGGCTGTCACCCTAGGATGATTGCCAGCCATGTCTTCTAGAAGCTGAGAGAGTAAGGGATTTTTAACTCCATGGAGTAGAGACTGACCTTTATGGCAATCTATTCTACAGCATTGCTAGATGCAGTGGCGGACCTAGGGTATGCAACACCTGGGGGATGATCATTTTTTAAACCCCTCTCTCCAATATAAAAAATAGTTTTTAGTAATTTATTTATATAATTATTTTTTATATCCTGTCTTCCCCAGAGAAGCTCAGAACGGGTACAGTTTAACATTCACAGTGTTACAATATTACATTACATAGGGTTACAACTTCTACAACAACCCCACGCCGGTGCTGTGGTGTAAACAAAACAAAAAAAGACTTTTCCTCTCTTAGGTCCTAGCTCGTGCTTGCTGCCTAACACCAGCTCTGACAGGATGCACATTTCAAATCGGACATATTGTAATCACAAAATAGAAAATACAATTACCTTTTGTTGTCTGGTCATTTTATTATTCAAATTGTGTCGGTCCCAGGCTCCGGTTTCTGTTTGTCTTCTGTTAACTCATTTGCCAGGGTCTCCTGCCCATTTGACATTTTCTTCTTTCTCCATGCTCACCATCCATCTTCCATCTCTGTACCTTCTCTTCCCCTGCCTTTTTCAACACCTCTGTTTCTTTCCCACTATCTACCATCTATCTCTCCCTGCCTTGTATCCTGGGTGAAACCTCTTTCCCCTTCATGCAGCATCACTCCCTTCCTCCCCTCCGTTATCATGCGCAACATTTCTTTCTCTCTTCCCATGCACCATCTCTCCCTGCCCTCCACCCTATGTCCAACATTTCTCTTTCTCTCTTCTTCATACTTGGCTCCCTCTTGTCCACCAAATGAAGGTTTCTCCCTCTCACTCCTTTCTACCTCTCTGTTTCATCTCCTTTCCTCTTCTCCAACCCATGCCCAACAATTCTTCCTTTCTCCTCCCTCCCCCCCTGTTCAGCAGTTTTTCACCCCTCCCTCCCATACCCCTGTGCTATGAGCGTCAGAGCAGCATTGGAGCATTTAGCACCCCAGGCTATGGTAGAAGCCTCTACCGCAGCATAATAAAAGAGGGCCTTAATGTTTGCATTTGTGTACATAACTGACCATATTCTATAACTTTCATGTGCATCTGCAAGGCATGCCTCTAACTTACCTATGTGCACACCCCCTTTGTGGTTGTGTGCTATAGCAGTGGCTCCCAACCCTGTCCTGGAGGACCACCAGGCCAGTCGGGTTTTTGGGATAGCCCTATTGAATATGCATGGGGCAGATTTGCATGCCTGTCACCTCAATTATATGCAAATCTCTTTCCTGCATATTCATTAGGTCTATCCACAAAAACCCAACTGTCCTGGTGGTTCTCCAGGACAGGGTTGCTATAGCATTTAGATGCTGAAGGGTCGATATTCAAAGCAATTTAACTAGCCAGAAATGGCTCCTGGCCGGTTAAATTGTCTGTTCAGGGCTTACTAGGGTTACCGGATCTTTCCACAGAGAAACTTGGATGCATGGCCCTGCCCCATTCCACCCCTCAGACCCACCTTGTTCTGCCCCAGTCCTGCCTCCACAAAGCCATCTTTCTTTTCCGACCTCCAGGCTGCGTCTGGAGGGCCTCCGAGCATGCAGAATAATAAGGTTAAGATGTAGAAAAAGACGTTTCCAGCAGCTCCAGGACTGGTTGCACCTGCTAATATTTGATAACGTTACACACAACTCTTTCACTAAAGTTGGACAGGTTTTGCGGTTTCCACACATTTAACTCTCCAGGTTGATATACCATTGTTTGGCATGTACCCCCCCCCCCCCCAATTCTGTAAAGTGTGCTTAAGCGTGCCTAGCCGATATAGACATCAAAAATTAAGTAATTCAAATTTCGTTTTATTACGGCTTGACATACTGCCTTAATATCCAAAGCGGTTTACAATATTTGAAACAAAATTTTTTTTAAAATGGGGTAAAGACATACAAGTTTAAAAATCTTAATGGACTGGACATGATATGAAAGGTAACTGGTGTGGCGCAGTGGTTAAAGCTACAGCCTCAGCACCCTGGGGTTGTGGGTTCAAACCCATGCTGCTCCTTGTGACCCTGGGCAAGTCACTTAATCCCCCATTGCCCCAGGTACACTAGATAGATTGCAAGCCCATTGGGGCAGACAGGGAAAAATGCTTGAGTACCTGAATAAATTCATGTATATCATTCTGAGCTCTCTTGGGAGAACGGTATAGAAAATTGAATAAATAAATAGTGTGAATAGTTTCAGCCTCTGATAACCAGAGCAGGTATTGTGATGACATAAAGCTTCATTCCCCCAATAAGAGCCAGCCTCATCAGTGATGTCACAATGGCTTGATTGTGCTATACTTGACTCTCTTTTACTGCATTTTGATTTCTAGAGTGGTGCAGTGGTTAAAGCTACAGCCTCAGCACCCTGAGGTGGTGGGTTCAAACCCACGCTGCTCCTTGTGACCCTGGGCAAGTCACTTAATCCCCCCATTGCCCCAGGTACATTAGATAGATTGTGAGCCCACTGGGATAGACAGATGATAATGCTTGAGTTCTTGAATAAATTAATATAAACTGTTCTGAGCTCCCTTGAGAGAACGGTATAGAAAATTGAATAAATAAATAAAATAAACATGAGATGGTGAAGGAAAAAACATTAGGGTAGGTGAAGTAATTTAGGCAGAGCTCTTCGACTAGATCGTCATAGATAATTGGCGCTCAACATTTTTTGACACTAAGCTGAGTTAATTTAATTTTAAATGCCTAACTTGGTAGGTGTTTCTACAACAGTTAAGTGCCCAGTGCAAAGAGCCTAATTAAAAGTGGGCAGTTAATAGAATTTTACAAATCCAATCTTCCCAAGGTCAAATTTATACTAAAGGAAAGGATATTTATAAAAAATTTCAAGATTATTATTCCTCCTTGTTTGCTTCTAGTAATGCAAAACTTATTTATCTAGCCTGAATCTACCTTGTATAGGGCAGAATGACCAAATTTATTGGGGAGGAAGAATTATTATTAGCTATTCAGCAAAGTCCATTATGTAAAGCACCGGGATTGGATGGATTTAGGGCTGAATTTTATAAGATAATGGAGAAAAAGATTTCATCTTCATTAGTCTCAAATGTTCAATAATCAGATTACAGAAAAATTTTTACCACCAACATTGCATCAATCTCAAATTATTGTGTTTCCAAAACCTGGAAAGGACCCTAAGTGGGTTGAGTCTTATAGACCAATTTCTCTTTTATGTTATGAGGCAAAATTGTTGGCGAAGATTCTGGGTAATAGATTGGCAAAAGTTTTACCCAATTTGATTGCTGAACCTCAGGTAGGATTTGTTAAGGGAAGAACAGCAGTTAAGAATATTAGATCTATTTTGTCTTCTTTAGAATGGGTGCATTTTAAAAATATTCCATCAATACTTATTAGTTTTGATGCTGAAAAAGCATTTGATAGGGTTAGGTGGGATTTTTTTTTGTTTGCGGTTTTAACTAAATATGATTTAATGGGTTATTTTCCCCCCAAGAAGTTATTAAAACTTTATATTCAGATACACAGGCTAGAGTTAATGTAAATGGGATTTCTTCAGATTTTTTCCAATAAATCAAGGAACGAGGCAGGGGTGCCCTTTATCTCCATTGTTGTTTATTTTATCTTTGGATCCGTTAATTAGGGATATTATTTCAAATGATGATATTAAAGGGGTAAATATAGGTGCTTTTACTTTTAAAATAGCTGCATTTGCAGATGATACTTTAGCTCATTTAACTAATCCTAGTTTATCTTTGTAAACATTATTAGAATGTTTTACAGAATTTGGAGATTTTTCTGGTTTTAAATTAAATTATGGACAAATCTGAGGCTTTAGCTACCAATGAAACGTTAAGTAGAGAATGTGGTCCAGATTTTCCATTAGTGGACAGAGAATTATTTTAAATACCTAGGTATTTATTTGCTGGGGGATCTTAAAAAGTTATATAAGATAAATATCCCAATTTTGCTTAGTTATACTAAACTAAAATTACAAAAATGGCAGAATTTACCATTTTCTTTGGGGGGTAGGGTAGCTTTATTTAAATTGATGATTTTTCTGAAATGGTTATGTTTTCCAGATGATCCCTTTGGAATTAAATAATGGTGATTGGTGAAAGTTACGATCATTACTTATAAAATTTTGTTGGGCAGGTAAAAAACCAAAATTGTCTTTCGATCTTTTATTGGGTTCGGGAACAAGAGGGGGTTTAGGTCTTCCAGATATTCGTATTTATAGTTGGGCTTGTTTGTTAAGACATGTAAGGGATTGGGTTTTTGAGGATGATTTGTTTACCCCTTTGTCATATGAAAAGACATTTTTTCATCCATATCATATATTGTTTTTAATTCAAGTGCCGAGTTAAAGATTACCAGATTATCTAAAAGGTAATTCTATTTTGATTCCATTAAGATCAGTATGGAATAAATTGAAATTATGGGAATTTCATCAGTTTGTTATGGATTTTTTACCTATTCAGGGAAATGGAGATTTTACCCTGGGTATGACTAATGTTGTTTTTAGATCCTGGGCAAATAAAGGGGTTCGGTTTATTGCTCAGATTTTGGATGAGTCAGGGAGGTTGAGGAGATTTCCAGAACTATCCTTAACTGTTGGAAGTGGGCCTAGGTCATTGTATGGATATATGCAATTACAACATTATGTGAGTCAAATAAGAAGAAGGGGTCTTTCATTGGTTGTTCGTGAAAGGTTTATAAAATTTTTTTTAATCAATGTAAGGAGGTTCCTATCTCTGTATCTTTGTTGCATAAGTTGTGGTGGTGCTTGATTCCAAATAGAACATATGATAGTATTGTACAAAAATGGAGTGATGAGTTGGGGATTCAATTATCACTTCAAGATTTTAGTCAAGCTATTCATCGTTTGCCTAAAATTATTACGGGATATGTTTGGAGAGAATGTACATATAGAGTTTTGCATAGGGCATATTTCTCACAGGTACAAGCATTTAATGCAGGTTTAGTTAATTCTCCTATTTGTATCAAATGTGAGAAAGATTCTTATACTTTATCTCATGCATTGTGGAAATGTCATCTTATTAAATCTTTCTGGTCTGCCATCTTATTTTTAGGTTCATTATGGAATTGTCAATTGGTGGAATCTTCAAGGGGGGTGTTATTTGGTAAAGCTGCGGCTTGTGGGGTTTTTGGACAGGGAAGAAGTATTCTATTTCAAAAAGCATGTATGATTAGTCATAATTGTATTTCGCAATATTGGTTACAGAAAGATCCTCCTAGTTATTGGCATTGGAGGAATCAATTTCATCGTTTAGTTTTATTTGAGGTTTGTACATTTCCTAGAAGAACTCGTTTAGTTTTGAAAATTTGGAACCCTTATACACAAAATTTATCCTCTAGAGCAAGGGCAGGGAACTCTGGTCCTCGAGAGCCATATTCCAGTTGGGTTTTCAGGATTTCCTCAATGAATATGCATGAGATCTATTTGCATGCACTGCTTTCAATGCATATTCATTGGGGAAATCCTGAAAACCCGACTGGAATATGTCTCTCGAGGATCGGAGTTCCTTACACCTGCTCTAGAGCAAGAAGTATGATTCTTAATGTTTTACATTGAAGCTTTGGAATTGTTTTTTGCATTTTTATACTTGGTATTTGATGTCGCCTTTCATTCTAGGGTAGGGGTGGGAATAGAAGGGATGATAGTAATATGTGTGGAATTACTTGAATTGTATTTTTGTTTAATTCATTTATTACAATGTTATAATTAAAATTCAAACAATGGGGGGGTGAAAGGGGGAAGAGGTGAATGAGAGATGTAATAGGTAATTTGGAAATTTATTTTGAAGGAATGATAGACATATGATGGAAAATTATTATGGTGAATTTAAATGTAATGACTACTTTATTGTATTATATTATTATATATTTATTGGATTTCTTCAATAAAATATTATAAAGTAAAAGTGGGCAGTGGCATACCGAGGATGAGAGGCGCCTAGGGCGGAGGTGCCCCTCTCCGCCCTTATCTCTGACCCCCAACTCCATCCCTGATCCCCCCTGTCGCCACACTTGTGCGCCCCCTTCCCTCCCCCCATAGCTCTAGTCGTTCACCGTGAATAACAGCTTCAATGTGCTCCTCACGACCCCAGCAATTCTCCCTCTGGCGTCACTTCCTATGCGCAACACCCGGAGGTGACATCAGCGGGAGAGCTGATGCAGTCACGAGGAACATGTTGAAGTTGTTGCTCGTGGGGGTGAACAACTATAGGTACGGGGAAGGGAAGGAGGGCACAAGCGTGGTGAGGGGAGGAGTGGGAAGAGACGGAGGGGTGTCGGTGCCCTCACCAACACGGCACCTGGGGCGGACCGCCCCCCTTGCCTCCCCTTATGATGCCACTGAAAATGGGTGTGGGTAGGGGGCGGATCATAGACATATTTTTGGGTTAGGAGCCACCAGGTACTTAACTCTTACATAAATAGGGTGCACCTAAACAAGTTATGGGCAACTTCGGTCCTCGAGGGCCGGAATCCAGTCGGGTTTTCCAGGATTTCCCCAACGAATATGCATGAGATCTATTTGCATGCACTGCTTTCAATGCATATTCGTTGGGGAAATCCTGAAAACCCGATTGGATTCCGGCCCTCGAGGACCGGAATTGCCCATGTCTGGCCTAAACGATAGAACACTTAGCATGCTTAAGCGGCGCTAAGTGTGATTCTGTAACGGGCACCTAACCTTAGAGAATCGCAGTTAGCGCCGCCCTTGTCGGTGCCAATTTATTAGGCGACATATATAGAATTGGTCCCGTAGAGACCGTAGCAACATAGTGGCTCTTACGGCATAACCTGTTCAATAGGTGATTTTAGAATATCTGAATTTGATGCATTTTTCACAAAGAGCAGCAATGGTGCTACATTCTATTACTCCATTCAAAATTCTCATTTTTTTCATTTTTGAGACTTTCCACTAGGAATTAAAAAAAAAAAAAAGATTTTGCATCCTCTAGTCATGCTCATAATGATATGTTGCTACAAGGAATCATCGGATGATAAACTTCCATTCTACTCGGCAGCATCGTATAAAGCAGCTACTTATGTATAAACTAAACTAAACCAAACTAAACCTTAGGTTTGTATACCGCGGCCATCTCCACAAGCGTAGAGCTCGGCACGGTTTACAGGGTTAGTATAGGAAAGGAGCTAGGAAGATAAAGAGGGACAGGGAACCAAAAAGCGGGAAGTGTTAGATTTTTGTAAAGAGCCAAGTTTTCAGGTGTTTGCGGAAGAATTGGAGGGAACTTGAAACTCTGAGCAGGGATGTGAGGTTGTTCCAGAGTTCTGTGGTTCTAAAGGGGAGGGATGTTCCTAGTTTTCCTACGCGGGATATACCTTTTGTAGAAGGGAATGATAGTTTCAGTTTTTGGGAGGATCTAGTGGAATTAGGGTTAGAGGAATTCCAGAAGAGTGGGATAACGGGAGGGAGGATGCCATGTAGGATCTTGAAGGCTAAACAGGCACATTTAAAGAGGACTCTGGAACGAACTAGGAGCCAGTGAAGTTTGGACAGGAGTGGGGAGACGTGGTCGAACTTGCCTTTTGCGAAAATAAGCTTGGCCGCTGCGTACTGGATTAGCTGAAGTCTATGGAGTTTTTTTTTAGTTAGGCTTAAATAGATGGAGTTGCAATAATCCAGTCTAGAGAGGATGGTGGATTGAACAAGGACGATGAAGTGAGAATGATGAAAGTACGATCTCACTTTCCTCAACATATGAAGACTAAAGAAACATTTTTTTACCAAGAAGTTGAGGTGATCATTGAAGGAGAGAGAGGAGTCTATGATGATGCCAAGGACTTTGCTTGAAAACTCAAGCTGAAGAGTGGAGCCGGAATATAATGGGATTGAGGTGGGTAAATGATCTAATATTGGGCCAAGCCAAAGTAATTTTGTTTTAGACTCATTCAATTTCATTTGTACAGAATGTGCCCAGGAATGGAGGTTCATTATTGAAAGAATCAAATAATCAGTACAATAGGATAATACAAAAATACATTCAATACAATAAGAATTACAATAAATTCCATACAAATTTAAATCATTCTTTCAAATTTAATTTCCATATGAATTAATTCAATCTTATCTACACCCCCCTTAATTCCATTCCCTACCCATTATCTTACCCTAAATGAAATCCCTCACCCTGGATGAAAGTTGACAAAAATAAAGCATGCTGTCTACCTCTAGCTTTACCAGATGGCTCCGGGTCACCTGGGACATGTTTAAGTCAGTCCTGGTTTTGCATCATTGCATCTACGGTCTTGTAAACAAGGCTACAAGTTAACAGATGTAGCCGAATAAAACCAGGACCGGCTTCATCTGTCCCTGATGATCTGGAGTCATCTGCCAGCCCTATTTGCATGAAATACAAACTGGTGAGAAGAAAACACATGAAACTAGAAATCACATATGACTAACCCCCAAGAATCTCTCCAACAAGGTCTCTGTTCTACACTCATGGTATCCAAACATTTCAGCCTTACCTCTTATGGTGTTATAATGTAAATAAGATTTAGGGTCCATTTTATCAAAGGTCCACTTCTATCCATCAACATGTAACAGTTTTATTTCTCAAGCATAAGAGAATTTTTTTAGTGACACACACCGAGAGCTTGATTCGGTCTCTCTGTTTTTATAAGTACTATTTCTGCCCACAATGATAGTAACATAGTAGATGACGGCAGATAAAGACCCGAATGGTCCATCCAGTCTGCCCGACCTGATTCAATCTAGATTTTTTTTTTTCTTCTTAGCTATTTCTGGGCCAGAACCCAAAGCTCTGCCTGGTACTGTGCTTAGGTTCCAACTACAGAAGTCTCCGTCAAAGCTCACTCCAGCCCATCTACACCATCCCAGCCATTGAAGCCCTCCTCAGCCTCAACCAAACGGCCATATACAGACCGTGAAAGTCTGCCCAGTACTGGCCTTAGTTCTTCAATATTTACTATTATTTTCCGATTCTCATGTGTGCAAATCCCAAAGAAAGAAATCTATTCTAAATGCCTGAGTAATTAACTTTATTGCAATATCTTTATATGGGTATACCCAAAAAAACAGTGAGGCAACTTAGAATTATTCAGAACCCAGCGGTCCGCTTGATATTTGGATTAAAAAAGAGTGACCATATCACCCCTTACTACAAACTACTGCACTGGCTGTCAGTCGAGGCACAAATAATTTTCAAGTTCTCCTCCATATGTTTCAAACTAGTTTGGGGACTAGCACCTACGTATTTGCTATCTCACTTCATATTCTACAGCCCTATAAGACAAACCAGAAACTGCTATCTTTTTGCATACCCAAGCATTACCAATTGTAAATACAAAACCTTTCTGGATAAAACTTTCGCGTACCAAGCAAACAAATAACAACATTGGCTAGACAACTACATCAAGAAAGCTAGACTGACTTACAATGCTTTTAGAAAACTCATAAAAAACTCCCTTATTCAACAGAATCTTCACCGAACAGTTGGATGAAGAACTTTTTTCTTTTTTTTTCTTTTCTCGTTCCAAATATGCCTCCTCTAAATCCTAACCAAATTGTATTTTGTAATTCGGGACATGTCTTCTAATATGTCCCCACTGAAAATCCTTAACGAACTGTATACTGTAATTTTTGCTGTATACTGTAATTTTCACTGTATTTTTCTGTAATTCGTGACCTTTTCCTAACAGGCCCTCTTGGAATCTCGCTGTATATTGAAATTTTCACTGTATATTGTAATTGTCACTGTATTTTTTTTTTTGTAATTCACGACCTTTTCCTAACAGGTTCTCTCGGAAATTTCTTAGCAAACTGTATATTTTATATATTTTCTTAGCAAACTGTACAGCTTACATTTCCGCTTTCTTAAAGTTTCTGTACTCTATATTTCCTCTGACTATCTGCATATTGTAACTCGCTGAATGTCCAGCTCTTTTGAATGTAAACCGCCTAGAAGTCGCAAGATTGTGGCGGTATAGAAGAATAAAGTTATTATTATTATTATTAAATGCTTTCAAGGTTTCAAGGTTTATTAAATATTTGATGAATCGCTATATCTTTATACAAAGCGATGTACATTAAAATACAATTTGTTAAGATAAAAACATACAATAAATATGTAAACATTAGATATTAGACAAGACCAACAACAATTGGGAGGTAAGGGAGGTTAAAGTTACATATCTTATAATAAGAAACACATTTAAGGGTAAAACATTAAGGAGGTAGTAAAATTCTTGAAACGAAAAATTTATATTTAAAAGAAAAAAATTTTTTATGTATTAAAAATCTTTTTAAAAAGATACTTATTTAAAAATATTCTGCCCTATTAGAAATTCTAAATAAAATATAGAACAATTAAAAATATAAATGAAATACACAAAAAATAAAATAAAAAAATTCTAAATAAAATCAATAGATCAATGTTACAAATCAAGATTAAAATTGTGCCACCATGTCTGACTAATTGTACCAACACATGTTTTAAAGATCCTTATTCTAGGAAAGGTTTTGCATTACCAGTAAGCATCACTGCTAGACAGTGTTATTGATCTGAAGGCCAGCTCATGTGGTATACAGGCACTTCATGATCCCTGCAAGATTCTTTAGTGCTCTCTAAAGACAGGGAAACAAGTTTGAGATAAATTTTAAATTTGTGCAAAACAATTAAGACTCCAGCAGCTAATTTGTGAAGCGTGGCAGGGCTCCATGACCCTCAGTTCTGTTTTCTGAAAACGGTAGCCCTTAGCATTATAGTGGTTAGAACATGTGTATTGACTCAGAAAGTAAAGCTGAAACAAAAATACTCATTGTACGATGGAGCAGCTACCTGGTGGTGTCTTGCGTTTCTATGAGATGGGCTCTGGGTGAGAAGGAGCTCTACCAGTCCAAAAGTAATGTCTCTAATTTAGGGAATCATTTCATTTATTTATTTTATTTAGGGTGTATTCCCCACTCAAGTGCCTTACAGACCTCTGATGAACAGAATAAGAGCAAATAAACAACGGAGTGGATAGCAAACAAAGTGATGCAAATACATTTTTGTTTCCTGATGTATGTAGGTAACAAACCAAGCTTTATTGGACAACAGTGTTGCAAAGACTTAGACGACACGACACGAGCCATGTTTCAGCCAACTGGCCTGCATCAGGAGTCAAAATTGTTGATGCCAGCAAAGTTGAAACTGAAGTCTATTACATCAAGTGCAATAGTGGTGACATTGAAAAAAGTGGCATCAAACAGTGTCGCTGTTGTATGTATCAAAAGGTCGACTTCTGTTTCAATGTTGCTACCATTGGCAAATTTGACTCCTGACGCAGGCCCATTGGCCGAAACATGACTCATGTTGAGCCATCTAAGTCTTTGCAACATCGTTGTCCATTGGCAAATTTGATGCCTGACGCAGGCCCATTGGCCGAAACATGACTCGTGTTGAGCCATCTAAGTCTTTGCAACACAGTTGTCCAATAAAGCTTGGTTTGTTATCTACATACATCAGGAAACAAAAATGTAAGACAATAAATGAAAGCTTCCCAATTACTAATCAATTTTCAGATAACAATAAAAACACAAAAACTAATTCTCATTAACTGTAATCTGAAGTAATCCTGCACGCTGTGATGTCACTACATTGCATCCGCACATGCGCGAATACTGTCCCGACGTCGCTCGTTGTCAGAAGCTTTTCAAAACTCAGCCGTCCGTATCCTCGGACATGTCCTGAAAAGGAGACCATGTCTGGGGAAATCCAGACCTCTGGTAACCCTATGCGTACTCTTAGCATGGAGGCATTTATTGTATAAAATACACACATACATCCCAAGCTATGCCCTCGGCAGTACCGATGCATAGCATGGGGATAAATCTACAAAGCAGGTGCTAACATACATTTACACACTGATTACTGCATGTAATTATTTAGAATGACTATACACATATATGCCAAAATAATGACTATACACAAATTTCACCTAAGCACTTGCATGTATTTTACAGGGAGGCTCACACCTCTGCATGCAACTTATAGAATGCTATACGTTATGGGCCATATTCTATATATGAAACCAAAAAGATCGGCGCTGAAAAGTATGGCGCTTAGCATTATTCTATAAAACGTCTCTGAAGTTGCTGATCCATCAAATGAGTGCAGGACAATTGTGCTCTGACAAATGCGCCCTGACAATTGCGCACACCGAGAGTTGTCTTTTTGAAGGTTATAAAGTAACCCTCTTTTTTGAGGGGGGGAGGAGGGGGGACCCCCCACTACACTTTAAATATTCACTTGCTATCTAGTGTTAGGGTAAGGTTTATATCATGGTTATGGGAACCCTAATCATGGTTTAAACCTTACCCTAACATGAAGGCCCTGATTTGCTGAGACTCCCCAGGTCCTCCTCAGATTCACTGGCCACAGTTGTCCTGCATATACTTGACCCTGCCCGCATTTGTAAGGGCGCAGTTGTCCTGCACTCATTTGTTGGTGTACCCTGTAGTTAGGTGCTGTTTATAGAACCACGCATAATGCCCATCCACTTGACTAACATTTAGGCGCACCCATGTAGGCCAATGAAAATGGGGCCTAATTACCTGCGCCTAAGTTGTGCACAGAGCAGGCATATTCTATGACAATGTACTTAAATATTAGGAATGCACATGATCCTCCCATACTCCTCCCCTGGTGCGCCCCCCTTCCCTTCCCCCATACCTCTGATTGAAGAAGTTTTTTGCGGCGATCAACAACATGCTTTTTGCGACCCCCCCCCAATCGGTCCTCCCACTAACATCACTTCTGGGTGCTGCACATAGGAAGAGACATCAGAGGGAGAGCTGATGGGGTCGTGAGGAGCACATTGTTGACCGCCATGACCAACTTCTTCAATTAGAGCACTTGTCTCCAAAGTCCCTCCTTGAGGGCTGAATCCAGTCGGGTTTTCAGGATTTCCCCAATGAATATGCATGAGATCTATGTGCATGCACTGCTTTCAATGCATATTGTAACCAGCAGCCTCAGGGCAAGGTGTCTTGGGCCACCGGTACAAGCAAAAACCTCTTGTGAGCCGCTGCGGGCAGCACAAGGAAAAATAATAAAGTGTTTAGTTTAAGGACACCACCGCACCAGACAAGTTCTTTTCCAAAATAAACTTAAACTTTATTTCTCAAAGTAAAAATAAACAAAGCTTGTCAGGATGATTCTGCTTATTAACATAGGCTAAATGTTCATATGGCAAAGCTGAATAGGCCACTAGTCTCTGTGGGTGTATCAAAATGAAAATAGTTCAAAAACATTCAACAGGAATTTTCCCCAACAGAGTTGAGTCCACATTAATTCACAGTCCAAAAACATGTGTAACAAAAGAAAGAAGAAAAAACACTCCAAAATTCAAAACAAACAAACTTCAGAACTGCACCAATTCAGCACAAGTCAGTGCAACTGCACTGGCTTCATCAGCAGCAATGTGCTGGTCAGACAGTGTGCTCCGTGTGGTATTATTCTGCCAAAATAGGCCCTCTATCCCACCACATGAACATGGGGCAAACCCCACTGCCTGGGACTGGAAAACAGTTCACTTTCCCCCACCAGGGAACACAACAAACTTCCAAAAAGGAAAAAAAAAACCCAGAACAGTTCTTGCACAGTTCAAAAGAAAGCTTCTTTACTCTTCAGCTGGCTTAGAAATATCCAGCACTTACAAGCAATTAGAAAAAACAAACTTTCAGTACTCACTACAACAGTCAGTCACTTGGCTTTCATATAGCATACCTCCATAGGTTGGGCTTCACTAGGCAAATCAGCATTTGTCTCAGGGTTTACTTCCAGCTCCATATCCTGTGGTTCTTCCAACAAACCAAGAGGCATGTCTTCACCAGCCTCTATCAATTCCATGGACTCTGGAATTGGGCTGACATTCAGAGCTCTCAGCCCTGAGTGCTGTGGCCTGTCTTGACCTAGTTCCTGCTGCTTCTGACTGCAGCCCCGCCCCAAAGCCTCAGGTGGGAATAATTTCCAGTCAATCGCCCTAGGCTTCAGTGGGGGATGGGAACTCCGCACTCCTGCTCTCCCGCTCCCTCTACAGGACAAAGAAGGGAATTCATCTATTGACTGAAATTGTGCTTTTAAAGGGGATATTTGACTGGAGCTTGATTTAGACTTGTGCACTGCTCTAGAGACAGTCCTAGCAGGCATAGGCTGCATATCACAATATTCATTGGGGAAATCCTGAAAACCCGATTGAATTCGGCCCTCAGGGAGGGACTTTGGAGACTCCTGAATTAGAGGTATGGGGGAAGGGAAGGGGATGCGCATGGCAGACAGGATTGGGGAAGGAGCAGGGGGGGGCAGAGACAAGGGCGGGGGAGGGGCACCATTTCCCCAGGCGCCTCTCACCCTTGCTACGCTACTGCCCCTACGTACCTCTAGAAATGTTCGCTGGTGTGAAGAGCATCTTCGACCTGCGACTTGCGCCAGCCTCGGCTCCTTTCTGACATCATGTCCCTTGATAATCTGATTGGATAAGGCCCAACTTCGTGCAGGAAGAGGCAGTTGGAGCGTACCGCGAGTGATATCCTGCACTCGCGGTGCTCCTGCTGCCTTCTCCCACTGCCCTCTTAAGACTCCCCCATGAAAAACCATATTCACGGTTTTTCAAGATTCGCATGGGTTCCTGGAACGGAACCCCCGTGAATCTCGGAGGAGTACTGTATAACGAGGATGCGTTATTCTAGTTTCTCCCAGGGTTGTTCTCCCTGAAGACAATCATGAAGCCCAGCTTGGGTCAGAGAGCAGCACATTTATTAAGGAGAATGCCAGTTGAGCCGCATTACAGAAGACTCAAGGATTCTTTATCTCCTTTTTATTTTTGATTTGTTCATTTTTGAAAAATTTTTGTTCACGACGGTTTAATCACGAAGGTCTGGGGCTCTCAGGGGCCAGATTTTCAGAAAACGGCGGCGTTGAATTTTGAAGTTTAAACTATACCGCAGAAGTTGAACTGCCATGCTTGGACAATTGCGGACAGCTGGAAGCGCAGTTGATTACACCTTACTCACACTGCAGCAACAGATAAGTGCAATATTGTGTTTTAGATGTTACAAGTCTAAAGAAATATATTTTAGAGATACAGAAAATAACATCAGATGTACCATACAAAATCACTGAGGAGTGGGAACAATATTGTGAGAATCTTGATCTTCATATCTTGGTGGGAGTGTGTGGCGCAGGGGTTAGAGCTGCAGCCTCAGCACCCTGAGGCTGTGGGTTCAAATCCCTCACTGCTCCTTGTGACCCTGGGCAAGTCACTTAATCCCCTCATTGCCCCAGGTACACTAGATTAGAGAGTTGCACGGGGACAGAAATCCCACCTATCCCCGTCAGGATCCTCTCCGTCCCCACCCGTCCCTGTCAGGATCCTACCCATCCCCGCAAGGAATTACCTCCATCCCCGCCCATCCCCATAAAAAGCAGCAATTACTTCTGACAGGATCATCAATTCCACAGTTTCTTTTGTGTTTGCGCTGCTGTTTTCCTTGTGGAATCTCTTTGATGGAACCCTTTTTTTTTGTTTTTTGTTCAGGCAATTAACTTATAAACTCCCTCTTTTTCTAAGGCTGACGTGTCCATTATATTATATGGACGAACCCTGCTTCCAAAGCCTTCCATCCCCGTGGGTGTCCCGTGGGCCAGAGGGGTGTCCCCGTGGGTTAAGGGGTGATTCCTGCGGGACCCCCGCAGGATTCCCGCGATCCCCGTTCCCATGCAGACTAGATAAAGTTTGAGCCCACCGGGACAGAGAGGGAAATATGATAAAGAATGTAAACCACTTAGGGCTCCTTTTACTAAGGTGCGCTAGCGTTTTTAGCGCACGCAGGGAATTACCACGCGCTATGCTTCTAGAAGTAATGCGGCTTAGTAAAAGGAGCCCTTAGGCTATAAGTGGTATATAAAGAAATATCTGCCCCAGATAATAACTTAGGTGGAGGTGACTGAGCACAATAACAATTTTTTAAAACAATTTTTCTTTAAATGTTTTAGAGAAAATTGCACAATCAATAGGTTGGTGTAGTGGAAAACGGCATTACACTTCTCCCTCCGTATTCGCGGTTTCAGCATTCACGGTTTCGATTATTCACGGTTTTTAGCTTGCTGGCTCCTCCCCCCCCAAATTGCATCAGCTTGCATAGAGAAATCGCTGATTCCATGCATTTACAGAGAAAATCGCCGATTCCCAGCACTTCACCATGTTTTGCCTCTCCTTCAGGAACAGGCCGGGTCTCCCACCGTGTTATTCGCGGTTTCACCATATTCACGATGGTTTTTAATAGAAAACAGTGAATAACACATGAAAAAGTTATTTGCGGTTTTTCTATATTTGTGGTTCTGTTAATCCCCTATCACAGGGAATACGGAAGGAGAAGTGTATAGTTAAAGAATACCTGTATATAGGTCCATGCAGTTATATATAAGACCTTTTCCACATGCTTAAGAGGCTTTGTACGCAGAATATCCTTTTATAAATTTTGCCCCTTAACCAACTCTTTCTAACAGAAACTATTTTTCTTCAGAATAGTAGCCAGATAATTCCATGCTAATATATGCACAGGAGGTCAGAATCCCACTGAGACAAGCAGCAGTTTTCCAACACCATTTGTCACTTTAACAAGTCAAAGTGTATCGATCAGCTCCTGGTCTGCTCCGAGTTCATGAAGCTGTTGCCTGCTCTTTGTCCTACAGGGAACCAAATGTACAAAACAGAACTTGATACTTCAGAGCTCTTTAGTTCCTTCCTAAAGAACCCCCGCCCTAACTGCGTTTCATTTTTAGTTGTGTTGTTTATATTAATTTTCAGATCATTTACACAGAAATAAACTATCTAGGAAATCATCCGGAAGATGATTGCAAAATAATTTCAGCGGAAATAGACTAAAGAAAAAAGAAACTCATCCTGAATATTAAAGTCCACTAAACAGGAGAAAAGTGTGGGTTGGGGGAGGGAGGAGAGTGAATACAAATAAAGAAATTTACTCAAACGCTAGGCCATGAAAAGAAGAAACAAGCTGTCAGCTAAATTTTATCAGAGAAACAAAGGGGGGGGGAGGGAGGCCATAAATTACCAGGATGAGAGCAGGAGTGCAAAATAAAATCATTTTATTAAAAATACTATGGAAAATAGGCAGCAAAGTCGAGTGCGGTTCCAAAATGGTGGCGATTGGGTAACAGCGCTCACGACTGAATGTTGAGAAGATGAAAGTTTTAATTTTAGTCGCTTTTATGTCTCATTCAAAACGAAAGGGAAGCTTCCAGGCAAACCCCTCTATGACTAGGACGTCTTCCCCAGCGCAACACTCCATTGGAGAGTTTGCTGTTCTCCCTGGGTCCCACGCTAAAATCAGAGGGCAGTCTGCTGTTTCTTTGGCGGATGGAGTAGCTGAAGAACTGGACCTGAAAACATCACTATCTCCTCCAAAGGCTGTACTGTCGCCGTGCCCTGCTGTATTCGCGGCTCTGCAGAGGAATCCCGGTGAAGTTGTTCTCGTGGGAGAAACCCCATTTCGAGGGGCAGACGCTGCGGGAAATTCAAATGAGCAGAGTCAGCTGGGAGCTGCGGCTGAAACATCTTCCCAGCCATTGAGACCTAACGCGGTGACTTTGGAGAGTATATGGCAAGCTCTCCAAATGCTAAATACCACAGTCCACAAATTCTCAACTGAAGTCTCTCATCTAGTAACCACCGTAGATGCTTTGAGCAAAAAGATGGAAGGCATATAAGAAGAGTTTTGAAAAGAAATGAAACAAGTGAAGGATGGTTCATAGACAACAACGCGGAAGACAAAGGCGCACGCAGACAACTTAGCGCAAGATGGAGGCGCGCGCCAAAGAAAATTACTGTTTTTAGGGGCTCCGACGGGGGGTTTTGTTGGGGAGCACCCCCAGTTTACTTACTACAAATTGCGCCGGCATTGTGGAGGGTTTGGGGGGTTGTAACCCCCCACATTTTACTGTAAACTTAACTTTTTCCCTAAAAACAGGGAAAAAGTGAAGTTTTCAGTAAAATTTTGGGGGTTAGAACCCCCCAAACCTCCCACAACGCCCCCACAACGCGGCGCAATTTGTATTAAGTAAAGTGGGAGGGTTCCCCCCACGCCCCCCCCCCGTCGGAGCCCTAAAAACAGTAATTTTCTTCGGCGTGCACCTCCGCGCTTCGCTCAATTGTCTGCTCGCGCCTTTGTCCCGGCACGCTTTTGACCTGACACCGTGAAGGACAATGTGGAAACCCTCCAAACTCTGACAATGGGACAAAATTAATTTTAATCGAAGATTGAATATTTGTATACTTAATTTTACCAAATCTCTGCTTATGACCCATCTGGATTTATTTTAAAAATGCTTGATGATGTCTTAAAGTTTCCTTAGGAATCAATTCCTCCAGTAAATAAAATTTATTACCTGCCTAAAAAAAAAAGAAATTGGAATTAATGCAGAGGCTGGTCAAACAGATCTGAACAATAGAGAAAACTTTAATGTTTCAGAAGTCAGTCGGCGCGGATGACTCTCTTCCTGGCTGGCGTCTCTCTTCCTCTCCCCGCACCTCCCGGATGATGGGATTCCTCCACCGAACAGGGTTGCGCCCAGATGGGTCTCCATGCATGTACGGATGTTGACACAATGATGTCACGCATGCATGTGATGTCATCGTGATGATGTCCGCACACTTCCGGGTGCCTTCCAGCCGGGTCACTGGATATAGTGTGCCACTGGCCGGAAAGTTTGTGAGACACTGATTTAGGTTATACCATTATGAATCTGTATTCAAGTATTGTGTGTTTGTCTTTAATTTGCAAACATAAAAAAAAGAAGACATCATGACATCTCTGTCAGTATGGTTATCATCATGACTTCACAAAAAAAACAACCAACAGGAACTGCAAACTGCACTAAGGATGCGAAGCAAAAAACCAAAACTGCAGGAAAATGTACAAGGCGCAGGAATTTATTCAATAAAAGTCATAAAAACATAAATAGCATACATAAAATAAATGTATTCAAAAGCTGGTATACTTATGACTTTTATTGAATAAATTCCTGCGCCTTGTACGTTTGCCTGCAGTTTTGGTGTTTTGCTTATCGTGACAGTATGGTTCCCAAAGTTGTGCTCCAAAACAGTCCGTCAACTGTGTTTCAAGAGTTTCCACAAAGACTGTGCATGAGATTATATACACTCACTGCTTCAGTTGTAGGCCAGTACCTCAAAAGTCAACCAGCTGAGCAGGAGGGCTGGAAGGAGGCTTCCTGAGAACAGGTTTGGGAGCCACTGATCTCTCTCCCTTTAACAGGTATTTAAAGTGGGTGTGATGGTATAGACGCATGAGTAGCATCTACTGACTGAACTGGTCAGATTCATAATAGGTCTCTTGTTCTGTGCTCGTGGAAATAAACATTTATGAACCGGGCCCCGTATTTCACTGGGATTGCCACGTTTGCTCTTTGCTAGTTCTTCAATGAGTTGATTTTCCCACAGCCACAACCACTTCCTTTTGTACAGTGTTATGGCTGCTGGGTTGTTTTGAAGCACGGATGCTTTGATCTCTGATTCATTAATACGTATTTACGTTGGTGCTCTGGTAAGATAATATGGCTTTTGACATATACAATATCCGATCTTTATACAATGCATTTTGTCGTATCATCAAATTCCTGCAAGCTGTTATGATTGTGGTTGCTCTGTTCTGGATTCATAATTACTTTAGTTTCTTCTTATCTGCCAAATGTTTCTACCTTTTATGTTCTCCCCTCTCTTTTTTTTTTTTTTTTTTTTCCATTTCTACATTTATCAGATGACTTTATGTATCAGAAGGAGCAGACAGGGCCAGTACTGGTTTTTACCATCCACCCAAAATATAGTCAATCCTTAAATAGATTGTAAATACACTTGGTGATGCGTCAAAACCGCGGAGGACAACGATGCACCGACAATCCCGCGTTAACATTTTAGAGCAGGAGAAAAGTGTGCCGCTGCTTCTGCCATTCTGAGGCCTTCACTTTTGCACTCTGAGGGGTGGTGTGGGGGAGACAACCCCCCCCCCCCACTACACTGGAAACTCCCGAAGACCAAAAACAGGAAGAAGGGGAGTTTTCAGTGTACTGGGGGTTTCCCCCCAAAACCCCCCCAATGGGAGCGCGAGGACTTCTAAGTGTAGCCCCCCACCCCCTCAGAGTGTAAAACAGAATGCCTCAAAGCAGCAGAAATGACGGCGTGCTTTTCTCCTTCGCTCAAATGTCGCCACGGGATTGTCAGCGAGCCATTGTCCTCCACGCTTTTGATGGCGTACCAATACATTTATACAACAGCAGTATCTATTCAGTGGCATAGCGAGGGTGAGAAGCGCCCTTCCCCTGCCCTCTTCTCTGCCACCCCTTCCCCCACCCCCTCCTGCCATGCACCTCTTCCCTTCCCCCCTGTACTTCTTTAATGTTCCCGGCACGAGCAGCAACCCCAAGCTGCTGTTACACGCCAGCGTCGGCTTTTCTTCTGACAGCACTTCCTAGGCATGGGTCCAGGAAGTGACATCAGAGGAAGAGCCAATGCTGGCATGAGCAGCAGGTTGGGGCTGCAAGCCTTCTGGGAACAGGAAGCAACCCCACTGTTCATGAATGTAACTTGCCACTGATAAAGGAAATGGATTGGGACTTGTATACTGCCTTCTTGTAGTTATCCAACCATACTTATGGAGGTTTACATACAGATACTTCAAGCATTATCCTTATCTGTTCCAGTGGGCTCACTATCTATCTAATGTACTTGGGGCAGTGGGGAATTGCTCAGGGTCAAAAGGAGCAGCACGGGGTTTGAACCTACAATGTCAGAGTGCTGAGGCTGTAGCTCTAACCACTACATCGCCCTCTAAATCCAAATCTCTTTCACCTCTGTTGGTAGGGCATTTCAGGCATGTCACCTCCTTCAAGACCAACAGTAAATCCAACACCGAGGTTTCCTTCAAAGTATTATTATCAGGGTTTTGAATAACCTTTCCAGCTATAAAATTAGTGAATAAACGATGCAAAACATCTGGCTTCTTCATGCATAGTCTAAACTTGGGTTGTTACCATAGTCGCTCCATATGTTCTGCTTGCTGTCCTGCAGATCTGGAACTCAGGACACCTGCAGTGATTTTGTAATTGAATTAAGTTGTCTGTTTAACTGGGTTTAGCTCAGCAGGTTGACAGAGAGGTGTAGCGAGGGAGGGGGAGGGGTGTTGCAAAGGGAATGACTCTCCTCTAAACAAATTTTGAATGATAAAGCACCTATGAGGATTGGTCCTTCTGCTCCGCACTGGCGCTTGTGTTACAAAAGTTAGGACTGAGTCGGGGCAGCCTAAGTGCCATGGAGGAAGCTGATAACCCCAGCTGCATACCAGTGGCATAGCCAGATCCAGTATTCTGAATAGCCCACAGCTAAATGGATGGAGATATTTTAAAAAACCACACCATTTTTTATTTTATTTTATTTTTTTAACACTCCAACATCTCTCCTCCGCAGTATCCCATCCGTCCTCCTATTTCTCAACCTTGTGCCTCCCTGGACGTGATATCAGCGGGAGAGTCGCCACGAACAACAACTTCAAGCAGAACTATGGGTGAAGGGAAGGGGGCATGGAGGGGGAGAAATGGGAAGGTAGGGGGGGAATCTTGCAATGGAGCGTCCATGTTACTATCCAACAAGCAATGTATGAGTGCATATGCTGCATTTCACCAGCTCTGTTCTGGTTATCACGTAATTTAACGATTGCCTTTAATTTTTAATTCACTCCTTATCTCTTCATTCCCTGAGAGCCTTCTCAGAGAGTTCACGCAGAATGTATTTTATTGAGTGTAGCTTCTTACCTACTATGACCTACATAGACTTGTGTCTATAAATAAAGCAGAGACTATTATTAATTGTAATGGGACCCTAGGGAACCAAGCATTACAGGTGTTATCAGGGGGATATGGTTAAATTCTGGTGTGGATTTTAATGGCCCTTCAAATGTAAGAAAGGGAGTCAAGTTGAATTAGTGTCACTTATGGAAAGAGGTACTTCTGGCATAACAGAAATGGAAAAGAGGAAAATGTGGCTTAAACAGGGGGGAAGGAGGGGTAGAAATGGAGCAGAAGAGTGAAGCAAGATGCTCGGAAGAGAGACCAGCTGAGATGAGAAGGAGAAAATACACCGACAGTCAGTATAGGCCGGTGGTCTCAAACTCAAACCCTTTGCAGGGCCACATTTTGGATTTGTAGGTTCTTGGAGAGCCTCAGAAAAAATAGTTAAGGTCTTATTAAAGAAATGACAATTTTGCATGAGGTAAAACTCTTTATAGTTTATAAATCTTTCCTTTTTGCTAAGTCTTAATAATAATATTGTCATTTATCGCTAAAGAGACATATGATCAAGAAACGGTTTTATTTTACTTTTGTGATTATGATAAACGTACCAAGGTCCTCAAAATAGTACCTGGCAGGTCACATGTGGCTCCCGGGCCGTGAGTTTGAGACCACTGGTGTAGGCTGCGGGCAAAAGTTTTCTTTTTGGGCTTTCCTCCTGTTTCCCTTAGCAGATCTCTGCCATTCTCCTGTTCATTCCCAGATGGCTAGGTACCCAAAGTGCATATACTTACAAGGTACCTATATACGAGAGGGGGAGAAACTTTCAATGATTTTTTTTAAGTAGGTAAACCGCTCTTTACCTAAGAAATGGTTTTGAAACTTACAGCCCCAGGGATTGTTCCTATTTTGACTTTATGGGACAAATGCTTAATACTTAAGAGCCCTAGTTTACAACTCACTGCTTTTGTTACATCTAGTTAAATAATATTAAAACACAGCAAAACAGAAATGATAAAAAAATATCCATGAATGTTTTACTTTCACTCGTACATTTTTGTTCATGTTTCAGACTCAAGGATACTGGATTTTGCTGCGACCCGCTTGGGGCTATTTGAGTTGTGTTCTTAAGTTACGCTTAAGAGGGTGGGGAGGGGAGGTTTGCTTTGGAATTGATTCAGGGGATATGTTTAGATAGTGTTTGTAGGTATTATTTATTGATTAATAGGTGGAAGGGTGGGGGAATGTTTTTTTAATGAATACATGTAAGATTAATGTGCTTTACTTTTAATATTGTATGTATATGTATTAATTATTGTGCACAATTGTAGTTTGAAAATTGAATAAAAAATTTAAACTAAAAAAAAAAGTTTTGTTAAATAAGGCCCCCTTTTATCAAACTGCTTTAAGAGTTTAAAAAAAATTGTGGATCTCTGTAATGAAAGCTCTGACATTCATATGAATTTTATTAGAATTGGAGTTTTTGCTGCAGAGATCTGGAACAATTTATTGGAAGTATTAGGCTCAGACTATTAATAATTGTGAAAGAGGCCTAACCCTTGAGCTCTACAATTCCTGCTGTAGACTTCTTTGCTGTGGCTCACTGGTTGAGCTGCCGCCTTTGCACCCGAAGGTTGTGAGATCAAATCCTGGGGCTGCTCCTTGTTTCAAGTTTATTAATGTTTTTAATTAATCGCTTAATCATACTTCAAAGCGATGAACATAAATAAAAAAACATTAAAAATTACAATATTAAAGACAATATTTAACATAGACTTAAAAACAAACCAGACTATACACAAACTTCACAAACAAGATAAAAGGGAAAAAGGGATTTGAACTACAAAGTATTATAAAAAGAATAGTCAGGGGAAAAACACAAGGTAGGGGATATAAAATTCATTAATCAAAATCAACATAATTAATAAATCCAAGGATGAGAATTATCACTCAAAAGCATCTTTGAACAGAAATGTTTTTAAATTAGTCTTAACTTTATCAATATTGTGTTCGTCTCTCAAGAAGACCCTGTGTAAATCGCTTAATCCTCCAGTGCCGTCAGAAAGACATAAAGGTGGTATACAAGTTCCCATCTCCTTTCTCGGTAGTAGCTCAGCCTGTTGTACCACAGTTGTACCACAGTCAGGTACAGAATATATTTCCCCAACCCAGGGGCCTTTTTAATAAACCACTGCAAAATCTGGGCTTAACATGTATTAATGCAGGATTTTCCATGCATTAATCCCAAACATACCACAGCAGTAAATGAAGGACTATTTTCGCAGAACTTGCATAAGTTTTTGCATTGTTGCACAGGACTTGCAAAAAAGAACACTGGAGCACTTTACTACCTTCTGTTTAGGAGGTGCAAAGTAGAGAATGACACGGGGACAAATTTGTCCCCATCCCCGCAGGAACTCAATTTCCCCGCCCTGTCCCCACGAGTTTTGTCCTTGTCCCTGCCCCATTCCTATAAGCTCGGCCTTAACTGCCCAAGCCTCGAACACTTATGATTTTAAACTGTTTGGGGGCATGTGCAGATGAGGACGGAGCTTAGGCATTGGTGGAATGAGGCATTATGACATCACAATCTGAGCTCTAGAATGTTGCTACTTATGATTTTAAAGTGTTTGGGGCTTGTGCAGATGAGGACAGAGCTTAGGCATTGGTGGAATGAGGCATTATGACATCACAATCTGAGCTCTAGAATGTTGCTACTTATGATTTTAAAGTGTTTGGGGCTTGTGCAGATGAGGACGGAGCTTAGGCATTGGTGGAATGAGGCATTATGACATCACAATCTGAGCTCTAGAATGTTGCTACTTATGATTTTAAAGTGTTTGAGGCTTATGCAGATGAGGACGGAGCTTAGGCATTGGTGGAATGAGGCATTATGACATCACAATCTGAGCTCTAGAATGTTGCTACTTATGATTTTAAAGTGTTTGAGGCTTATGCAGATGAGGACGGAGCTTAGGCATTGGTGGAATGAGGCATTATGACATCACAATCTGAGCTCTAGAATGTTACTACTTATGATTTTAAAGTGTTTGAGGCTTGGGCAGATGAGGACGGAGCTTGCAGGAATGGGGCAGGGACAGGAAAAGAACTCGCGGGGATGAGACAGGAAAATGAGTGTCATTCTCTAGTGCAAAGTGCTCTCATGTTAAGTTCATATTATCCAGTTAGTGCTCACCAAATGTGAATGACCTAGCTAGTTAGTGTTTCCATGTATATTCTCCACCTATGTCACGCCTCTCCCCAAAATAGCATGTAATTAACACAGGCTAAGATGTAAATTCGAAAGAGACAGGGGTATTAGAAGCGTCTGTGGCAGAAACAAAAGGGGGAGATCCATGAAAAAGAGAAAAATGTTGGATATTAAGTACCCTTGGCCAACGGATGGAATAAGGCACTTGAGCTTCTTCTTAAGCTAAGTTTTCATTTATATTATCTAAAGAAATTTATAAGAGAAAAGATAATGAGAAAAAATGAATTAAGAAGGAAGTAAGAGTGATGATGAATAGGCACATAAAGCTTGGAGCCAATGAGAGCTTCTTGAGCTGAGTTTTGTCGCTGAGGTCCTGTAATAATATTAATGAAGGAAATGAAGGCATTCATTTACCCCCTATTTTACGAACGCATGGCGGAGGTTTTAGCGCCGGCAGCAGCGGGAACTGCTCCAATGCTCATAGAATTTCTGTGAGCGCTGTTACCACCGCTGCTGGCGCTAAAACCTCCGCCATGTGTTCGTAAAAGAGGGGGTTAATTTTTCCAGCTGGTAACAGAGTGTTTTGCAAGTGTAACATAGTAACATAGTAGATGACGGCAGATAAAGATCCGAATGGTCCATCTAGTCTGCCCAACCTAATTCAATTTAAATTTTTAAAATTTTTCCTTCTTAGCTAGGGGGTTAATTTTTCCAGCTGGTAACTGAGAGTGTTTTGCAAGTGTAACATAGTAGATGACGGCAGATAAAGACCCGAATGTCCATCTAGTCTGCCCAACCTGATTCAATTTAAATTAAAAAAATTTTTTTTTTCTTCATAGCTATTTCTGGGCAAGAATCCAAAGCTCTACCCGGTACAGTGCTTGGGATCCAACTACTGAAGTCTCCGTCAAAACCTACTCCAGCCCATCTACACCCTCCCAGTCATTGAAGCTCTCCCCAGCCCATCCTCCACCAAACGGCCATATACAGACACAGACCGTGCAAGTCTGCCCAATACTGGCCTTAGTTCTTCAATATTCACTATTATTTTCTGATTCTAGATCCTCCGTGTTCATCCCACGCTTCTTTGAACTCAGTCACCGTTTCCCTCTCCACCACCTCTCTCAGGAGCGCATTCCAGGCATCCACCACCTTCTCCGTATAGTAGAATTTCCTAACATTGCTCTTGAATCTACCACCCCTCAACCTCAAATTATGTCCTCTGGTTTTACCATTTTCCTTTCTCTGGTAAAGATTTATTTCTACGGGTGCTGGATTAAATATGACTTGCTGATACTGTGTGGATTAATGTGTGTGTTTGGGGTTTTTTTTCTCTCAAGTTAAGCACATATTAGCATTTAAGGTAGTTAAGTAAAAGAGCCCCTAAGTTTGCACCTGAGGGAGTGGGAGGTTGCGTGACTTGTTTAAGGTCCCAAGGAGTATCACTGAGAGACTGAACCCTTGTTTCCTGAGTTCTTAGTCTGCCTCTCTAGCCATTAGGTTACCCCTCCACTCCGCTGCCTTTCCTGTTTTAACTGCCTCTTCCTAGGAAACATTCCAGGTCTGTCATTGTTAAAACGAATTGCAATTCTCAGCACAAAGCTTTGAACATCTGAGCAGATGGTGACCTTATTCCTGAATGTCAGTTCACGAGGCCTTTGACAGCAGGATTCCACATTAAAATTTAATGGTGAATTTGTATAGACGGATATATAGTGGGTTCCCGACAGGCACGACAGCAAGCAGGGATGCGTCAAAACCAAAGTTTCAGGAGGGCTGGGAAGGAAATCATTTCTGACTTATTCATAATAATCTTCTCTGGCATTGTCAAAACTAAAAAAAATTATCCCCTCTAGCAGATTAATAACCGTTGCAGCAGCTCTGTCACATTCTTGGGACGCACACATTACATTTTACACATTGTGGCATTTTCTAGGCGATTTAAGTTACAGTCTAACCTTGGCTAATTTATATTACTCTAAAACATTCACTAGAATGACAAAAAAAAAACAACAAAAAAAAAAACCCCCCAACAACTTTGCCCTCCCCCCAAATGTATCAAATTAAGGGGTCCCTCTACAAGAATGTGTTACGTTTAGAGCTTAATGTGCTAGAACATAAAAAAATTCTTTATTAATTTTAAAATCAAATACAAAAGTGCAAAGAATATATAATCAATTAATACAATAATCAGCACTTACATC